>NC_084859.1:15109695-15433996 GCF_951802175.1 Populus nigra
ACAAGAAAATATAACTTTTCTTTCTGGTATTGAACAATTATTTCATTCCCAATTAATTGTTCTTTCTTCAACGAATTCTACAAGAAAATATAACTTTTCTTTCTGGTATTGAACAATTATTTCATTCCCAGTTAATTGTTCTTTCTTCAACGAATTCTACAAGAAAATATAACTTTTCTTTCTGGTATTGAAGAAGCCACCTCATGACTTAAATTTTCTTTTGGTTTATTATACAAGTAAGATGGTATACCACCAGAGAATTAAAATTGTCTGTGAAGATTCTGTCCGCATTGAAAAATGCTGACAGAATATGCAATGAAATAATACGGTCAGAAACCTTTTTGTTGGGTTTTTCTTCGTTCGTCGACACTTTCATTGACGTTGTAAAATATTGATAGAATTGCCGAAAAAATATTCCGTCAGCATTGAAAAGAATATTTTGTTGGCAATTCTATCAGTTTTTTTTTTTTTTGCTACAATCTTTTATCTAATAATTGCTCCCAAAAAACTCATTTTCACAACAAAAATTTAAGACCTATAAGGAGCTTTACATCTAAATAATACAATACATTAAAATAAATTAATAAAAACAAGTAACATCACAAGACAAAAAAAAAATATTTACATAGAAAGATCGTCCTTCTATTCTACTATCCATTTGCTTGAAATGAGCTTTATCGAAAAAAAAATATTTGATATGTTATCCTTAGTGGTTGAGTTATCTAGATACCTACGAGAAGCAATGAACACAATTCAAAAATTAAAACATAATATCAAACACAAATTTAATTATTTAATAAAAATAAATCATAGTTAACCTATTAACTCACAATACATCATCATTTAATCATTTCAACAACAATCATCATCACACCATTATCGACCACACCACCACCACCACTACCACTACCACTGTCTTTGTTAGTACAATTAACATTTTGTTACTATCTCATCATAACTTTATTACACATTCACCATCAAAATAATAAAAACCATCTCATTACCATTACTACTAATCATTGTCACCATCTCACTACCATGACCTCTATATTTTTATCAATTTAATCACTATTTTATTAATATCTCATCATAATTTTCCTATACTTTCACCATCAAAATAATAACCATCACCTCATTACAGTCCCTACTAGTCATTGTCACCACCTCATTATTACAACCACTATTACCATAACTATCTCTATAAATATTATCATCACAATCATAAATCTTCAATCATATCATCAATAAATAAAAAAACCAATTAATTCCCTAATTGTTACTAATTACTTATTAATTATCCATTATTTATTCAATTCAAGCTTATTCCACCTAAATTAAAATCTAATAATAAAAAGTGAGGAGAGAGAAAAAAAAATTGTAGATTTTACAAAATCTTTTAATTTTCATCGATAATTTAACACATCAACAATACCAATAAAATTGCTGACTAATTTTTTTTGTTTCGTTGTCTTTTCTCTTAGAAATTATTAACCAAAATTCTTCATTGCAATTTCCATTGATAAACAATAATAAAATATTTTTTTCCCATGTTTTTGATATTTTTTCCAATTTTCTAGTATTGATAACAAAAGGTATTTTCTCTTATTACACCAAATCATCCCCCTCTCATTTTTTTCAATAGGTGTCTCTTGGCTAGCTTTCAAAACCATGTCACTAACAAATTCCGCTGCAAAAGGATGCTGGCAAAAACATAACGGTAAGTTAAATCTGATGCAATCAGTTATAAACAAAGAGACATCTTTGAGATCAGATTGAGAAAAACTGAGATGGTACAACTTTCTATGAACATCGATCCTCAAACTGCCAGTAATACACGTAACTACTCCAGGAATATTTAACATCATCGAAAGGGTACGTAGTGGGAGAAGGAAAGTTACCATTGCAGAAACAACCACTGCGACGTCCACCACAACATTGAACAATGGTTTAAAGAATTCACACGGGCAGGCATGCAACCATATACAACATTTTGAACACACAAGAAAACACTTGAATCCAAAGAAACACCACTATCTGCAACTCTCTTTCGTTCCTAAAATTTCCTTCATCCCAGATACAGTAGCTGGTATGGGATGATGGTCTAGATAATGCTGCCGTTTTAAGTAGTAACGCGGCTCCTGAAAATCAATATGCACAAATGCATAATTCGAGTTACTCGAGAAGTAGCGCGAGGGAACTTTTAGCATATCATGCAATTTCTTTCTCCCCAGTTTATCAAGAAAACTCCGCCTGCAATAGTAGTGTTCACAACTGCATCTCGACCACCTGGTCCAATCAAAATTTTTGGGAGCATTGAGTTACGCTGTGGTGTCTATGTGAAATCGGTGCATTGTTTATTCTCAGAACAGATCAACATGTTGGCACCAGGAACCGTGAGTGCTTCATGACCATAAGCATCACTCAGAGATCCAAACTTTGTTTCATCATCATCACTATCAATATATTTTGGAGTTACACGGTTCTGATAACTTCTGCGCTGAACAAGATATGCATTGAAGTAATAGCTTATCAATTCTTCCCTGGTCTTTCTAGGAAAACACTTACGTTTGTTGTCCCAGAAGCACTTGCCCGCAGATTGAGGGTTAAACCTGACCATATCCTTGAATCTCTTTTCTTCTTCGGTGGTCCATCTAAGTGAAACTTCTTCACCCATGTGATCAAACCGCCAATGATAGAACAAAGGACCCAGTTCGAGCTTCAATTTCATTCTTTTTTCAGCAATATGAAATCTAACACATCCAACTGAACCTGGAAGCTGACAGCCACATAAACTGATCCCTCCCTTTCCGATTGGATCCATTGCAACTGGAGCATTATGGTTTTCACATTCCAAAGGCCATAGTCGAGTGCCCAGCCATTTAGAGGCACTCTCAGAAACCACGCCAATCCACTCAGGGACTTCAGCTTGGAAGAGAGGACCCACAGCCACATGCCTACGGACATGCTTATCCCCAGATCCACTGAGTGTTGTGTGTTTGGATGATAAATCATCAATGACAAGTTCTTGCTTAAGGTCGTGTTCTTGCTCCTTACAGGCGTTCTCACACTTGAGAAGACTTGCTGATTTACTTTGATGGGCTGAACATGAGTTACAACAATAGCATAAATGAGGTTTCACTATAGCAGGATGCCGCTTGCTGCATCTTGACCTCTCGGCAGACTGCTCACTTAGAAAACTAACATCCTCAAACATGGATGGATGCATCTTTTGATTGTTCTGTAAGTTCATATTGCATACCTATACGAAAACAAGTAAAATCATTTAGCTACAAACAAACTTCCAATTGGAATTTTCCAATGAAACACAACAAGCATAACATAAATCTTCACAATTATTGCCCCATTGAGATAGTTTAGAACAAAAAAAAAATACATTGCATTTTGAATCATTGATCTGCAATAACAGTTCAGGGAGACAGGAAAATCAAATAACTTCACAAGGCCATTAGTTGGCCATTTGTATTTGTCTCTGAAATATGCATGCCCCGCCCCCCCAAAAAAAAAAAAGACTCTGAATTTCTTGTGTAAGCAATTATTAGAACTAAAGGCATATACCACAACTTTGTCCATACCAAATTCATAATTATCTGTTAAAAGCCCAAGTGCATTAAAATATAATGATCTCTCATACGCTATCAAGTGATTTAGCCCAGTATCAACAGCAAAGAACAGATAAAGCTTCAGATTTAAATTATCTGGAAAGGTTGCTGTAAAGTTAGTATAAAAAATGACATCTTATAGGGAATTTTAGTTTTATGCATTTTGACTAGGATAATAGCCATTGTGATGTTGACTTACATCATGATATCTAATTTTGTTGAGAGGTCACGTGGTAGTTTGAAGAGGATGGGCTTTTAAGCTTTTAGATCCTGCAAAACAAAGGTTCCTTCCTCGGAGGTACTCTCTAGTGCTTGGGCCCATCTAGCTACCATGTGACCTTTCTGTAACATTAGATTTGTGATGATGTCAATATCTCATATTGATTAGGAGTCAAATGTGTAAATTAGTTATAAGGATTTGGTGCAATCTCTGCCCCTAATAGGCATATATTACCAACAAAAATCACCAAGCCTATGAGCCAAGTGCAAGGCCTAAAATGACAAGACCATTTGGGGAGCTAACAACGTAGCAGATTTGGGCTAACATCATTAATATTAATTAGAAGAGATTTCATTCTAGTTTTCTTCTTAATTTGAAGTTTTCCTTTTTCGAAAGAAAATTGCAAGATGCATTCATGTGCTAAAAAAAATAACAAACAAAAGAAATAAAGTTTCTATCAAGAAAATAAAAACTGTCCGCATTATAATTATTTTCTTCATAGAAAAATGCAAGAATATTCTATCGTATTCATCTTAATGTTTTGCATTTATGATAATTTATATGAAATCTTCACATATTAATTTTTATTTTTACTCAACTAAAAATTTATCAAAGAAAAAAAATCTAATTAACTCTTCAAAAATTATTAGATTTTTATAGAAAAAGTTAAATATACAATATCAACTAAACATATATAGAAAAACAATCTGGTAATTTTATATTCATTAAAGCACATGTATAAAGGGGGTGAAATTATATGTTTTTAATTTTAGTTTGGAAACTAATGTTTTCCATCTTGAAAATTGTCAATAATTTACGCATGAAAACTATGAAAAATAAGTCAAGTGTATTTTTCAAACCCGGTACAAATTTGATGAAGAAATATAACATTTGAATAGAAATTCTTGTACCATGTTCTTTGTGAATATATCCATAACAATTATCTTGTGCATTTTAAAATTAGCAATCGGTCGATAATCTATTCAAAAATAAAAAACCTTGCATGGAGTTTGAGTGAGCCTGAATATATATTAGTATTTAAAACAGTGAAAAAAATTGAAACTATGTCTTAAGTATAGAATTTACCTGCACGAGCGATTGTTCGATGTTAGGATTGACATGCCTTCTTTGCAAGAGAGCTTCTCGTGCCCTTATTGCTTGGGACCACAACTCATCACCTCTGTGAATTACTCGAATGGAAGGATCATTAGGACATTTTGCAATTTGGATTACCCAGTTAAGCATTCTTGTTAGAGATTCTCGTTTTCTCTTGCGGGAATTGAATTCTTTCTTAGCAATACTTGGATCCAAGATCACAACATCATCATCACTATCGTCACAGTAATTCTCCTTTTCACCATGAAACTTTTCATCATCATCACCATTCCTATCTCCAACATCATTGTGTATTCGATGTACTTCTTTGGTGCCTAACAAACCTATTTTTCTCTTCCCAGTGTCCGTTTCAATGTACCTGCCATTTACCTTATATCCTAGTGAAGCAAATTTACCATCTCCCTGCTTTCTATCACATCTAAGCAATAACAAACTTCTAAACTGCATCTCTAGCTCCAACAACGAAAAACTCAAATTCCCATCACATCGATGCATCTCCTTTCTTAACTTCTCATCGCTACAAATCTTCATACATTTTTCCAACTCATACAAATACTTAATATAAATCAATTTAACTGAAGGCGAAAATCGAAGATCCAACCCTAATTCTTTAGCCACAAAGCTCCAAAAACCATTTACCAAATCAAACCCACCTCTCTTTCTCACAACCCAAAAGAGTTTGAACAAATCTAACGATTGCCCATCACCGAGCAATGCTGGAATAGGCCTAATACACCCTCCATCTGCAGCCTCATTCAAAAAAATCGAAACCACTTCATCAAACAAGCATACTACTTTATCCTCACAATCACAATCATCCTCATCGGAATCATCAACAACAATACACTCCTTAATCTCATCCTTCATAGGATGATTAATATCTGGACAACCACCACCACTACCACCCTTGTATCTATAAATAATATCATCAGGACAATCTAAAGTAGACCCATTTGTTAAAATTAACCATCCTGCCATGAACCTGATTCTATTTTTTTTTTCTATCTCCTCCTTAAACCTCGTAAATCAAAAATCAACAAAAGAAAAAAAAATTCCATAAAAAACATAGCAACAAAACTCTCTTTTTATTTGCTCTGTTTTCATAAGTTAGTGCAGACAACAAATCAAGAATTTAAGAGACACAAATCAGATAAGAGAACTAAAAGTAGACATAAATCTTGAACATGATAAAAAATATTACAGGACAAGAGCAGGTGTAAGGCAACCTTAACTCTACTCTGGTTTTCAAGATATTACCTCATTTCTTGGTCTTGAATTGGATTTCCTATTCTGGGTTTTTTTCTTTCAAAGCAGCCAAATATGTCCAGCACAACAAAGTTGGAAAGGGGACAAGAGGGACAAGAAGATCGAGGTTTGGAGAGTTCCAAGAAAAAAATGTCCAGTGGCTGCCAGCACACACGAATCCAATTGGAAAGTTTTGGACATTTGGGATCTAATTGAACAGACAGAGATTTTATTATTTTGGTGGATGATAATTAAGATTAGTATCAAGAAAGGAATGGTAATTAAGGGAAAAAAAATCTAAACTTGGAAACAAATTAAAGCAAAATCCAATAAAAATAAACCTTTTTTTTTCTTTGCCAATATTTTGTGGAAGGGATAAATACTAATAATATGTTAAAATGACATGTATGGTTATCACACAATTAACAAAGAGTATTGCGCTTTTCATATATATATATATATATATATATATAGAAGTTAGCAAAGATAAAAACTTGGGTTCAATGAGCTTTCTTTATGACACCAATCCTTTGAAGGGTTATTAACATTAACATTATCATATACTTTTAAACCACGTGCTGTTTTTACTATAGTAAGAGATATATTTTTTTGTGAATTGTAATAATAAAATTACTTAATTATTTTTTAATGGAAAAAAAATTAAGCCTTGAGATTGAGGTTTTTTTAGTTTTTTCCACTAGCCTATTGATCATTAAAAAAAAATGCTTTGAGTTGTATTTTTTTAAAAAAAATAGTAAAAATATTCTTTTACCTTCAAAATCAACAAAATTTAAAATTGTTGACTAAGGGTTTTCTTGACTTTATGTAAGATTCTTAACAATAAAAATACTTTTTTTTCTCTGAGATCAAAAAGTTGTTGGGCTGCTGGACAATATTTTTTTTTTTGTTTTTCATTGTCCATGTATAGTACAAGTACGAATTTAACTTTGGATTAGACAAAACAATACTTTGCACTTGGGGATATTTTTATACTTTCATATGGGTATTTTATGTAATTAATTAGGTCATGAGAGGTGTTTTGGTATTTGTCATGTTTACTTTTGAATATTTAAATAAAAAAACTATTGGTTCGTGTTGATAACACGACAACGAGGGAGTGACATTCATGTCATTAAAGCGACATGTGTGACGCTACCTGATGGCCAAATTTAACCTTCCATCATATCCCTTGATGCGCAACTGTGTTCTCTTCTACTTAAGGTGGCACATATCAGCACGTGCTAGTCGGATTTTCACCAACAATCTTTTGTTTTTTTCCTCTTCTTTTCTCCTTCCTGATAAATAAAGTATATCTTTATCTTCTTTGCTTTTTATTTTTCAATTTTAGTCCTCATTCTTTTAATTTTTTATTTTGTTTTTATTCTTTTTATAGATGTATTTTTGTTTTGCAATTCAATCATTCAATTACACTTTTTCATATGTTTTATTTTTAATTTTAGTCCTCATTCTTTTAATTTCTTATTTTATTTTTATTCATTTTAAAGAAGTTTTG
The DNA here is from genome assembly GCF_951802175.1 of Populus nigra. Lineage (NCBI taxonomy): Eukaryota > Viridiplantae > Streptophyta > Magnoliopsida > Malpighiales > Salicaceae > Populus > Populus nigra. Next base: position 15,117,410 of record NC_084859.1, read on the forward strand.
TTTTTTAATTTAGCCCTTCAATTACAATTTATCATTTTATTTTAATTTTAATTTTAGCCCTCATTGTTTTTGATTTCTTATTTTGTTCTTATTCCTTTTATAGAAGTTTTTTTCTTCTTTTTAATTTAGTCATTCAATTAAAATTTTTTAAATGTTTTGTTTTTCATTTCAGTCTTTATTTTTTTTTAATGTTTTTTCTTGGCCTTTTTTTTAAGTTTTTTTTCCTTTCAATTTCATCTTTCAATCAAAGTTTTTTTTTTTAATTTAACCGTCATTTTTTTTTTGTTAAAGCTATTTTTCAGTTCCATTTAACCCTCTAACTAAAAAATTTTATTTGCCCTCTAATTAATGCGTTTTTCACCCTTAATTTTTTTAGTTCCTTTTGTATAATTGACTTTTTTCTTGGTTTCATCTTTCGATAATTGTTTTATCAGGGATTCGGTTTTATGCAATCTTATTGTTCTTCATTAGTTTTTTTTTCTTAAATGATTTTGTGATTATCTTCAAAAAAAAATTTCAATAAATTTATCACGGTCTCATAACCTAGATTACGGGTTTTGCATGCTATTTTTTAATAAGTTTTTTGAGAGTTGTTTTGTTTGTGTTTGAGTTTTCGAGATATTATTTATAAAAATAAAAAATATTCATTTTTAAATAATATTGTTGATGTGTTGGGCCTTACAAGATATTTTTTTTAAGGGCGTGAGTTATTCAATCAGTTTCATTTGCAATAATCTTTTAGGTCATGAGTTTTTTAGGGTGTGAATTTATCTTTTATTGATTTAAATAAATAAGTTCAATAAACACAATCGGATGAATGTCTTATTTTGTTTGATTGAATATCTTGATCTACATTTATCTCTTATAATTTTTCAATTTTCTTTTGGTTATTGTTAATTATCTTTTTTGTTTATTTACATAAATGGTTATCGATTTATTTAATTAGATGCTTGCATAGACTTTTTGATCTACACTTTGAATTTTTAATGTAAAAAAAATATCAAAGTTGCCTGAATAGTTGTTATTTTTTGAGAAAAAAATAAAATCTACAGCTAAACACGGGTTAGATAGCTAATAATAATTAAAACATTAGCAGGTTTGTAATGGTCTGGAAGCCGTAACTGGTTGTTAGTCGGAAAAGAAAAGAAAAAAAAGTAGAACATCTTAATTTTACTAGAGAAACAATTTTTGAAAATCTTTTCCTAAAATGCTTGGAACCAATTGTTGGATTTTATAAATCTAACAGTTAAGATTTCTGGGTGGTGATTTCGAAAACAACCATTCGATAAAATTAGTCTTATTAATAATTTTTAATAATTCCAACCGCTATTCTATGATCTATCAATTAACCTTGCTCATCATGATTAAAATACTCTTCAAAGTAGTTTTGAAATTAAGATTTTCATTTTAGAGTTTTATTTGAACCCATTGAAGAATTAAATGAATTTTGATTTATTTTCATTTTTTATTAGGTTGAATCGGAAATCTAAATAGATTCCTATTAAAATAATATTGATTTCATAGAAAATTATAAATATTTATGGTTAGGTATAATCCTTAAACCAACTTGAATGTATTAGAAAATATATTGAAGCGTTGATAGTGAACTTAATAAAAAACAAATGTCCCACCAAACCTAAGTATTGCGATTTGACTTTTCTTCTCTTTTTTTTTTCTCACAAATTTTCCACAATACATCTTTTTTAGAGTTTGACAATTATTGAATTTGATTTGTATGTGCTAGAGGTCAATACCATCACAAATAGCACTTCCCATCCATGAGATTTTAGAGTTTGACAATTATTGAATTTGATTGATTTTAAATTTTACTCGAAAAACTTAATCTTTATCATGGATGCTTCATTTTTAATTTTATTTATTATGTTTTTTAAATTTCTGTATTCTATATGAATTAATGCTTTTAGCAATAATCAACATATTAAATAAGATATCAAATTAAAGTGGTTATTTAAAAACAATTTTTTTTAAAAAAAATTTCGATGGAGGTGGTTGACACCACCCACGCTAATAGAAAGAAGAACAAGTTTGGCACCATGTAGAGTGGTCCACACATCTCCCTACCTTGGATGCTTGCAACGAAGCTTCATAAGCTAACTTGTTAATCAGGACATATAGTTCACACATCAAAGTTGTTTTTTTGTAGTATTTTTCTTCCCGCTCTAGTCAATTCTGAAGACTCGTAAAGGTCAATTTTAATCCTCGTATATGATTTATTTGTTGTTCGAATAATTTTATGATTTATTTTGATAGTTTTTTAATTGCAAATATATATTGATGTGTATGTTGTTTTGGATAAATTAATAATGTATGCTTTTCTTTTCACATTTGGTTATGCTTATTTATATTAATTACATTGGTTAAAATACTTGATGTTATTTATGGTGATCATGCTTGGATAAATAGTTAATTGATGGTGGGTTAATGTAAATTAGGTAATCAAAGGAAACAATTCAAAACCCAGGTCTCCGTTTACTATCATCTCGAAATCCATAATCTAAAAAGTGAGGATTAGACTTTATTATCAAGCCTAAATCTCAAATCACTATCTTATGAATTTTTACCTCCAAACAAATACAATTATTTAGTTTAGATAAAATATTGGCATATAATGCAGTTTAATTTAAGTAGAATGTTTTAAGGTGATTTTCATCTTTTTTCAAGTACAATCAATTTTTTACTCAAAAATATCTTAAAACTAGTTAGAGTTTCTATTAACTATGAAACTAAATAAAGACTTATTTTTTTTATACTTACTCCTTTTATGTAATATTTCATCAAAATATCTCTCGTTGTTATATAATGACAACTCCAGTGGAGGTTATTAAGGCTAAATTTTGTTTTGTTTGATTCTTATTGTGATATGCTTGATTTGCTTTGTACATATTCTACGTTTGAAAACTAATTAATACATGTTTATTATTTGTTATTTATGTTTCAATGTTATGAAGGTTGCTTTCCACCGCATCTACAAGAATATTTACACCATTTCGCCAGCTAACAATACAGTAAACTTTCCGTTTCTTCTTGATTAGAAAGAAAGCATAATGCGTTCGTTAGAAAGGCGGCCTAGTTGATTCTAAGCGATAAAAACAAAAAAAAAAAAAAAACAAAAAAAGGAAAATTCAATGTTAGGATTTAAATAGAGTAAAAATCAAAATTAAGTTAAAATCATGGTAGATTCACAACCATTTGATGACTAAACAAAATTAAACTAAAAAACCCTGACATAAATTTTCTGAAGGGCAAGTACTTATGCCTTCACTATTAGAAGCCACGCTCTTAACTTTACCTGCACCCGTAATTGACCTGCACCATCATCACAAGTTCCAGTATCGATAAAAACTAGCAGATCCTGTTGCTAATCTCAATCAGCCAATGAATACGAGTAAAGTTTGTATAGATACACCCTCTTGAAACAGTCAGAAGAATAGTAATCAGCACAAAACCTAAGACTAAAAAATGATTGATCAGCAAATAGACAAAATCAAACCTTGGAAGTGTATATTAGACTGCGTGTTATTTACATGAATCATCTAAACAAAAAGCCCCTTCTTTTGATCCTTCCCCAACTTTCCTTACACCGATCAATTCCCCCACTATCAATCAAACTCACAAACAGATGAACTTAAGACAAAAACAACTATATACGATTTACAGACCAATTTAATTGGTAGAAGGAAAAGGAAAGCAACTGCTAAGAGTATTTCAGAGCATGAATTGCAGTAAAGCTATACTAGGAGAAGAAGGAAAGAAAGAGCCCACCTGTGTTCTATTATAACCACCAAGTGATGGGCATCAGTAGTGGTGTAGGACCATCCTCTGTCCTCTCTTTTCATCTTCTTCCTCACCACCCCAAACTTTTTTCCCCTCATTTCCTTTAAGATTTTTAAGGTTTGACAAAGAGAGGATACAACAACATGGCATTCAAGCAAGGACCGACTCTTCAAAGAAAAGAAAAAGAAATAGCTACAGCCAAATCTATGGCAACCACCAAATAGTGGGCACAGAAAAGAAAAACTCAAAACTCTTGTGCATTTGTAACTTCTGCTTTGCAAACTTGATATCAAACAGCTAAGAAAAGTTGACCTTCAACAAATTTTCTGCAAAGCTACTAATCAATAGGAGGGTCAAATATCATTTCCTGCAATGTGAAAAAAAAAAGAACCATGTGGATATCATGCATATTAAGAAAATCCCATAAAAGCAAATGATCAAAATATAGTTGGGCAAACCTTGTCGCAAACAGGACAACTTTCACTTCTTTCCATCCATTCAAGAATGCACGAAAGATGATAGTGATGCTCGCATTTTGTGGTAAGTTTTGGATTCTCTAAATCATACTCTGCACAAGAGAAAGAAGAGTGCAGCTAAAACATCCAAATAGTAGAAGCAATTTCACTGCCATAAGCCACAAGCATACGATTAAAGAAAGAATTTAGTAAGAGCATTATACCTTCCAGACAGATAGGACAATCCTCCTCCTCCTCCTCCTCCTCCTCCTCCTCTGTTGCTGAAACAAGAGGCTCAACTAGCTTTGAAAGCTCAATTTCTAACTCCTTCGCCGAACCAGGTTCTGGATTGATTTGCACTTTGCAGTCTAAGTCCTTCGCATCTTCACACTTAGCCAAAGGTTCCCGAGTATTCAAGGCAGTGTTTTCTTGTCCAGAAGCGGAAGTTGTGGTCTGCAAAGCTCCATGGTTCTTGTCACCACGAACCTCTCTCAACCTTCCCGGGGTTTGAGGACGTCCTACAGCCGCATCAAATGGGATAGGTGCAGGAGGTGGTCTATAGGCATCAGGCACTGACGTGTCCAGGTTTGTATCAACCAAGAGCCCGGTGGATTGGAGGACAGACCCCGGTGCTTGGTGTGATGACAATGAGACATGCTCTTCTGATGTTCTGGGGTACTGCAGAGAAAACGAGTTGCGATAAATATAAGAAAATAGTAAACCTGGAACTGAGTCTAGTATACAAGCAAAATCTGGCAAGTAATATCCAATTGACCATCAGCAACATGAATATCTATCTATCTATCTATAAACGATCTCACATGAAGCACAACAAGAACAGTCAATTCCAATAAATTAATAACGTAATTTCCAGAAGATTAAAAGCAAATGACATCCCTAACGATATCTCATTAATTATCTAATATCCTAAGCAAATTGAACCTTAACAGCAACAGTTAACCAGTCATTCGCTACGAGTAGCCTACTTAACTCATGGCATCAGTATCAGTTTTCAATTAGAAAAAAACGAAGGAAAGGCAAGGGATGGATATTGAACTAACATAATAAAAAGGCGGGGCGTTATTAAATTGATCAGCAGCTCCATTAGCGGAACCACAGCAACAACCTCCCATACTATTTTCTATCTCCTCCACTGCCTCATCATCATCGTATGATTCTTCTCTCTTTATCCTCCAATCACCAACACTGTTTTCCACAATCAACAAACACAGACATCGCAATAATAATAGTAACAAACAACTAAACAATAATATTCTCCAAAACCCTAAACAAAATCAAAATCACCGAATCAGAAAGTATTTGATTCACACAATCTGTAGCTCTTCGAGCTCAAACAGTTTACCTGAATCACTGGATTGAAAAAGAGAAGTTTATGAATTGGAATTACGGTGGCTTGTCTTGAGGCAAGCCAACGGGATTACGGAAATGGTTTTCTTTTTTCTTTTTTGGCAGGGAGGAAGAGGGGGTGTACTTTCGTGTCCGAGAACGACTTTCACTGAAAAACAAGCACATTATTATCTTTTAAAAATAAATAAATAAATAGTTAGCATCATTAACCCTGTTTATACGGGAGAATATTATTTTTTTAATTCATGAGATAATTAATGGCGTAGAATAAGAAAAAAATAGATGTTGATGGTGGGATTTGGTCTAACGCTCTTGGTAAACGGTGTGGGACTCTACTCGCTTTGATTTTTGGACGCCTCACCAAGTAAAATGCCCTTTGTATTTCCCTTTCACATTTCACATCTTCTTCGAAAAACAAATAGTTAGGTGCAACTCTCGTTCTTCAAGCTTCTTTGAATTTTCTCTTTCGTGAGAATCTGACAATCCTTTGTTTATATATAAACCATTTTGACTTACTTGTAATATAATCATGGATTCTCCCTTTATACGTTAAAATTAGTCTCAAGTTCAATATAGGCAACAAAATAATAATAAAATATTTAACCTTTATATTGCTTTGCTTTTGTCGTGTAATGTGTGTTTTTGTTTAAATTATAGATTTAAAAATGCATCGCACTTAATCATATGGGATTTTTAGATAATTAATTTCGTAAAGTTTTTATTTATTTATTTGGTTTGATCGAAGGTTTATTTAATGGACTTTAGATTACATGACGTTGGAAGTCTCCCACAACCTTAATCTAAAATTGCAAGCGAAGATTGTTGAAATCTTAACTGTTGGGCTTTGATGATTAGCTGAACACAGATGATAACAAATCAAAGAAGATCAAGTTTTTCCTGCAAGCTAATAGCCATCTAGATGCTAATATTCCCATGCCTGCCAAATTAGCATTCGATCAGATTTTTAGTCCTTGAAAAAGAGAAGAAAAAAACAAGGTTTTCCTTTTCCATAACTATTACATTGGTTGCAGTCAACTGCATTGTGCGTGTCGAAACGAGGGGTTTTCCTTGTATAATAAACCAGGAAATAACGTTTTTTTTTATCATCTTCAACCTCAAATATGGGGCGAGCCTTCAAAATGAATATTTCAGAATCTAGATATCAGCACGAAAACGTAACCCTGTATGTTTCATTTCACGGATGGATGAATTTCCATCTGCTACAGCATAAAATAGAGTGCTAAGAGTAGTAGTATCATATGATTTGATTTTAGACAAGATCTGTAAAAGAAAGATAAATAAGTAATGTACAGCCAATGTATTTTATTCTTACATGTACATCTTCCGAGTTCTGAATATCTTACAAGACATGGATCAGAAATTAAATCACATTTCTTTCAACCTTATCTAACAGTAATCCAATCTCCCGAGGATACAAAATCATTGTCAGCATGCTGCCTCAGTGCTATTATTTTTGGTTTTCCGCAATTCCTCATCGAAAAAGGATTCCATAGCAGGTGTTCATCAGGATTCCCTGATTCATCTGAATCATAATCCTCCTCGTAAGTTCCAATATTGTCCAGAACACTTGCAGGGGAGCATACGTATTTCTTCTGCGAATTTCCTGTAATAAAAGGGTGATCCAGCAATTCTTCTGCTGTCCACCTACTTTCGGGATTCCTCTCGAGACACTTAGCCAGGAAATCCATCCCTTCTTCAGAGAAATGAACTGGAAAATTAGGCCTCTCATTGCTACATGCAATCTTCAATACAACCGCCATTGGATTCGACGCCTTATAACCCCAAGGAGGCCTCCCGGTTGCCATTTCAATAACTGCGCATCCCAAGGACCAAATATCTGAAGCAAAATCTAAGCCTTCCTTTCTTAAAACTTCAGGGGCCATCCACAATGGAGTCCCCCCTACAGATTGCCAGGAATAGGCGAACTTTCCATTTCTGTCCAGGTCTTTCAGCCTCTTAGCACATCCGAAATCTGCTAACTTAATGTTTCCTGACAAGCCTAGTAGCACATTCTTGCACTTGAGATCACAATGAACGATCCCATTTTCATGAAGATACTTCAGACCATTAAGTATCTGTTTGGTATATAAACGAATTACTTCCTCTTCTAGTGCCCCACCAAATTTCTCAGCCATATCTGACAGGCTCCCTCCAGCCATATACTCTATGAAAACATTAAGTTTAGCATCACCATCTGATCCTTTTTGCCAGCCCTTCCCCATACACCGAATCATATAAGGCGAATCCAAGCTCTCAAGAATGTTAGCCTCATGCTCTAAATATTTACTATCAACCCCAGAAAGTGCACTTTTTGCCACAAAAAGTCCACCAGTGACCTTATTGATGGCTAAATGAACAGTTCCATGTGACCCAGATCCAATAACTTTACCCTTCACCCATTTACAAGGCTGTTGAAGAGATGAAAACTGGTTAGTTGCAGCCATCTCTTTTGCAGCTTTTGATTATGAATAAAATAGGAACGACAAGGTTCCTGCTGATAAAAAAGTATTCAACCTTTTATGAAGAGCGGTTTGTCATTCAGAAAGAAACAATGTTAGATTTACATAGAGTGAAACAAAATTCGATATGAAGAGCGGTTTCCGGTGAATTGGAAACCGCCCTCAGAAGAATATACCCTCTACTAAATTCAGAAAAAACGTAGAAGAGATGAATGATGGGACTGCAGAAGTAGTTTCTGTTCTTAGGATCTATTTATAAATATGTTATTACTAACTTGGACATTTATGAAACCGTAAATGGTTGGTGCTCCAAGCCTTGTGGAACTGTTATTGTATGATCAGATATAACTTTTCTTCATGGATAATGACGCATTTTCTCTAGCTAGTTCAAAAACATCAAATATAAATATAGAAACGAGAATATCCTCACCTTAAAAATAAAAAGATGAGGACAGCCAATGATCTATTTAATATGAAGTTTCTTTTATGGGGGAATTCGAAGCCAAGATAGTAACAGGGACAGATAAAAAAAAATTGGTTTTATCTATATATATATGTATACTTATTTCATTAACTCACCCTTTTAAAAATCTTCCAAAAAATTTAAAGTGCTACAGATATATAATCACCAATAATTACTTTATAAGAAAAAAAATAAACATAAAAAGAGACGAGAAAAAAAGAATTGAACGAAATAAATATAATTTTCTATTTTTTGTTTTAAAATAGTGTTTTTTTGTGTTTTTATATTATTTTAATATCAAAAATAAATTTTAAAAAATAAAAAATAAATATTATTTAAAAAAAACACTTATATCCTCAATTAATTTTTTAATTACTAATGGCCATAAAAAAAAACCTCAAATACCCCCACCCAAACACCAAGACATTTATGTTTTTTTGGGAATGACAAAACGATAATAACATTGTAGGGGTTAATAGTAAAATGTGTGAAACAAAACTTGTCTATTCTTCTATAATCACCCTTCCACAGCTAAGATTTTACAAAACAATTGTTCAAATAAAATCCAATTGCTCACAATAAGCATTCATGATTTAATTTCAAACCTGAAATTCACAATTTCTTGCAACTTGACACTTGATTCAACAACTACTTTGAGGATCAACGATCAGAGACATTGCAAAATCATAATCCATTCCAAGTACCAGTGATCATGGTTTCCAATTTCTGCTCCACAAATCCACATTATATATATAATTAACCAAGGCAAGTGATTCTAACTAATAGACTTCGAAACATCTAACTAGGGGATCTGCCGGCATTACATGGTTAGAATTCAGGGGAGGAAGAATATGGTTTTCCATGCCAATATATAATTAGGATCTGAACTAAAGGTTAGGGTTATTATATTATACAAGGCCTTGTACATCCAGATTTCTCACTCAGACGGTTTGTCCTTCTCTTTCAGTCTCTTTGCCACACGGGTGAATTCTGCAACCTCTTGCATCTCATCCAATGGTCGCTGCATCAATAAAAACATGTTAAATTTATGGGCAAGAGGAGGAGATGCAAGGACAGGGCGAGTTGAGAGGCAAACCTGTGAAAGAAAATGAATTTGTGCAGCATTAAGCATCTGTTCCCTTGATGACTGAGAGTTGACACCCGGCTAATTTAAAATTGCAGAACCCTGAGTTAAAAGAATTTCTAGGAATTATAGTGGTTGATAGAAAGAATCAAGCAGGATAATAAGACTCACAAGTTTGAATTCCTTGCAATATCTCCGCAATGATTCAGTTCCCAGTCTTGCCAAGTTCACCGTCTAAAGCATCAACAAAAGTTAATAGCAGTTTTTGCAAAGCTACAAATCTTTGTGCATAATGTTTGATGAACGAGGACACAAAATCAAACATGGCAAGCAATTCAATGAAGTGGTTCAAATATCTCTTACCAGCACAGGCATGTGAATAATGGATTGAACATCTCTGTTACTGCTCTCACTTGTTGCCTTTGCAGGTGCAGATGGAACCCATGGCCTGGTTGGTCTAACCCTTGGCTTGCTAATTTTTTGGAACCCGCTGCCTCTATCTGCCCAAGGGAAAACAATATCAGAGAAGATACAAGTTTCAAATAACCACCAACAAAAGTGACATCAAACTAGACTTGGTTTATCAGAGGCATACAGAAATCATGTTCACCAATATCAGAGCCGCTGCTGGTATCATAATCGTTATCATCATCTACTTCATTTCCCGTCGGATGTTCCAGTACACTCAATGCATTCCTTTGAAGCTTAACTTCAGATCCATTTTTCAAAACCTTGACCATCCAAGCATTTGAGACTTGTAAGTACGCATCACATAAACCACAATGGATACAGAATACAGAAAATACAGCAGAGCTCAATATAGAAATAGAAGGATAATCCCCAGACAATAGCAACTAAAAGGAAAGATTGCAATGGCCTCACTAGAAATACGTCAGAAGAATAGGGCATCCCAAAAATTACAAAACCATCAATCATCATTTTACCTTCCTAGACAATATTTAAAATCTCATGTAATTAAGAAAACTCAATGTGGTTTAGAAAACACAGCCACGAGATAATATAATAAATCTGAGTGTGGTTTTTGTAACCAGTTCAAAAAGTGTGTTTAAAGTTATAACTTCCAGAACCAAATCATACAAATTTACTCACTTACAAAGAAAAACAATTTTATAGCTAAAGAGAACTTTCTTGGAGAAATTCAAAAGTAAAAAATCAAATCAAATCTCCGAACAAGCCTTGTGCGCTACAGAATATGTGAACTCAAAACCTATACTCTTTAATAAATTTGAACCACAAAAAGTAAATAATGAGGTTAAAATACTAGACAGAGACAGCATATCACTATTCAAAATTCAGCAGTTGTGTCATAACAGCGACTTATGCTAGTGCCTGAAGAGCGTTTATAACAAGTGTTTACTAACATCAGACATGGGAGGTTTCACCGAGGAATAAGATCAAGTTTTGTACTTTCTGCAGAAGAATTAAGATCCAGACTTCTTCTTTTTTGTACTTTCTTCCATTTGATCCTTTGGTTTAAGAACTCAAAACCAGATAAATTTGCATACAAGAATAAAACAGAGACAAACCAAAAATATTACATCCTTTTCAACAGCCAAACATTAAAATCTTATTGATCGCTGCACTAGTGAATAATAAGCTCAAATATCCATGATTGAAAAGAAAATAAAACCAGATCAAATTAACACTGAATTAGCGGACAATACTTATACATGAAAGACTAATTAGGAATAGAAAAGGTGAGTGGGAAAAAGGAAAAGGAAGAAGCAAATATACCAACCAATGCCAACCACCAAGACCAAGAGCCTTCTTGACCACGCCTTGTAAACCAACCAACACAGACTTTGTTCTATTATTTCCAGTCACAACGACTTTAGTGTGCCTAGGAAGCACAGACAGCTCTTCATCACCACTTTCCTCTCTGAAAGGTGAAAGAATCCTAGAAGAACACAGCTCAGTCCCAAACATCTTCTCACTCGCAAATATTCTTGATCAAAACCCAGAATTTTAACCAAGTCAAAACTAACAATAAATAGCCCAAAATCCTAAATTTTGCATAAACTAGCTGTAAACCAATCTGATCTCTCCCTCCTAAAAGCAATCTATCGTTTTCTTTATCAGAAGGTTAATGTGGTATAAATTTTAAATTTCATAATTTAAAAGAATTCTATCACCCAAAAGATTTCATTCCGAACACAAGAATTCTTTAATCAAATCTATTACTTGGAAATCAATTCAATTCTCAAAGAATTGATTCCAAACAGCCTTATAAAGTACCTATTAAACCAGCTTGAATCAATATTTAACTAATTTAGAAGAATCAAAGTTGAATTAAATGTAAACAATCTTACGCAACCAGATTTAAGCGCAGTATACAGACACAAAACAAAGAGAACATAATTCAACTAATAGTGAAGCAGAGTGGCCCTTTGAAGAATTTGAATTGTACCTGAGAAAATAAAAGAAAGCAAAAAAAAAAATCAAACTTGGAAATCACCTTAAGTTAACGATAAAAAATAAAAAATAAAAAAACTTCCTTTTATGTTATTTATGTTTCCTTCTTTTCAAACAGGCCAAAATAAAAAAGAAGACGGAACTCCTCGTTGCTTAAAAACTCTGTAGCTCTACATAATTTGGCTCTAAAAAGAGTGTGTGTGTGTCACAATACTAGTACCGTTAAAAAGCAATTTTTTAATCGAAATGAACATAGCTAAATTTGGATAGAAGAAACTGAGAGCACAAAAGAGAGAGCATTAGGGAAAGGAAGAGAGAAGCTTCATGGGTTGAGCGAAGAAACCAGACAGCACGAGTTTAAATGCAAATACAAGCATTTCATTACCTTACTCAATTAAAATGCTATCCAAACTGAGTGTTTTCAGTTTTTTTTTTTCTTTGAGGATCAATAAAAGAATTTGGAGAGACAAAGAGAATTTTAAAATCCAGGGGTTGTTAGAGAGAGAGTGTGATCAGTAAGAAAGAGAAGGCAAACTTAATGCTTCCCAACTGCCATGGAAACGACCTGTCATGTGCCGTACTGTCACCGGCTTTACTTGTTTTACCTGCTATATCCTGTCCTGTACTTTTTTTTTTTTTTTTTATGGGTAATTTACATTTAGCTGCCTACATCTTTGCTAATGTTTAATTCGGCTTTTATGATTTTTTACATTAAGTTAAGCTATAAGATCAGACAATATTTTTTTTCTTTATTGTAACTACAAATCAAAGTGGGAATTAAATCGCAAACTAGCATTAAATGTTAGATTTTATTTCCGACAGCAATATTTCAACGGCTAGGATTAATCTGATCATACCTTCTACAACAAAATCAGAACAGAGGCATTCTTGTCTTCACAAAATCTTACGCAATCAAAAGCCAAGCTAAGTTACTGATCGTGATTCAACTTGTATTTCATGGAAATTTAAATTTTTTTGTTTTAAATTTTTTTCTGAATTATTTTAAAGTATTGATGTTAAAAATAAATTTTAAAAAATAAAAAATAAATTATTTTAATATATATATATATATATATAAAAAAAAACAATTTAAAAAACAACACCCATCTACTCTTAAGTCTTAAACATCCTTTTAAAAAAATTAAAATGAGAAGAAAATGAGAAAGTACAGGTGTCAAAGACCAACGGATCTTGTCCATGCAAGTAAGAAAATCAGAGAACCAGCTCTGATAGACACTATGTCCTTTTCAGACATGTCAGTTAAGGGGGCCGGCTTCGGGCTCTTAAAATATATCAAAGACAAACACAAATAGAGAGATAAATGGAGTAATTGGCATATAATTTTTTTAAAAAAAATAGATGAATTAACACTGCAATAAATTTTTTAATATATATAAGAAAATTGAGAAAAAAAAAAAAGAGTAAATTTGAAATTTGATTTGAAGTCCGCCCTTGCAGCTGGAGCGCACTCTCCTTCCTATTCAAAGTGTGGGCCCCCTCCCCTCCACACGCTCTCTTATTTTTTATATCCTACTTTTTTTCGTCCACTCATTTTTTTCTGCTCCTATTTATTTATATAGTATCTTTCACGCCCATAACACACGTGATTTTTCTTGGTTTTGTCATGGCTGTTTTGAATACTACTCTTGAAATAGAAATCAAAGGTCATTTCTTGATATATAGTATTCGCCATGTAATTTTATTAGTCTGTTCATCAAATATAATTTCGGATACATTTTTGTTGAAAATAAACAATGCATTTCCAAATTTAGAATTTAGACTCCGTTTCCTTTTAAAGTGAATTTTATGACAAGTTATTTTTTTATATAAAAAAATGGATTACTTTCTAATATTTTTTGCTGCATGAACTTTTTTTTAAAAAAATTATGATGCTTTTTTTTCTATTTGAAGAGATATTTTTCTTAATTTATTTTTTCTATTCAATATTATTAGAGTTTTCTATTTTTTTTCTATATAAAATTTTGCAATAACTTTTCAGCAAGTGAGGATATAAATGAATAAAAATTAAATATTTTAGTTATCTTCTTATATTTATGATATTTTTAGCTTTTTAGAGTTTTTACTTGAAACAAACCCTATATTCTTAGCCCATGTCGGCATCAATTTTGTTGTATCATTTAGATAAAAACTATATTTTTTTTTTTATGTTTGGGTGCATCCTAGAAAAAAAAAACGCTGGAAAATAACATTTTTTAGTTATAAATTTTTTTATAAAAAAATAGTAGAATATCATGAATTAGTGTTAAAAGAATGCTGGTGAAAATAAAAAATTTTAAAAAAAATTTGAGGGCATCTAAAAAAATTAAATTCGAGGGTTCAATAAAAAAAAAACATAAACTTTGATCGAAAGACAAAATTGAAAACCAATAAAACTCTAACAAAAAAACTATGGGTCAAAATAAGAAATCAAAATAATAAGAATTGACTTCAAAAAAATAATATATGATAAATTATAATTTAAAGACTGAATTGATATAATAAAAACTTTTGCAAAAAGATCAAAGATGAAATTAAACCATCTAAAACATAAGGACTGAAATTGAAAAAAAAAAAGAACATACATGTACTTACTCTTGGAGAGAGAGAGAGAAAAGAAAAAAGAAAAAAATAAACACCAACCACAGATAATATAATCCATCAACTATCGTCACGAGCTACACCAGCAAATAGGGGACGTGGTTGCGTTTCTAAGGACATAGTGAATGACTAGATTTGGACAATCGGTGACATCATACATTGTTGAAAGAGCATAAACACCACCAACACGTTGGCACATAATCACATATGCCATAACCTTTTCAAATAAAAAAATCATTGTAAAATTACTAAAACATCCCTCATTAACTTAAAAATAACAAATAAACTAATATAAAAGTATCAAAACACCCCTCAATGCATAACTGACCTTTAATCTTTTTTAATGGTACATGCATATTTTTCATGAAGCTCAGGAAATGAAAACCACGATTTGCTCTCGGTCAACAACTCAATTATTTTCTGATCTCCAGGGTAAAAAAAACCCCTTGGTTTACCACTCTGATTTTTATTGACCTTAGGGCTATAATTATTTTTTTATTGTACAATTATAATTAAAAAGACTAATTCAATCTTTTAATTATCAATGAGCATATAAAAGACTAAAATATCCCAACATTAAAGGTCTCTAGTTTTTTTCAATCAGAAGGGCATAATGATAATGTCATCCTCCACCCTCGTGGTTGTATCTTGATATACAGTGGACACGGTTTCCCCCCATGATTTAGAGTTTTCTGTAATTATTGTTAGTCATTATCACAACAATATATATAGCAAGTTGCTGTAGTGGTTAGCTGGTCAATTATAATGACTCGCCTAGACTCCTGGTGTTTTACAATAAAGAAGAGTCAACAAACCTTATTAATCAACAAAGGAAAAAAAAAAAAAAGAAATACATGCAATGTTGGATTGCAGATGGTGTATCTAAAATTTCAACCTGCTGCAGAGTTCTCTCTCCTGGGACAGAATGTTTGTGTCACGCAATGCTATAGGTTTGGTTCAGAAAAGTGGAGGATAAAAAACGATGGCACTCTGTGCTAAGGAAAGTAGGCATATGGTGGCAGAACTGTGTTCCGGGCTAAAAAGTTCTCTTTGCTCCTCTCCTAAAATTCATGAAAGAGTCAAGAAATCAAAGCACAGGCATGTTACACCAAACTCGAACATACGCACGTAAAGCAGAGAAGAAATTCTGTGAGAGCATAAAAAGCTTTTGCTTCTGGTCTGAAGTGTTTATGACCATAGAGAAGTACAGTTACCCTACTCATCATTAAACTGAGAATTCCAATACTACCAATCAGTGTCTCGTCCATTGATGGGGCAGGTTTCCATACAGCTAGGCTGCATTTAATTGGAAATGGGCCAAGATTGATACCAGATTCATTGACATTAATGCATATCATCTATGGGGGGTCATTCCCTATCCAAACTTCCATCAAGTTTATAGAGCATGAAAGGCATTTGTTGGGTCTAGCTGTATGGAATTTGTTGGGTCTACCGTATGGGGATTATCCACGTCCAACAGTCATTATTACAAGAAATCAAAAGAAAATGATAAATGGTTCATATCCTACAACCGTTTTTTTAACAACATTTCAGTATGTTCATGCGTCACTTATGGAAAACAAGTTACCATTCAATGTAAACAGCACATGAAGTTGCAAGCAAACCAGGAAAGATGGAGCAGGGATGGGTGACTGACACAATGTGTTGATGCTACCAAGAGAATCAAAATCAAGCTTCAATAACCATGGGCAAAAGGGGTTAATACTGGCTACCAAACAACTTGCCCTATCTGTGGTGGCCGCGGTCAGCTGACAAAGAGCGATCCCTGCGCCTCTTATATGAATCATAATAACCATCTCCCCGCCTGCTATATGGAGAACGTGATCTTCCCCTTCGATCCCTTGAATAAGGGTCTCTATCTCTGTCATCCCATCGGCGAGGTGAGTAGCTGCGGGACCGTCTGTGGCCATGACCATGACCTGCATGTTTTTGAACCCAATAGTTATACGAGAATAGTAATAGGAAGAAACAGTTGATCACAATAAAGTAGAAACAATTGCAATGTCTTTGGTCTTTGATGAAAAATTACAAGATCTTGACAAGGGTAAAAAACAAAAGCACTCAAATAAATAAAAAAGTTCATTTTCTTGATATTTGAACTAGTGAGCTTGCATGCCTCTAAAAATAGGAGTGGGACTTGGATTCACCATGCGAATTTCTGAAAGAAAATGACATAGCTTTCTTAAATCTAAGATTGTCAATCTGCTGGAATGATGATCATAGGGACTGAAAGATAAGAAGCAATTCCAAGTTTGGCACATGTTCAATCTGTTTTGAACCTGCCAAAGAAAATGCTGAGTGAAATGCAACACCCATGAGTATAAATTAAAGGAGACCAAATAGCCTCAGCTTTCCAGGTCAGGCACAATCATACAGTGAAATGCATATCTAGGACTGGAATGGTAAGAAAAATAAGCTGCATAACCCTTATACAAATGTCATGCTAGATTAGCAGGTAAGAAAAACAGAAGTCAAGGTATCAACAAGAACCCAAGATTCAAAGAAAGCTATTCAATTCTGACCCAAGTATTCTCTAGTAAACATCAAATTGACCAGATATTCGCATATGATATTCCATGTTCAGTTGATAAAAGAATTGCCACACATGCATAACACTGATACATACCTCGCTTATCTCTCAGTCCCTGATACCTGCCAGGCGTTGGTGTCCTACCACGCTTTCTTTTTGCCTGCATTAAAAGCAGAACCAAACAGAATTGTATCAAGGAAGACTGGTGAATGAAGAGAAGAAGTTGATTAACAGAAATGAGCTACAATGCCTCCCACGTACTGCCCTTCGAAACTCATTTGTATTAAAGGTGACTAGGAATTTTCATCTGGAACAGCCATAATAATCCTTGAAAACAATGTCTGGACCACTGCAAGTATTTTATTTTTTAGAGTGTTGCCTTGCTACTCTCGCCATCATGGCTCATGTTGACTAGCACTTAGGACATGGAGTCATTATTCATCATTATTTGTTTAGTAAACATGACAGCAGCTTTCACTAGAATATACATGACAAGAGGAAACTAATACACTGGGAGTAGTATACTTGCCCAGCACAGGCTATTTCAACATAGGAAAATCAAAAATAAGCAACCAACCAGGTCAGGTATTTTTATTAGTGATGTATAGGAATATAGGGCATACAACCCTCCGCAAAATAGTCGGATTTGAATCGATGAGATTGAAATGTTGATGCAGAACTCATGTCGTGGTTCGTGAAGGAATAGGTTCAACTGTTAAGACCTTAGACTGTGAAGTCGATGAAGTTACATATACCAGACCTGCTGGCAAAACTTATCAGGTAACATTTTCGGAAGAAATAACTTAAAAAAAAAAAATGACAGGTAAACAATTCAGTCGCCCTACATCTTTCCCTTCAAAATCCATTGATGGGAACAGTACCTTTTCCACAGTAATCACTCGTCCTTCAAGCACCGAACGATTCAAATACTTGACGCAACGGTTAGCATCCTCAACGGTTTCCATCGTAACAAAAGCAAATCCACGAGATTCTCTAGTTCGAGGATCTGTCACCAGATGGCACTCCAAAACCTGAAACCATAACTTAAAATAATGTTTTTTTTTTGGTATAAAAAATCTTGGATAACGCACTTCAACATAATATGGTTTCTTATTGTAAATGAGAACTAGTGGTAGGTCCTAAGCTGTTTCTCCTTCAAACTGGAAACTTGCTACATGGAAAGAGGAGCCAAAATAAATAAACTCTAGAAATTGAACAGGATGAAGCAAACGGTGGAATATCAGATAATGAATGGCATGCATGACCACCACATCATGATACAATATCACATCAGCATCTTCAAAATCCATAACCACAGAATTTAAAATTTCCTTTCCAAATCCAGAAATGTAACTCCTCCCTAAAGAGTTTTCGACTATGCAACACATGCATCAATGCCAGCCTGTACAACTGCAATCATGTTTCAGAATTCCGCAAACAAGATTACTTGATTATAGCATGTCACGATGACTCAATCAGGACACACACGATAAAAGATTTTGCCACAAGTATACCTTCCCTTCACTGCTAAAATACTTCTCAAGATCACTGCTCGTGACCCTGGTTGATAATCCAGTTACATATAAGTTGTTTCCAGGGTTAGATGCATCACCAGAATCATTGCTCCTGAAGTACCAAAATCAACCATAACTCAAAATCTCACAAAAACACACTCACATGCATACACACACACACACACAACAAGGAAGAAGAAGAGGAAGAAAAAGAGAAGTCGACCAATTACCTGGAGCGACTTCTGCGGGACCGTGACAAGGATCTTGACCGCCTGCCTCTACCAGGTGAACCCGAATTGCGTGGTGAAACAGACCTAAGGTAAACAACTCAATTCTAACATAAAACTAATACTCACAACAATAACAATAATAGTAGTAGTAGTAGTAGTAGTAAATTATTGAGAGAGAGAGAGAGAGAGACTCACCTTCCTTCTCTTGAGTAAGCCATCTACAAATATTACCAAACAGAAAAGGAAAGCACAAATATAAGAAACCGTTCATTAATTTACACACACAAAAAGGCATGTTAATTGTATGATACAGAGTTAGCTAGTGCGAGGAAGTAAAAAACCATATTTGTTAAGTTCAACATAAGAATAGAAACAGAGATCCATCAACGTTACATACAGGAAGAAATAAACTTGAAATTCGAAAGGGAAACCCTAGATCTCGAGTTTGATTACCTGAGTTATTGGCTGAGTCAACTCGGATGAACTTACACACAGGTTTTATGGGTCCTCCTCTCTCTCTCTCTCTCTCTCTCTCCGTGCTAAAACACGAGGAGCAAAAGCTTCTCTATGCGCTCTCAACTCAACCACTATTACGGTGATTAAGCTATAATAATATTTAAAAAAAAATTATTTTTTTTAAATCAATATTTTTTATATTTTTAAATAATATATTAATATTAAAAAATAAAATATATTATTTTGATATAAATTTTACACTCCCAAACAGTCACTGAACTGCGAAAGGTAGAACGTGATTTACACGTGCAAGAAGCCCTTTCTTTTTAAGAAGTGACTCCCTTCTCTTTGGATTTGGGTACAGATTCTCTCTTTTTTTAAGCGCCTCGGATTGGTACTCGAATCCCGCTGTGGTTTATGAATGACATGACTTATCATTAATTCGGTTTCGCACTCAATATTACAAGTGCGATGAGATGCCGTGTGATCATTGCGTTTTTTTCTTCTTTCTTAAAACTAAAAGTGTGCCCGCAAAAGTTTCTAACAATCATTAATAAAACAAACACCTTTCGCACTCTTTCCTTAATCTGTCTCGAGTTTAATTATTGTCTTTAGAAATTGGGACAGTAAACGTAGTTTTCTGAGAGTAATGGATTTTCTTTACCCTTTTCCATATTATCTCTCCTTCCCAGTAGGCCTGAATTACCCTTCGTTTCAGGAAAATTATAACCTGTAATTACGACGACAAAACGTTGGAGGACAGGTCTTCCTCCTTGAATCCTTGAAGGGTGCTTGCTATAAATGATCAGATAAAACCTGAAAAGTAATCTGGTACACATAATTCATAATATGAGAGCATGTGGGAGTCTTTTGCAAAATGGTAATGAGAAAAGTATGAATTATATCAGTCTTCCATCCAATACAATGCTCTCACTAATTTTATGCCTTCTTCGTAGATTGCGAAACACAAGCCTAGGTAAAAGTTAAAATATCAAAGGGTAATTAAAAGCATTTCTCCCAACCTGGCAACTCTGACCAGAGGAAAACCCCTCAAAAAGCTTTTCCCGCTGTGGCAATTACACTCAAGTTTCCAGGGATGATTAAAAAAATACACAAGTTTGAGTCCCCCTGGCGATATAACAGATTCAATACAACCAAAGAATAGAGTGCGAAATAATACAAGGTGGAGTGACGAAAAAAACTAAGTTGGCCAGAATGATCAATCAAAACCTCACTAAACAATACAGATTTTACAAATATAAACCAAAAATTGTAAATATTTAAGAAAAGAAATGAAAAAAAGATGAAGACGCAGAAACTTGAATCAACCCTTAAGGAGGGTCTCAATGGCTTCAAAGAAAAGACCTGCCATCTCAGGGTTTGGAGTCTTGATGGCACACTTGATCCCGGGGATTCCAACAACTGTTGTGAGTTCGGTTAAGAAAGGAATTCCTCTAGGCATTTTAGCTGAGAAGTAGAATACATCCTGGTTTGCATGCTTTCGCTTTGCAATAAAAAACATGTTTGATGCAGCAAGCCGGTCTAAAGTAGCTTCTACACCATTCACGGTAATGCCTGGGAAGTCCTTTGAGACCTCATTTGAATCAGGAAGGGACCTCCATGTCTGAAATGGGAACAAAAACATATGATATCACGTTCCAATAGCTACAGCGAAAATAGCTAATCAAATGATATCTGCTTGTGAGGTCTCTGAATTGCTTCCCTGAAAAGTTTCAGGCTATAGATAAATTACTAATTTGCTCATCAACCCAATCTACCCCATATCCCACAAGAGCTTTATTAGAATCAGACACGTGAATACCCAACTAATCCCAAGTCCTAAGATAGCATTTCCCTACCACAAATTTCTTTCCAGTCTTTCCTTTTCTGAATTTAAATAGGGAAGACACACCACAACTAAATCGCAATCTCACAACACTGAAAATAAAATAGATTTCAGTGGAATGACTAGTCGCTCGATACTTCATTAACATTTCCTATACTAGCAGGCAGGCTATAAAGAGAATGACTTTAAACTAAGTCTCCGATGATCAAATGTCACAAATTTAAGTATTTCATCAACATTTTACCACAAAAATAAAAGCTGGTCCAAGAAAAATTGGTCAATTCTCTTTTTACCTCAAGAAAGCTTCCACGTTCCATCCTCCCATCTTCTGTGAAGAATACATGCAATGAGATTTTGTCATTGAAATACCATACAGGTTGTTGATTATTTTTCACGGCAACTTGCAAAAGCGAGCTTGGAGGACCAGCAGACATATTCTGAAACAAAGCCACAGGCAGCAGAGTTGCTGCTGATGTCCCAGGTTGCAATTGGGGAACCTAATCAATAACAGTTTGTCAATTACACACTAAATGAGGAAAAATTCCATCTTGAAACAAATCAAGGTTGAGCATTACCTGCAAAGGTCCAGCAGCTGCAAGACCGAATGAGTTCTTGTTAAACTGGATCATGAATCCATCCAGGGGAATCTGTGAGTTGTTCTCAAACAATAAACTGTAAAAGATCTGACCATCTCGGCTAATAAGCTGTGCACTGATTTGTAAACCCTGACCAGTGGCTGCTGGCAGTAAAACAGGCAAAGGAGGGCTGCAACATGGTCACAAGATTCAGTAAGTAACATTATAGCCTAACAGTAGGGATCTTGCGAATCATGAGAAACTCATTATTAGATAAATATGCTTCAAGTTCTCAACAAAGCTATGCAAATCAGCATTGCAGCCCAATGACCCCATACCAGTGTCAACAAATTGAAAAATGGTCAATAAGACAGTTTGTACAGTCAAGAAGCTTACCTAGCAGGAGTAGAAGGCTGGTCAATAGGGACCATAGCACTATTATCCATGTCCAACAGATCACCCATCAAATCTGGCAGAGGAGCAGCAGGTGGACTTGTAGATGGTGCAGGAGCTGATTGCCTTGCTCCAGCATATGGAACATTACTTGCACTAGTAGGTGGCGATGCAGCACCATCAGCAGTATGGGCAGATGATTCAGAATACCCTGCTTCACTACCTTCAGCATATTCATCATCTTCAGTTTTCTGTGCTGCAGTCTTTACACGGGTTACAAATGCTTCTGGGGGCTTGTGATACACAGACGACAAAGTCGCAATGTTGGCAAGAAGCTCATCAAGAAGAGATGGATCGAGCTGGTTTGAATCATCACTGATCACAGGCTTCTCAGCTAACACAACATCTTTAGCTGCCTGAAAGGTCAAAGTACACCCATCGCACATGACATAAAACTTACAAGCAGTACATCAAAAATAGACATGCAATCATACATTTGATCTTACAAAACAGAAAATATGTACGTCAATAGCAAAATCACACCTCAGGATCAGTTGATAGCAGACGCCAATATATGTATGCACGATCCCTTAGATCAGGATTGTCAGTTTCCATGGTGGCATTATTCAAAACCACCTGTAAGAGAATTCCTGGGGTGAGAATTGACTCAAAGACATTTCTGCAAGTGTAGCTGCATTACATTAGTTATGAACAACCAAAGGACAGATCATGTTCGAGTCATGTCAAAGGTGCCAAACAGAGGACTGAAAATTCTAGAGGACAATGAAAAGTCAAATGAATATGAAATAAAGATCCACTTTGTATCAGATATAAAGAACACGTGAGTAGACACAAGACTAAAACCTGAATCATCTGTTGGGGTCCTTCAGTTGGCTTCTTAAGGAAGAGTTTGACAGTTGCAGTCAGTAATTGCAACTGGACTTGCGCAGGCTCTTCAGGAAAACTCTCCAAGAAGCTCTCCAGGAGCTCATCAGCATTGTCAATTCTTTCAGCATATTCACCAATAATCCAGATCATTGAAGCCTTAAAGGGGAGAGAAAAAAAAGGGGTAGAATAGAAGGCAGATAAAGTATGAGTTCAGACAATAAAACATGAATGATAAGCCTGAAGTAGAAACACATGTACCTTAGCTTCAGGTTCATCAAGAGTGTCCAAGCTCTCACAGAGGGTTGCAATGATTGACTCATAACTGCAAAGGAAATTCATATTTAAGTATGGACGGGGGAAAGAAAAACAGAACTTCGCCTTTATAAGGCATCAAGGAAACAGAAGCTGTATCTTACGTGTTAGGGTATCTTCTAAAGATGTCTTTGATCACTATGATAGCCTCTTGAACCACATAATTTACTTTAATCTTGATCAGCTCTAGGAGAACACTGATACAGCGCTCAGCAGCTCTCTCTAACTTAATTGCACAACGGCCAATGGCACGAACAGCCTTTCTAACAAAATCTACATCTACTTCTGTGGCATACTCTTTGAACTCCAATAGAACCTGGAAATTGCTCAGCACAAGGACAACACAACCTACATGATTTCTCATCAACTCATAAATGAAAAAGATGCGTGTGCGCTTAGTCTTCCCCACCCCATACATACATACATATATATAGTACCTGGTCTATATTGCGGTCTGAAGCAAGCTTTATCATGATTTCTAGCTTTTCCATCTTCACATAAATTGGGTCATTGTACTTGCAGAAAAAAACCTGACATAATAGAACAAGTGTTTGATAAGCATCTCTCCTCAATCACAAAATAACAAATGTGAAGCATGCCTAGGAATTTCCCATAAGCACGCGAGTCTGCAAATTTATATCAAGCAGGCAGGATATTTCCATTTACCTTAATCTCATGGGCAAGGATCGTAGGACGTCTTTGTACAATTAGGTTGATGTTACGCAAAGCAACATACTGTATCTCCGGTTCTGCAGAGAGTAATGTCACGAGAGGAGGAGCCATCTTCTTGCAAAGATTTCGAACCACATCGGTGCTGGTTATAATTTCCATTTGTTGGAGAATCATCTATCAGGAGAAAGAGGAAACAGAAATGTGAGAAATGATTGAATTATGACCAGTAGATAGCTAACAAAGGCATTCACAATAAAAATACATGAAGCGAACACCAACAATGGCAGCTTGTTACCTTAACAGCTGAAAGTACAACTGCACAATTAGCATGTTGAAGCCGTGGAGTAACTCGTTCCACTATATTTTCAGCCTCACGAGCATCAGCTGCTTTGTATCTAGATAGTGCATCCAATATAAAAACTTGGCCCCACCTGGAAAGGCATGCATCAGACGAGGTAGTCCAAGCAAAGAACTTCCAAAAGAATACACAACAATCAAAGTAACAAAAGCACGGTAATCCTAGAGCATGGAGGCATTCGATTTCCAGTTAAATCCTATCAAGTACTTCACCTCATATGTAGCTCTTAGCATACCCAAGTGGCAGACATTCCAGGAAATACATAAAACTTGCAACACAAGGACCAGGGAGGCCAGAATCCATTGGCCATAAAAGTACTGGGTTATTTTAGGAAAAGTATGTGATGACAGAGAATAAGGGGGAGGTGGTCACACTTTCAGACAACTATGAGTTGGTATAATATACAGACCATATTTTAAAATCCAGCTTGGACTTCCTTGACTTTCAATCATATTCAGACAATAGCTATCACAAGATGTTAAAAAGTACCAGAAAGAAAAAACAGTACATTCTGATCAAATTACATCAAGATGAAAACTGTTGAGGGCAAAAAATCAGTTTCACATAAATGATGGATCTTGCCGGATACATACTCATGAGTAGCATTCATTCAGAGCACATCAAGATCAAATGGCTAAAACCTATGAATGCTAAAATCTACAAGTATAGGTACACATTAATGGCTCAGAAAGCCTACAAAGTCCAACACTTTCTTTAAGATTGAAAGCTAGAACAAAAATACAGAGTTAGAAAAATATTGTTGGCTTACTCTGTGCACTCATTAAGGGCAGTAAGCAGCTTTGAGAGCGTGTGACTAGTAATCTCAAAGATGGGCCTGACACTATTGTCTTGAATTTCTGCAAGCGCTGCCACAGCATTAGCTACAACCATGGGATTGTTGTCAGAAATCAAATCCTTGAGAGATTCCAAAAAGCCCCTATCCTCGACAAGCTCAGCATTTATGTCATAAAGTTTGGCTACACAAATGGCTGCTGTCTTGCGAACATAAGGATCATCATCCTATAATTACAAAAAATATGGATTAAGAAGATGACAGAGAACTAGAAACCAAAAAAAAAGAAATTGCATGTTTCTTAAGAATATAATGACTGCATACAACCTAGTAAACCAGACCACTGAATTCCATCTAGCAGCATGCATGAAAATTATAGCAATCCTTAAAACCAACCTTAAGACACCTCTGAAGTGGATCACATAGATACTCTGTTATTTTGTCAACACGAATGCACCCCATTGTCCGTACAGCCAGAGCTCGAATTAAGGGATTTGGATCTTGAGAATCCTGGATAAATGACCATGAATACAAGTACCATGGAGATACAAAGAAGCAATGTTGTAATGTTAAATACATTGAAGACAGCAAGTTCCTCTTCTAGTTCTTACCTTAACAAATGTATTTACTGCAAGTATCGCCAAATCTGGTTGGCTTTTAGCATAATTTATAAGATATAAATAAACTAGCTTCTTGAGCTCCAAATTTTCTGTCTGCATGCAGTTCACTACATCTGTGAACAATGATGATACATCTTTTCCAACAGTCATTGCAGCAATCACCTTCTTAACAGCATCTTTCCTCTTATCCTGCTTGATAAGATAGCAATGAGGAGAAGCTTCACACTGATTCTAGTGAAAAACTGCTAGGCTATAGTTATTAAAATAAGAGGATGAAATGAACCCAATATCCAATAAACCAAAGGAACATCACAATACTCCCATATTGCAACTAATTTCAAGTCCAAGAACTACATGAAATGAGTACTAGCAACAGCAACAGCAACAACAACAAAAAACTCCTAGCTAGTATTGCATGGAATACTGTTATAACATTCATTATCATTACAAAACCCTGTAGAATATGTTCAAGATCCATTAAGCTAAAAACCCAAACATCCTAGTGAGATATTCAAAATCATTCAGTATATTCCTGTGCTTAGGTAAGAACCTAGCTCGATAAAGCACTTTATCAGTCGCGAGATCTTCACATTGCATGACATGACGTTTTTAAATGCATTTTTTCTTGCTGGAGAGCAGTTCTTCCAAACCGCACCTGAATTCCTAAAATCCATAATGCCAAACATGAAAACTATACAATAGATTTCCTTCACGAAAGGATATTTTGCATCACATGATCCCTAATAGCTCCATTTCAATTCTCACTATATAATAATAAACAAAAAACCAAACCTAAGGAAATCCTAGCGTAATTTTATACGATTTCTCAGCAACACGAACATAATTAATAAAAAAGTCAATCCTCCAATGAAATTCTAGTTGCAGAAGAAAGTTCAACGAAATCAATCAGTCAAAATCAGACAGATCTAACAACGCGATCAAAATGGAAAGGAGAAGGACGACGAACGGACCTTGTACTGAGAATTGAGCTCTTCTTTGAGCTCAGGGATTTCACCCTTCTTGGTCGTCGAGAAATACTTTGAATCGTGACCGCTCATGCCTGCCTACTTGTTTGTCTCTGCAAATTTGCAAATGGTGAAAGACAGACGGGCGAGCGAGAGGGAGAACAGAGACCGAAACCTTTTTTTTTTTTTTTTTTGAGAGAGAGATAGGGGTAGAACAAGGTGAGCTGAATCAAAATCAATACTCCGTTTAAGAAATGAGTTACTGGTCCTCCTTATTTTCGTCCCCTTATTATCAGATTTATTTTACTTTGGTCCTCTTTATTTTGTCTTCAAATTCCCTGATCTTGGTTCTCTAAGAGGGATTCATTTAATTATATAATTATAGTTTAAAAAAATTATAATGTCAACAATCAAATTTGACAAATCAATCATAATTCTCTCATGTATATTAAATAAATAAAAAATC
Source organism: Populus nigra (assembly GCF_951802175.1). Lineage (NCBI taxonomy): Eukaryota > Viridiplantae > Streptophyta > Magnoliopsida > Malpighiales > Salicaceae > Populus > Populus nigra. Next base: position 15,144,725 of record NC_084859.1, read on the forward strand.
AAACAAAATAAAAAATTCTCTTTCAAAGCACAATTTCTCCTTTTTTAAACATTATTTTCTCTCTCTTCAGAAATTTATCTTTGAGATTTCAGCCAAATCAAAACCAAAGTCTTAATAACTAGTGTCCCGACACCAAATTCAAACCTGTTAATATTAACAATAAATACCCGAAGTAAACCCAACATAACAAGAGAAATACCTAGCCACGCTCCCATATTGTTATGAATGAGCACACCAAATCCAGCCCTTCCCTCCTGAATTACTGATAGAACTCCCATCAATGTTCATCCTTTGTAGTATTTCCTGGTAGAAGGAATTAGATTCCCCTTGAATAACCTCGTCATTTTGAATTTTCCATATGGTCAAGCTCGAGCATATATCAGATTATGGAGTAAACATGGTCTTGTGTTTTTATCAAGTCTTGGTGGTATTGTGTCTATTTGGAACAGCAGAAACAGGCTGTGCACTTGAAAGGACCTTTGAGTTGCTCTTGATTATCGGAATGGTAAAATAAAAAAGATTTTGCTGCATTTGATCAAGGTTGGAGATTCATGAAGTGGTAATTGAACCCCACATCAATCTTTTACATGGAGAGTCCAGCCTTTATCATTTAGCGGAGAGAATAGCATATTATTCTTCATGGACATTAGATTAAAAACTTGGGAAAATCCAGAGATTAGAGTGGCCTCTATACTCTATAGGATGATGACATAATGTGGCAACAAGGCTCTACTTTAATGGCTTTCCCCCCAGTTTGAAGGGTGTTGGATTTGATAGTAATGGAAGCCCTCATGTTCCCTTAGAAATGAGGTTGCAATTTACCAAATGGTCGCCATTTACCACCTCTCTTCGACTTTGTAGGTATTTTAACATTATTTGGTGCTAATTGTGGGTGGATATGAAGTTTACTGGCTTTGATTTAATGGGTATTATGAAATTGGGTTGATTTTGTATGGCAACAAGGTATTTGATGAAATGCTACGATAAAAGTTTTAGCTTTAGAGAAGGAGTTAATATTAGTTTGATGGCAAAGTAATGATTATTTGTTTGATATCAAAGTTAAAATATTAATATTGTAAGGGCTCTTTAATTATTAAATAGATTATAATGGTAGTCATGTAAATAATAAACCATTTTTTTTTAGGATATTAAATGTTTACGCATATAAAATTTATATTGTAAATCATAATTTGTCAAAACCTATTGTGATAGAAATTGATGCTAACTTGTGCTCAAGAAAGAGTTTTTGGCCATCTTGTTAGCTTTTTATATGCGGAGAAATTATTTGGAACATGTTAAATTTATCGTTAAAAGAATCATGAATCCTGAAATATATACTGGGGCGGGGAATTCATTCAATAATTTTTTTTTAAAAAAAGCTTGACTAAAGTGCTTGTGCTACATTATGAGATTCTTTGTAGAAATGACAGAGAATGCAGTAGCTGATACTTCATCAAGAAAGAGAGGATTTATGATGCTTGGCTGTAAGCATAGCAGTGCCTGAACAAACTCAACAAGTGCTAACATATTATGAAAAGATGAGAAGGTGCAAGGATGGTGTTCTTCGATGTGATGGCAAAATTTAAATATTTGGGAGGTCGAAATCAGTTAGAGCAACATTGTTGCAAAAGTTCATGGTAGTTCTGCTAAAGAACGTATATATATAGAAGGGCCAAACCTCTTTTCTGTTGGTCAGATCTCAAACAACAAGTTGAAGATACGGTTGTTTCTTGTGATGTTTGTGCGAGGAACAAAGTGTGAAAATATGGTTGCCGGTACCGGTGTTGTTGTAGCCATTCCTTCTTAATCCTAAACTGATATTCCCGTGGATTTTGTAGAAGGATTATCAGAATCCGAAAAGAAAGAAGTGATACCGGCGTTTGTAGATAGCCCTATCTCATCCTTTCACGGCAGTGCAACTCACAAAGTTAATTTTGCATCAGGTACTTTACAGGTTGCACGGGATGCCTCACGGCCAGCCAGGATAGTTTCTGATCAGTACAGGGTTTTCACCGGCCAGTTTTGGCAGTAGGAGTTCTTTCAGCTAATGGGGGAACTCAACTCCACCTCGATTTGACATATCGTCCCCAATCTTTATTGATTGATGCAAGGGGCATTCTTTATCCAGTAACAATAGAGCAAATGAAATTTCTTTTGCTGTTTTTCTATATATACAAGTAGCCCAAGCCCATGACTTGAACCATTCCGAAGTCCATGGGTCACATCTGTTGACCCGCCAGCAGAATCAAACAGCAACTCGGCCTCCACCGCATTGAGGCGGTGGTCTCCTCCTTACATAAATGGTGCACGGTGCAGTTTACTGTCAGGATCTAGAAAGTAGAAACAAATCTCCCTTAACGCTTACAAACATTAAACATGGGACACGGAACGGTAATGAAAAAACAAATGCCAAATAAGAAATTTCAAATGATTTTAAATGCCAAATTTCGCAATTAATCTAGTTAATCTAATGACGGAAAGGCTGATCAGCCACCATCATTAGGGTACCAAGAAGTGCTTCATTGAAATTGAAATGCGATTTTGTTGGGTGACCTATCTGTAAGAAATGCATTACATACCAGCAAATGAATTACTTAAAAACTACCTTTTATTTTATTTTTTGGTCTTCGTGCCATACCATTCTTAAAACCTATTTTAATTTAATTTTATGGCCATTAAAATAAATACTCGTGAATTATAATAATTTTAATTATTCAGAAAAAAATATAGTTTCTCAGTAAAAATTCCTTTTCTAATTTGCATTTTTTATTTTGATGAAAAAATGATTTTTTTATTAACATTATAGTTATTTAAATAAAAAAATTAAAATAATTAGAATTTCTTTAACTAAAACACTCTTTTTTATTCATTGATTTCTTTTTTGTATTGACAAAAAAATAAGAGATAAAATCTCACCATGATTTGTAAAGAAAGTTTTAACAAAGAAATAAAAAATAATGTTTAGATTTTTTAATTGAATGCTATAATTGTATTCTATGATAGTAATCTTTTTGCAACATAGAAATAGTTTTTGCCATTGCACATGCTCAAAGACCTTGCAAAGTGGAACAAATTCAATATATATAAACATTCCAACAAAACATGTAAAGACCAAAAAAAACAATTAATGACCAAATTATATATATAAAAAAAAACTAAGAATAAAAAAGAAAAAACTCCACCAACAATGACGTAAGGAGGAACATGTGCATAGTAAAAAACCTAGATGTTTTAGTTTATTTTGTAATTTTTAAATAGGTTTATAAGCTTTTGCCAAAGCTACATCTTAATAATCAGTGAAACTTGCGCTTAAAAATTAAAGTAATGCAGGAAAGATTCTTAGTCAAAACGAGTGAAACCCCACGATTTAGACAATCTTTGTTTTTTTTTTTAAAAAAAAAAACATCTTTAAATTTTTTTTTGTTTTAAATTAAATTTTTTTTATTTTTAAATTATTTTAATGTACTGATATCAAAATTAAATTTTAAAAAATAAAATAAAAAATTTATTTTGATGTATTTCCAAACAAAAAACACTTTAAAAAACAATCGCTATCACAATATCAAACAGGCTTTTAATTAACTCGTGTGGTGTTAAATCACGAATTTACCTTTCTATCTTCTTCAACCTTTTTTTCATGTTTTGTTAACCATGGAAGCAGCATCTAGTGCCTGTATTTGACTTCTTTGGTATAATATTTGTCTAGAATGTATGATACTTACTTTAATTGGTTGTTTAAATCCAGTACTTGATACAAATCTGCTTTATGTGGACAATATTCTATGAAAGATGCTTGATTCATGATCATGTTGCTTTAATCTCGATGGACACAGACGCTTTGCATTTTGCGGTCATAAATTCATGTTCATCTGATGCCAAGACCTCAGCAGGGAAGGACGCCGTACACAACAACACTCTTCAACTATACATATGTAGCTTGTTTCGATTTATATTCCTTTTATTATTATTATTATTATTAAACTCCCTGAATTATAAGATGCTTCGATCAAAATTCAAGACCATCCTGTCGAACTCCATCCATTTTCCCATTAAATAACAGATTGAGGCTACATGGTTTTGTAATGAATTACCAAAAAACCAATGAAAAGTATCATAGGAAAATAAAATCCAAGATTTAATTTCTTGATGAAGTTTTTTTCACAAAATAGACGGAGGCTGATTTCCCGATGAATATTTTTGTTTTTTTCTTGACGATTATTGAAAATTCATCGCCTGCACATGTTATAATTTAACAGCAAAAAATGAACTGGACCCTATAATATTTAATTCAGTAGATGCCAATCAAAGTAACTGATAGCTCCAACGGAGTTTCGCCGGCCCGATTAACCCAACAAGCATAACTTTTTTTCCCCGACCAGTCATCATTTGAGATGTTTTTATGTTAGGCCTAAGAACAACCATGCTGAAACTCGAAAGAGAAAAGGTTGATGATACAGATGAATCTAGACACTAAAGTGGCGGTATTCTTCACAAGTGGCGATGTGAATTGTAACTGAGACATCATGGTCCTCTAAGGTGTCCCCGACAAGTGTCAAAGAAAAGTTTTGTTCTGATGATAATTTTATATTATTTTTTAACCTATACTTTTAAGGTTAAATTGCGAGGTGAGATTTAAATTTTTGATAATATATACACCTCTATTACTAATATTTGTTTATATTTCAAAAGTTTTTAAAAAGAAAATTATTTTTTTTATTTTTGTATTTGCTTCAAATTATTATTATTATTTATATTTTTAAATTATTTTGATGGGTTAATATCAAAATTATTAAATATTAATAAATAAATATTATTTTAATATATATTTTAAAAAATTACTGTAAAAAGATTAATAAACGGCTTTCGGTACATTTGCAGCTATGCTAATATGCGGTCCACAAAAGTTATAAATAATTAATATTGATCTCTAATCAGTTCACTCAAGTTGTGTTTGGAATTGAATTCAAGTTGTCCACAGGCACCTTCTTGATGCATGAAGGAAAGAAGGAGCGGACTTGTTTAGCTGTCACTATCTTGAAGTTGGTAGGAACCCCCACAAAAACACACTTTTGAGAGAGAGAGAGTTGATAGATAGATGCCTTTATGGATTGTTCACACGATGGAGAATTTCGCTTTACCTAGCGAAGACCTAGGGACTTTAGCATTTGACTGCTCTTGAGACATTCCTTGTGCATTCCTCCTGCCTTGTACAAATTGCACTTTGATTATGAATGTGCTTTCTCTATACAAAGAGACTCCATTACATCTATTGGCCATTGCTTAGACAAAGGAGAAAGGAGAAAGGAGAGGAAAAACCCACTTCCTCCTCAAGCCATAGATTCACTGGCCTCACCAAGCCACGACTGGTAGACCCTGACTGCTTGCCAAAGTGAGATACAGATCGATTAAAATATAACATTTTCAGCTTATCGATCGATCCTTCTCAGGTAATGGGGACGAAATTAACAGAATAAACAACTATTAGCAGAAAAGGACTGAATACTTGAACAAACTAAAAGGAAAGTTTTGATCATATATATATATAGAAGTTGATTACATTACTAAATATTATCATGTAGCCTTCTTTAGGGTTTGGCCAACCATAGCTAGCTGTAGCACACATTAACATGAATGCTAGCAGAAGCTGTGGGTTCAACTGCTTCAATCAAGCCTGCTAACAGAACTCGTTTATGGAGATAAATAGGAAAATATCAAAGAACATTTTAGCTCAAACTCGTACATATATATATATCACAACTAATTAGGGTAGAAAATAATGATAAAGCATATATATTCTATAAATTTCGTTCCTATATATACCCAAAACCCTTTTCTGTTTGGAATATCGAGCTTTTTTCTCGAATAAATAATCAGATTCACTTGGTCGACTACTGAATGCCCTGGAAGGAGTCATTCCTAGTAATCCTCTTCTGGCATATTCCCAGTATAGAACAGTTTGAGCCAGACGGTTTCGGGAATTAGAACCTTCAACCTAGCCCCAGAGCCAGACCCTTTTTAAGTGTATGACTACTCCATTCTGCAGACTTTTCTTGCCCGCATTATTCCCACTAACCACAAGCTGTTTCATTATATTTGTGTAAAATGTTAGCTGGTATGTGACTGTACTCGATCTTGGACAGGATGCCCAGCTAAGTAAAGGGAAATAGCTCGGAATGTTTTCCCCCTTTTCTCTTTCTTTCTTTCTTAGCATTCATGATTCCTTTTTTGCCATAGCCACCAAAAGTTTCATCATCCATGACATATAGCTAGGTAGTTTTCTCTTGTCTGCTATATTTTAAATGATGCAGTCGGTCCGCTGAACAATCATTCAGCATTCGTGCACACAGGTAAAAAATAGTTAATCATTACGAGAGGAATCAATTAAAATATTTTAAAGGGCTTGGAATTTTTATGTACCAGCAAGAATCCGTTTGTTGGACTAGGCAAAAGGGACACATGGACTCGACAATAACTTTTTTCATCTCTACACTTGCATTTTCCCGAGGGTATCTTTCAAATAAGCCTAAATATTATAATCATCTCCTGATCTATAGCAACGCAATGATAGGATATATTGAAGTAATTTATAATATCATTTCTTCTTATATTATTTTGGTCAAAAAGTAAGTGTTTGGAATCATTTTGGGTGCTTATATTATCAAATAATAAATTAAGTATTCTTTTCTTACTGCTCTCTCCATTAACTGTGTCTCCCATTGGAAGATGGTTTGCTACCTAGTGATCAAGTAATCATACACCCACCCAAATATTATAATTATAATAAACTATAAAGCTTGTGGCTTTTTTACTCTTAGACACTTTACTGTTCATCCTTTTATATTTTATTAATGAATTTTTAAAAAAATTTTGATTTAATTCTTAATTTTTTATATACAAATAAGCTCTTTTAAACTAAAATTGGAGTGTCATTGCATGTTTGTTTAGGGGTGAGAGTTAAATCGAAAGAAAGAAGGTTTAAATGAAAACACGAGTAACATGGGTGATGGCTTTGTAATTTATTTAAAAAATTCATTTTAGTTCTTTATCTTTTTAAGCTATCGACTTTAATTAATCCTTATAGTTTTTAAATATTAACACTTTATTTTTATTTTTTTTTAGTTTTTTTAATTGGGAAAGAAAGAGGGTCGCCGGATTCAGCTTAGAAAAAAAAATTGTTATTGACAATGATTCTGGCTACTAAAACAATCAATTTTTATGTCAAATGATTCCATATGACGAGGAGAGTTAAAATTAAGTATTTTCTTACCTTAAAAACACTTAAAAATAGATATAAGTTTTAAAATATTTTTTATTTCGGGTTGATTATAGGTTTTGGGTGGTTTTTTTTATGTGTTTTGGAGCCTATGAATTGGTTAGATAAGATTTCAAGGGTGTTTTTCTAAGTGTTTTGGATCAAAAGTGGGTTGAAAATAGGTTTTTAGATTGAAAAAAACAGAAATCTCGTTTTTCTAGCCACCACAGCAGCCAGGTTCTGGGCATCTATAGACGATACATTGTCTTTTTTTTTTTCAAAGAATAGGGCATACAACGTGTTATCTACCCCATTAACTTCAAAAAAATAATAATTAAAGGCTCGAGCGTGGACCCTTTCTTTGTAGGTCAGGTGTTAGGCGTGGCTTATCAGGCCCAAAATGCCTATCCTTGTTCTTTTTGTTAATTTTTTTATTTGTATAATAAATTTGTTTTCTGATAAAAAAATATTACTTTTTTATATGTATTTTTAAAAATAATTTTTTCATTTACGTTTTGATTAACACCTCTTCTCTGTGATTTTTTCGGTTTATTTCGCCTTTTTGAAATAGCTATTTTTTTTTATTATATCGATTGTGTTTAATTTTGTTATGAGTTAGTGTGATTTATTTATATTTATTTATATTTTATATAGATTAAAATTATTTTTAAAATAAAAAAATTATTTTTTCATAATATTTTTAATATGAATAGCCTTGCATAAAATGATTTTTTCTTTGATTTTATTCAGTAACTTTTATGTATGTTGATTTATATTATATATTAATTTTCATAAATAAATTCATTAAACACAATTGGTTAAATAACTCGTATTAAATATTTTTACTACATTCATTTCTTAGTTTTTTCAGTTTTTTTTTAATTATTTTTAATTATTTATTTATATAATTTTATTTAATTAGATACTTGTACAAACTTTTTAATTTATATTTTAATTTTTTTAAAATAACCTACATATTTATAGTTTTTTTTTTGGAAAAAACAAATTATGATGCACGGCGGCGCGTGGGTCAAGTGCGGGTCAAGTGATAGAATATTTTAGCAGTGGAGTACCTTTACTGTTTTAAACTAGTGACATATGTCACGATCATCCATCTTGTTAGTCCACAGGAAGTGATTTTTGAGTTACTCAAAGATCTTTTACCTCAACATTAAATATTCCCAGTTCAGTATTAAATTAATCACATCATGACTGGTTGGGAAAATAAAAAGAAGCGTATGTATTGTGTTCCACTGTATTTTTTTCGTAGTCCTTTTCCTATCTCAACAATCCTTGCCTCAATATATAGAGATTCGGTCACTGCATTTCCATCAGTAACTCTGATTAGATGCTAATTGTTCCTTTTAGGGTTTCCACCGGGACGTCCTTTTATTGATCGATCTCTTATTGGCTACCAATACAAAAAAGGAAACTAGCTAGGGTCTGGGTTTCTTTATACGAATTGAGAAGAAATTAAATGTTCATGTCTTTCCACGAAGAAGGGTGCTTAATTATTGATATAATGGTTGTACTGAAGATGCCGATATGTTGATCGATGAGAGTTATGACTTAAAATATATATATTTCATAGTAAGATGTGTATGAAAGCATCTATCTCTGATCTGTTGCCATATAAAATACACTAATTAATTAGATGATGCCTCCCTTTGCCACGATTCAAGAAAGAAATATGTTTCAATAAACATGAAATCTACTATGTTAGAGATGCTCGCTAGCTATATATGCTAAATGATAATCATTCCAATTTTTCTATTTGAAGTGATAGCATCCTGTAGATATAGGTTCCCTCCAGCATCAACTTAACTTAAACATTTCATATTTATCATAGGCAGTCGACAGTCTACAACGACAGTGCTGATAATGTTTTTTCCAGTTGTAAAGCTTACCTTTCTTAATTTCTTCTCTTCTCTATTATTCATTTAGAAGATTTTTCTAGTTCTAAATCCAAGTCCAGATCTTATTAATTACTGTACAGATCTTTGCAAGAAGAATTACAGATTGTTTTTGCTATCGATCGTTTTAGGTGCAAAATGCAAATTTTGCTGCAATTACGGGACAAAAAAACTTTCAAGCATGCACATGATAACTTGGACAAAAAATGATTGCTTCCCTGGGAGAGAGTGGCTTGTGCCTTAAACACTCTATGGAGCATCGACAAATGAAAATTATTTTCGATAAGTCATCATCAAGACCATGGATTTGACAGCACTAAAGAGGGTTGACATGTTCATCATAAATAATTAAACCATACTCCTGCTTGGGAATTCCTTGACTGCTCTTTGATTGGAACCTAGAGGCCTCTTTCCTTTTTCTATAAAAGGACAATATATTTGCCTTTTATTTGTGATATTCTTTTCTAATCAAATTTCAAGATGAATATCTTTCAGATCAAAAAAGGTAAAAAAACTCCCCAAGACCATGGTCAAATTAACCATTTAGATCACAAATTCTGAGTGCAGCATTAAAACAAATGTTTTCATAGTCAAACCGTTGTCGGCTAACAAGTGTGCAGTAACTTCTCGTGGCTTTAATTGATTTGCTCCAAGGCAAAGAGAAGAACAAGTGTTATTTCCCTAGTGTTGGATCCAAGCACAATGTTTTAAGAATCATTTGGTGCAGTATCCATACTTTTTATTAGCGCATCAAATAGCACTTGACTGGCTAAAAAGTAGAAAAAATGCTAGCAATTTATTTATTTATTTATTATTAGGGGAGGGTCATTAATAATGTAGTTTATGACAACTTTCAAGGGAAGCAAGATCACCCGAACTATACCTTTAATTTGTACATAACTTGATGTTCAAATAATTAGGGTTAAATTTTTCACACTGAAATTCAATTTAATGCAACCGTTTAGTCCCAATTAGACAAAATTTTCCCTCACCTTTACACTCATGTTTTCTATGTTTATGTGTTTCACTTATTCAAAAAGATTCTCATAATTACCTTGTCGTAAACAAGAAACAAGCACAAACAAAGCACATTGAAAATATAAGAATAACTCTTAATTTTTATTTATCTCATTAATAAACGATTACACAATAAAAATATGTACGCTGAATAAATTAAAAGTTTTTTTTTGATGGATTAATCCCTGAGTAACTCTTGGATCAGTCATTATATAGAATTTTAACTTTACATAACCCGTAAGTATATTAATAAAGTTTTTCTTTCATAAATTTAAGTTTTTTAAACCTTCCTCAACAAAATATTGCTAAAAGATTATTGTTGGGAGGTCAAAGGATTAGGCATCACTTATTGTTTTATTTCACTTTCATATGATTGATTTCATTTAATTTTTTATTAAGACAGATTTACTGTTCTCTATACAATGAACTAATTTATTATTATTTTATGATGTTAAACTTGGATGTTTTCTTCGATTATTTAATATCTTGTAATTGATGTTTTAATTTTATTAAATTTAGTTATCTATTATATAAATTTATGAGGTGTTTATGATTTAATTAGATGCCTTTTAAAAATATTATCTTATAAAAATAGATGATTTTTTATTATTATTATTTAAAAAAAAAACATCCACCCTCGTAAATTGAACATGGGACAACCCAATCCGATTCAATTGCCAGCTCTATTTCTTGCTTATAGCTACATAAACATGGGTCTGTATTGGGAGCGGGGGAGGGAGGGAGAAGAAAAAAGTTCATAGGATCTCGCCAATAATTCGTACGCAGTGACTGTGAAAGAAGAAGAGAAGGAACGACGCGTGTGTTTTTCAATTATAATTGTCTGTACACCCGTCAGCCATCTTGCCCGTTCAAGCAAAATTCAAACGACCTTACCCTCAGTCCCTCACCCTCGTTAAACGGGCTGCTCGCCATGGTTTTATTGACTTCCGATTTAAAAAAAATTTGGAATGTGATGTAGATTATATTTTTAAAAATTTTAAATTTTTTTTATTAAAATTTAATATGATTTATATATTTTGAATTATTTAAATGTATTAATTTTAAAAATAATTTTTAAAAAATAAAAAAAAATCATTGGCATGCATTTCAGCATGAAAAGTTATTTGAAAAGCAATCGTTATCATATTGTCAAACATACTTAGTACACCCGTTCGAGTATACATTTTAATATAATTTGTTTTTTTTGTTTTTATAAATATATTAAAATAATATTTTTAAAAATTTTATATTTAACATTATCCTGTTTTACGATATACCAAAATGTTAAAACACTATCGAGTACTATCTATTAACATACACCGAATTTTCAGTGCACATAGTAAAAACACTTTTCTTTTGTTAATAATTATTTTCTACCCACATGCCATTTCAAATAGCATTATCAATTAACAATCCCTCCACTAATGACACAACAAAGCACCAAAACTAATGAACACATCAATTTCTTCATTAATAATGCAACAATCAATAACTCATAATAAGGTACTTGAAACTCCATTTATCATGTGATACTGAAATATCATTTTACACGTCCCATAAGATAAACATAAACAGAAATAATCAAAATCTATAAATATCTTGAATTATTATATAAATATTTAAGTCATTCAAACCTTCACGCTAGTTCAAGAAGCATATACACTTTATAGTTTTTCTTTCATTTTCTTTCTCTCTCTTACGTGTTATTGCTCCTACATTTATAGAATTAAGAATAGAATGGTCATGAAAAATTTATCTTGTAGGAAAGTTCATGAAAGGTACCCATCAACCCATGAGTTCAATAGTCAAAGAATAATTAAATTTGAGAGATGTAATTTAATAGTTTAAATTCTAAATTTGTTTTTTAGAAGTTACCAATTCAAGTGTTACAAATCTCATGACAACTAGGAGCTTACATGGTTATTAACTTCAGGATCTCAAGGGATTAGTCGAGATACGCGTAAGCTGACCCGGACACCCACAATTAACAAAATAATATATATGTATAGTCAAGCACAACTCCAAAAACTTGTAATTGAAAAGTTCAATTCAATAATATTGAAGTTTGAATAGATTTAATTTTACTTATCTATTTTATTAATTTAAATTTGAATTTGAGAGAAGGTAATCAAAAAGTAATTCGTTGCGAGTTTATCATTACGAGTGTGAAGATCCATCTAAGATCTGCCGTGAAAGAATTTAGTTTTGATGTTAATAAGAAGAAGAAGAAGAAGAAAGAAAGAAAAGATGCTTTAGGCTATAAATTAATATGGAAAAGTTACTACTCGAGATGTATTAGTTCATTGTTACTACAACATGCGAAATACAGAGATCGATAACGATGGGAGGTGTCCGAAATGGTTTGGTTACATACTGAACGAAATTTAGAGTATATCACATGTAAATTCTATTTGATATTATTACTAAATTCTATCTAGTGGGTTAATTATAAAATTTTTAATTTAATTTTTTATCTAGTTTAGATTTAGAATTTAACCGTGTAAAAATTGTTTTTGTTTCATCTAGTCAGTTTTATTAGTTCGAAAACAATTTAAACAATTATTAAAAGAAATATAAGAACAAAATTGAAAAACAAATGAAATTAAAGGAATGAAAAAGAAAGGAGGTCCTGAATTGAAAAGGAAAAAAGAAAAAAAGAAAGCCAAGCTTGACTGTTCATAAAGCTACATCAAGTTTCCTAGGTTTTTTAGAATACTAGGGTAATGGGAGATCAAATGAAAACGACAGAGGTGAAGGGGTAAATACAACAACAAGAGAGAGCCAGTGCGCCATCATTCTCCCAGTATAACTCTATTCATGAACTAACTGCTAAGCATGGTTGGAAGTTAATTTTCTTGGTAATTTCAAAAGACAAATTTTATACCAAAAAATCATTAGAATTGTTCAGATTTGAACATTAATGGCAAAGGTATTAGCATTTCCACTTAACATCAAACTAATCCCATCAACCTGAGTGCTTTGAACTGGTCAATTTCCTCGCTTGTTTAATCCTGTATTCTGGCCGACAAAAATAATCACCACGGGAGACTAATTGCGCATCAGAAAACCTAATAAACTCCCCCTCCAGAGGAACAAGAAGATTATTTAATGTATTTAAATGACAATCAGAACATGCAAAAGTCAAAATAGAGTCATTGATTATTGACCATCATATACAAAAGGCAAAAGAAAACACAAATTTACTGACAAATTAAGCCACCCTGTGTATATATTAATCGAACAATGATTTTATTTTCAAAAGCCACTTTGAATTTCCTTTCCTTTGTTCAAAAAGACCTTTTCCCTCACAGCTGTGTGGTCCTAATAATTAAACATCCTAGCACTGAAAAGAGTTTCTCCAGAAGCAAAAAGCTTCATTGTTGTCAATCAGTAAGTACCATAGTACTGAAACTGAGGCTGAAGAAAACTGTTAACGAAGCCTCCTGATGATCCTCTAATTGCCCCTTCATCTTCCTCTTCGTGTAACCCATCAAACTACAAATCTCAAAACAAAACAACATTGCACAGTTTTAATACATTTTCTGCGTTTCCTTAATGGCCTTTTACACTCATAAAGTACAAAATAAAAACAATACCCATAGCTCCTCTTCGTCTTCATCTCTGGTAGAGCATGCAACCTTGGGAATCTCGCCAGTTTCGTCGTTTCGTGCGAATCTGCCACGTATACGTGGCCTGTTGTCCGCTAGTGTTTTGCGGCAGGCGTACTTGTAGCATGAAGGGAAAATAAAATAAAATTAATTAACCAATATTAATTGATAATAGAGCAAACTATAAAAACAGAAAAATCATGTAAAAAAACTGCAAAACATTCTTAGTTTATACATTATTAAATACTCCATTGGACAAAAGTTTATGTTTTGTGTCTCTGACCATGACTTGATTCATCTCTACACTCTAGTCTCTAGCACGAGCTTAGACTGGCGATCCATACTCGAATCAGTCTATTTTCTCAAACTGAATCCGAACCCGAATTATCATTTCGAGAAGTAATAATGTTTTACCTTTGCTACTTTTATGCGTATAGCAGTTGGATTAAATTAAATGGTTGTTTAATACTAACTAAACAAACTCTGTCTTACCTTAATTGTCTTGGTGAAGTTTCTTTGGGTACGTTTGGCTCTATACTTTGAGATTCTCTCCTTCCTTTCTTCAGCACTATAACGTCCTACTTTGAAGTTTGATTCTTCTATAAACGAGCTCTCTGTAGCTAAAGGACTTGAAAGGGACATCTCTGTTGCATGCGTTGTTCTATTAATATTCTAAAACAAAGACAAAACAGTATTCCATTAGCAATTGATGATAGAGAAAACAGGACAAAAAAGAGCAAAAACAGGGGACTGGAATAGATTAGTGAGCGGTTTTACTTGTAAATCACCAGTGCTGTAAACCCTCCTCAATTGACCAGCAAGAAAGTTGTTTTCAGGTGAGCTTAAAGCTTGACTTTGATAATTTGGAGACTCCAAGAGAGTATCAAAGCGAGGTTGAAAGAGAAAGCCAGGCTTGCCTTCAAAAGAATTGCTACTGTAGCTTCTTTGCATCATCGTTGCCACATTCTCTACGCTACTATAACTATGAGGCATAAAAGAGTGTTGATTGTAAGTGGACTTAAAACTCAGTTGACATTCCTCGGTTTTCACCTCCAAAGCATCCAAGCCAGGGAAATTAGTATACCCACTGGCCAGATTTTCACCATTTGCTAAAGCCTGCAAATGGTTTGTCTGGTAAAGTGACAAATTCTCTAGTTGGTGACTTGGAGGTGAAGAGGAGAGAATACTTGGGCTAAAACTGTCTACAGAGTTAGAGTTTTCAAGTGGGCATTGATTGTTTTGGTTGTTTGAGGATTCTTGAAGAATATCAATGGAAGAGTCACAAAAAGGAGAAAAAGGGTCAGAGAAGAAAAGATCACCACCATCTGGAGAGACTATTTCTGCAGTTGAATGGTGGTAGAAAGAGGCATCAAGAACATAAAGATCAGAAGACATATTTTTGAGTCCAATTCTTTTAGAATTGAACTCAAAATATTAGAAAACTAGGACAAGAAACTTGAGATAAGTTGTTGTCGTTGCCGTTGGTGTTGTCGTTGTCGTTGCCGTTGGTGTTGTCGTTGTCGCTGCCGCTGTCGCCGCCGCCGCAATTGCTTATTATTTTCGTGACGAGCTGCTTCTTTTTGGTAATAGAACTGCCACACGGCAGCGCAGATGACACTTGGGCTCTGATTAGTTTAATCAAGGCATGACATTGCTATAACACCAAGTTTCTGCTCTCTCTCAACTCAAGGTTCAAACAAGCGCAAAGACCAGTCCAGTTCACCTATGTGATTTATAAAGCAGTCCACTTTGCTAAAATACACCTGTACTTTATCATAACTAAAACAACACCCCAAATAATAAGACAATAGAAGATAACTTATTGTAAATTTGTAATAATTCCTCACCGTACAATTACAAACACCTTATGTAGATTTTTTGCGTGGATACACATGTGAAAGATACATTTCACATGGATTAAAAGTGGAAATATTAAATGTTTGTAAACAAAGTTAGACTCGTGATTCAATGGTGCAGATTTTTTCATTGGAAGTATTAATGTTTATTTTTATGTAAAATGTGTATATGCTAATACTAAAGCGAAATCGCATATATCTTCTCGAAGACAAGCTTCTTCTTAACATCTTTTAAATCATTTTTATTGGTGATTTTTTTTTTGTCTATTTATGTTGATGATATTTTTATAATTATGTAAATGATATTCCTTTTTATAATATTAATAGAGGTTTTATTATTATTATTTTAGATCCGATTTTTTTATATATTTTACAAAATAATGTGTACGACTCATATATTATTAAGAGTTAATTATAACCTAATCGTTTAGAAAAAAGAAGAACAGAGTTCTCAATAATTCTATGTGGCATCTGAATAAAAACGCTTTGAATTTTTATATTTATTTTATTTTTTTATCCTTAAATTTTATTTTAATTTTATCATTTTACATTATGTTGATTGTTGATTGGGTTTGATGATTTATTTCATGCTTATTTCTTGAGTTTTCATGGTCTAAAAAAAAAAAAAAAAGGGGATCAGGTTCGCCATTTATCTTGCACTCATGATCTGGGGAAGTATCCAGGTGTCCCTCCTATTCACTCTCAGGTCAGTAGGGGTACTATTTGTTAGAGAAAATCTCAGCTAAGTTGTCTTCTTAGAAAGCGAAGCTTCTTAATCTGGCGGGTAAAACTACTTTAGCGTGGACTACCCTGTCAGCAATTCCCGTCTATGCTATGCAAACTGCATGGTTACCTCAGTTAATTTGTGATGGTATTGATAAAGTTGTCAGGACTTTTATTTGCTCCTCTAATCAGGATAAGCGAGGTGTTCATTTATGAAGCTGGGATTGAATTACCTGTTCTCGGCATGAAGGAGGGCTTGGTATTCGTCAGGCTCAGCAACAGAGCATTGCGGTAATTGGAAATTTTAGTTGGGGCTTGATTAGACATTCTCCTAAGCTATGGGCATCCAATTTAAAGGCTAAATACTTGGGAGGTAATGATTTCCAGTATTCAGGTCTTAATTCTTCAGCTTTCTTCATCTGGAAGTCTATCCATTAGTGTTTTTCTGAGCTTTAGGATGGCGAATTGGCGATGCTTGGCAGATTTGTATTCTCATAAGTGGAATCTTAATGCTCTTCGGAGATCCCTTCCTCAACAAGTTATTGGGATCATTTATGCTTATCCCTTATCTCGCCTTTGTCAGGATTCAGACCATCTTGCTCGGGGAAATCTGCGTATCACTGATTTTCTCACAAGCCTCTCCTTCAACTGTAGCTCCTTCTATTAGTTGGGTTTAACATCACAAATCAAAATCTATGTCTGAACGATGGTGTTTCAATGTGTTCCATGTAGGATTGTTTTTAATTCAATATCCTCTCCAGGTTGATGAGGGTAGTTCTAAAACAGGATTACATAAATTGCAGACTGGTTGAAGGATAAGAGCAATTATCTTGCTGGACTTGATTTGAGTTGAATTAGAGCAATTATCTTGCTGGAACCACGATAAAAACTAAAATAAGAAGCTTGCTATAAAGAAAAAAAAGCATGAAAAAAGCATTGCTAAGAAACTCAATGACAAGTATTTCATTTACAATAATACTAGACATCAAGTCAAAGATTGCAAACAAAAGACAACCTTAAGAAACGAAGAAATGTTAAAGTCAATATCATTGAGGTTGATAACCTCTAAAATAAAGTGTCGGAGATGAGTTTGTATGTGGCTATCTTAGAAATCAACCTGATGAATAATCTTGAGCAATGTTGAGTTGATACTAGTACTGCATAACAAAGCGCTAGGAAGAAAAGGATATCCCCGACTTGAAAAAAAAAAAGAAGAAGAGAGAAATGATAAATAGTTTTACATGAAAAAATCGTAAACCTATAGAATTCACTTGTTGAACTGAGAAGTTGTGGATCGGGATTGAGGGCGGCAAGCTTTTCTGGTTGAATATTGTTTCTGATAGTAAGCCTTGGGTTAAGATGATGGAGGCCAGATACTAAAAGAGTCTCTAATCTTTTAACGTATACTCCCAAGGTTAATATCTCCACAACCTGGCGGGCCATCTTGAAAGCTTTTCATTTCTTGAGAGAGTTTTTCTTGGCGGATTGGTGATGGCAGTAGTGTTTTCCCTTGGTCTGATCATTGGGCTGGGGGTTTTCCTCTTAGCCGTCTGGTGCATGATATTCATCCACAAGATTAATCCATGAAGGTGGCTGACCTTTTTTCACCTCAGCAAACTTGAGATTTTTCAGTTCTTCAAACTCAGTACCCAGAGTATTTTGAAGACATAATTACAGCAGTTCCTCTTCCTAGCTAGATGGGCCAACACTAAGGATTGTTTGAAGTGGGAGGAGTCTTCATCTGGTAAATATACTATCAAGTCAGGGGATACTTACTTGACTAAGGTTCCTTGTCCATGCAATAAAAATTTGAATTGGAGATGCATTTTGGAAGCTAAATTTACACCAGAAGCATACATTTTTTCTCTGGTAAATAGCTTGGCAGTGCTAGATGTGGACATGGACGTGAAGATATGTTGCTTTTGCTGCGTGATTGTCAGTCGGCTAGGAGTGTGTGGCTTGGGAGTAATGTCTTCATCACCCTTGTGAAAAGAATACGTGTCTGTTCATGTGCGCACTTGCTGGATTATCTGGCGAGCGCATGACAGCGAAGTAATGGATGGCAAAAGTACAGCATCCCTTGGACAATGCTTTCATAGATCTCATCGTGGCTTATGACATGATTTTTATTTTTTTAAATCACAGAGTAAAAAGAAGGAAAATTATAATCAAAGGTGGATTGTTTATTGGTTAGGGTGTTTGTTTTAGTTTTTATGACTGAAGTTGTGATTGGGTACAATTAATTAGTACAAAATTCAACTTAAAAACTAATTTTTTTTTATTCTTTTTAGTTTTTTAATGATTCCACGCCTAAAACTCAACCTCTACCTGAACACGAATAAAACCTTAACTATTCATTTTATTGTCTAATAATTATTCTCTAGTTGTCTAACTCTTTAAAGAAAATTAAAATCCTTTAAATTCAGAAACCGAACTTAAAAGAAAAAAAATCAAGATTTTTATAAGAAAAATAATTTTAAAAAATTAAAACTAAAAATTTAAAATTAAATAGAAAAATCATAAAACAAAATCTTTTAAGTCTAATTTAAATATCTTTCTAAAATGAATCTATGGGGAACGTTGGCTTCCCAATAGAATATTTAAATATCTTTCTAAAATGAATCTATGGGGAACGTTGGCTTCCCAATAGAATAAAGCTTGTAGAATATATCGATCTAATTTAAATGTAATTTAATGATTGAAGAAAAAATTATAAGTTTTTTGATCATATAAATCATTTGACACAATCAATATTTTTTTAGGTTTAGATTTATCTCACATAGATCCATAAATATATCTATAAACTTTCCACATAATTCAATTCTATTATATCCTTATCAGACAATTCAAAACTTCTACATCACTTAAAATTGCTTTGGTCCTCGGATTATAGAAAGGCTATGGTTGAGACCGGTTTCTAGGAGGCCATTAGGGCAAATTTTGGATGTTTCTAATGTCTATGCTATCACTAAGGGCATTATATGCTTCTTAAACAAGAATGGGAGCGTCGAGTTTCTCATATTTTAAATGAAAGTAATGATACAGTGATATATATATATATATATATATATATATATATATATATATATATATATATATATATATTTGGGCCTAGCCCAAACGGGCTAGAAATGACCATGAATGTTGGCAAAATGTATAGGACTTCTGCATGTCTCATGCAGAGTAAGATAGAAGGCAATGCACTCAAAGGCATTACACTAACTATAACATCAGTCTCTATGTTGTATAAAATAAGTTGATATATTCAAGGTTTATAAATATTTTAAATTTAAATTATCAGGTAAATATAAATATTAAACAATTTCATTCTACACTAAATAATTCTTCAACACTTCAAGAACACATAAATTTTCTGTCATCTCTCTTTTTCATTATTTATTCTTTTACACTTATTAATTGAAGTATTAGAGGATTTCTGGCCTGTTTCACTATGAACTTATTTTTCCAGGAACAATCACTCTCACATACGAAGTCTATATTCGAGCCCCCACCATTCGGCTTAAGATCGCAACCCATAGAAAACTCAATTTTTGTCCCAAGTTTTTTCTCAATTTCTTCTGAACAAAAACAGTTTGACCAATTTAAGAGCTTAGAATTAGGAGAAGTGATCAGTTTGGGCATTCTTCTTATGGAGGCCTGAAAGCAATTCTAGAGGGTGATTTTGTGCGTGTTGCTTTTGCTAAAACTAGTTTTTTTGTGTGCGATGTCACGGAATAGTTTTAAAAATCTATTTTTATTTATTTACGTTGCAATTAAAATATATATTTGTAAGAAAGAGAACAACTTAAATTATAGAGAAAAAATAAATTTTATTAGGTGAAATTTCCTTTTCACATTACAAAACATATATTTTGTTAAAGGCAGTTAAGTTATGCAACATCAATATATTTTGCTAGAACTAGTTTTTTTCTACATGATGTCACATGATATTTTAAATTTTTATTTTTATTTAGTTGTGTGGAAATTAAAATAGATATTAGTAAGAAATAAAACGACTTAAATTAGGAAGAAAAAATATATTTTATCATGTGAACTTTCCTTTTCTTATTTGATTATTTTTTTTTGACAAAAATATTTTTTCTTAATAAAATTAAAGATACTTAAAATAAATTATCGTAAAAAATTCAATCATTTTAATTAAGGAGAAAAAAAATATATCTCTTCAATAAAAACACCATTTCCTTACTTGCACATTACTTTTTTATTTTTGAAAAAACATGTTTTTTTTATTTATAAAAAAGCATATTATAATCTGAAAAGCAAAAAAAATCAAGACTCGACAATTCTTTGCAACAGAAGGAAAACAAATAAAAGATTAATTAATCTAAGCAATTATGTAAAAATATTATAATAAAAACAACAAAAAAAGATATTTTGTTATTATTTAATATTCATGAGCATATTTGTTTTTAAAAAATTTTATATTAGGTTTATATATAATAATTTACAAAGTAATTGTTGAAACTACCATTACAAGCTATAACTTTATCTTGAAACTACGGTGAATTTAGATAATATTTTAAATAATTTTTTACATTGAATTTTATTTTAAAATAAAAAATATAAACTAAAAACATAAATGAGAAACATAAAAAGAAGACAAATGCCTCGGCCTAAAAGGATGGGCCAGCATGCCTGTAAAAATACAAAAAGCCTCTGCATGCAAGGCTAACAAGGCTAGGTCATGCATGCCTGAAATTTGTTTTTCAAAGGATGAGTAACATGTCATTTATTATAATTTTTAAAATAAGATAGATATCATGTTATTTATTGGATTAGATTTTATTCATATGTGGTGGTTAGAAAGCTATGGTTCAAGTTTTTAAACTTTAAAAACCTATATTTTTAACTTATTTTTACTTGTAAATTCTTAAAAAACAATATAAAAACCCATTAAATATATTCTAATTCAAAAACTCTTTCTAGTCGATTTAAAAATATAAAATTAAATTAAGTAAAAATAACTTCCCCGACTATCAATCTACTTTTTTGACAAGGTAAAAGAATTTAAATCATTTCAATGGAACTTCTCTTCATAAAAACGAACTCATAAATATTAAAATCAATTTTTTTATGGTTAAAATATGTTGGTGAACTTTTTTTTCTCTTCTTTTATTTTTCTATTGTTTTTTTTTTCTCATCTCTCAACACTTCAGCACTAAAACATGAAAAAAAAAAGAATCAAAACATAAAATCTTAAAACTAAGGATAAAATATGTGTAAATTGAGATGCATGAACCAATGTTTTTTTTTTTTTTTGTCTCTTGAACAATATACTTTCTTTCCCTTTCTTGTTTGATTCCTTTTCTTTTAATTTTCTTAATTAATTTATAATTGAATGTTAGAATATTCTCAAACATTTTGCATATGGAAGAGCATATGAAAAAAAAATCTCAATAAATAAAACACTTTCAACATAACAAAAAAACAAATAAAATTTGATGGTTAAAATAAAAGGAAAACAGTGACATCGACAGAGGTAAGGGAACAATATTCCATGAATAAAGTGCCTGTTGTCTTGGTTTATATTGTAATCGTTGTCGTAACTTGTAATGTACGCTTTCTGTTTATGTCCTAAATATAAAACAAATCCAGTTTTTAATGGAGTCGGGTTGCAGTTAATTGTTTTTCTTTCTTTAAAAAAAATAATCAAGCAAGTACATTTATAGAACACGTGGGGTTAAGGAAATGTTTGGAAATACAGTCGGTCTAATTTTTTATTTTTTTTATATTTTTAAATTGTTTTAATATGTAAATTTTAAAAAAATAAAAATACATTACTTTAATATATTTCTAAATATAAAACAATTTAAACCATAACTATCACAATCACCAAATATCCTTCCAAATCTACCCAGGAAACCAATCAAATTATACCATATTTTATTATTTACTCTTATTTAAATTTTTTAAATTTTCACCAAGTGGACACGTGGGCGTGGGTCTCCGCTTGGAAGTCATCGTTTCTTCTCTCTTCTTTAAATTTTAAATTGAAAGGGCAACAAGAAAGAAGCTTCCTTAAGAAACATCCTCTTCCATTAAAGAAGAAGAAGAAGAAGGGGCTTTCATTAGTAAAGTTAGTGTCTTGGTTGAATTCCTGTGTCTACAACAAGAATTAAATTGGTGTCTTTGAGAGAGATCTTAGAACACCATGGCTTCTCAGGAGCACTTGGACAAGATGCAGTTACGACAGAACTATAGAAATCTCTGGCACACTGATTTAATGGGCACCATTAAAGCTGATGCCCCATGTAAGAAATTAGTATTTTTGCAATCTTATTTTGTAAAAAGTTGTGAGCTTTGTGTTAAGTATTTGGGGGTCTGATGCTGATTTTTTGTATTTTTCTAATGCTCAGATTGCTGCTTGGCTTTTTGGTGGTGAGTGCTCCTTGATCTAATTATTTATTTGCTTTGAAATATAGATCTGCTTGTTTTTTCATTTACACTCCTTTAAGTTTCGTAGGGTTTTTGTGGTTTCTTGACTTGGAATAATATGGCATTGATTCTGATTCAGTGCCATTGCTTTTGTTCAAAACTGGGTGATTTTGATCCTTTGGCAGGATAGCTTTATATGCTTTAGTTCTACTGTTTTTTTCCTAGTTGTGATCTTCTTTAAGTCTGCAATTTATATCTTCTTTTTCACTCTTTAGAGTTTTTTCACTGTATTGAAGTATTAAATTTACTCTTATACTCATTCTCCTTTGTTAACTCAAGTTATTATTCCCATTTCCGAGATATTTTCAGATTTTAATAAATCGACATGGATTGCTTGGAATTTGATTGTCCACATCGTATCATTTTAACTGCTTTTGATTGAATGGTGCTTTTGCATGCTCTCGTTAGATGGTGCCTTCCACCCATGTCCAGGAATTGTAGTTTCAAACAATTTAGCTCTGCGAGGCTTTATTTCAATCAATCCAAAAGTTGCTATGCCTTTCACTTTGATTCATACCCACATTCTGTTGTCCTTTTATTGTCGTCTTGGTTTATTTCATGTCCCAGAGATTCTTTTTTCATGGACATATGCATTGATCTATCCATGCTATGAATGCTCTGATATCTTATGCTCCTTTTCCTTTTCTTCTCACGCATCTATATTACATGTCTTTTGTGGCCTATGCTTGCCATATGCTTTACAACGATTCTTAGTGGGAGAATTCTCATCAGGACATGGGAAGGAAGAGGGGAGCAAAAATGTTAGCTGGGTTAGGTGAGAGGGATTTGTTGTCGCGTTGTTAGATAGCACAAGTTCATGAGGTGGGCAGAATTGCAGGTCTTTTTATAGAGTTCTTTCTTAACATGTTTTGGCTCTATACTTTATCAGTTCATTGGATTGTTTGCCTAAAAATATTATGGTCTTTGGCTGTAGCTATGTGAGATGTTATTTTACCATAGAAAAATTTCTTGAAATTCAATAATTAGCATCAAAATAGATTTTCAAGATTGAAATGTCAACAATAACATTTTTTGGTCTGTTCTATTGTGTCCCCTCAAAATTGTTGCATGAAATTCACTTCCTCCCCTGATTGAAGAAAAGCAAATTGATTGTTTCAAAATATTTTATTTAGATATGAAGCTTGAAAAGGTATTCTATTCCAGATTGCTGCTTATGTTTCTTGTAACATATAGGTCTGTGAGGTGATTGAGTACTGTTGAAACTTTGGTTTATTATTATTTTGGATGACAATTTCACCTAATCCAGTGGATATTCGGTGTCACCTGATCAGTCCGGTTGGATTTTATCTGGTTTGATCCAAGTCAGATAAAATCCAACCTAATTTGATCAGATTCGAAGTTGGGGGCTGGTGAGGGCTTCACCCAACCGGGGCCTAGACCCGACCTTACCTAGTTTGTTTACTGTTTTTTTATAAAAAACATATAGTTTTTTTAAAAATTATTTTAAATTTTTAATGTAATGCATGGAATATTATTTTTATGGAGGATTTTAATGATTGTATTTATGGATTTGAAGTTTAAACTATATTTGATGGTTTTATGATTCATGGATTTTATTTGTAAAAAATTGATTTTTTAAAAAAAATGGATTGACTTGGGTGGAGTATCTGCTAGGTGGAAAATTTTCCTCTCGACCTTATCTGATCTGGTTAGAGTCAGAGTTGGGTGATAGATGTTCTGATTCAGAGATGGGTGAGGCAAAATCAGACTCATCAATCCATTGCCACCCCTCAAATTGCACATTCAATTCTGATGTAATTTTTTTACTTGTTTTCGTACTCTTTTAAAATTGCGGTTCTTGATAGCACCTTTTTCATTCATGATATATTTATGAATTGTAATGTTGTCATATTATGCACACATTTTCACCTTTAAATAATTTCTGGATTTTCTTAAATCACAATGCAGCTAATTCTCCTCCATTCTTTTGTAGTGGGCCATGTGTATCATACTTGCTCCGCAAACGAGCACTTTACAATGACATGTCAAGGTAATCGATGCTTTTGATTCTCATACAATGTTTAAGAGAGATTGTTATATTCTTTTTTGAATGATCTGCCATCTTGTTGGTCACAGGTACGTTTGTTGTGCTGGTTACATGCCTTGTAGTGGCAGGTGTGGTGAAAGTCGGTGCCCTGAACTTTGTCTTGCCACAGAGGTAGGGAGTAGTTTGTTTTTAAGAGAGATTGTTATATTCTGTTTATATCAAAATAAGACTTTGACTCGTCTCTAGAAGTTTTATAGCAGAATGCAGTACTGAATGTTACAGGCTATTTTTTTTTTTTTTTTTCTGAACTTAGCTAGCATATGGTGGCATGCTAGATTCATTTCCTCATGACATTTGGGGTGATTTCAGATTAAGATGTACATCAATTGTATAGGTATACCCCAATTTATGGGTATCTTTCATCTAAAGTTCTTTTGTTGATTCCTGATAAACAGAAAAATGTTTATCTTCCTCCATTTAGTTTGGTCAAATTACTGTAGAAGATGCTTCCTCATGGATAGGAACTCTAGATGGTTCCTGACATGCTTTTATACTCACAACAGTGGGACATATTTTATCTTAAAACTGCCAGATATTGTATTGAAATTATCTACAAAGAAAGTGGACCATCAGTTTTAGTTGGTTTTATGGTTTTAAATAGTAACATACGTTATGCCTGCCATTAAAACACATTCCTGTAGTTATTTTATTA
Source organism: Populus nigra (assembly GCF_951802175.1). Taxonomy (NCBI): domain Eukaryota; kingdom Viridiplantae; phylum Streptophyta; class Magnoliopsida; order Malpighiales; family Salicaceae; genus Populus; species Populus nigra. Next base: position 15,170,270 of record NC_084859.1, read on the forward strand.
CTAACCCCAGTTTGTTTTGAATTCCCAGGTATTCCTTTGCTTTGGAAATTCAGTGGCCTCTACTCGCTTTATGTTGCAAGATGAATTCAACATTCAAACTACAAGATGTGATAATTGCATTATTGTATGCTCGTGCTCCTCCCAATCTCTCTCTCAAATAAGCATACATAATATCTTTGCTTATCTGCAATTGTTTAAACATGTTGCCTGTTCCTATTCAGGGTTTTATGTTCTGCCTCCAACAAATTGCATGCATATTTTCTATAGTTGCAATGATTGTTGGAAGTGAAGAAATTCAAGAGGCTTCCCAGTTGCTATCTTGTTTGGCTGATATGGTGTACTGCACGTAAGTATTTACACCCATATCTTAATATTGAATGCGTTCAACCCAATTGGCTTCCAACTTTCTCACTGATTCTGCTGTTTCATTATTTTTCCCTCTGGCCAGGGTTTGTGCTTGTATGCAGGTATGTTGTTGATCCACAAAACACCTCATAAAATACTGGTTTTTTGAATGACGTCAAATCAACTATGCTAACTGGGTAAGTTTTTCAGACACAACACAAGATTGAAATGGACAAAAGAGACGGCATGTTTGGGCCACAACCGGTGATGGCAGTGCCCCCTGTTCAGCAGATGTCACGCATTGATCAGCCAATTCCTCCCTCAGTTGGATACGCACCTCAAACATACGGACAACCCTATGGTTATCCACCACAGCCCCACCAAGGCTACCCCGTAGCAGGTTATCCTCCATCTAATTACCCACCCCCTGCTTATCCACCATCTGGCTATCCAAAGTGATCTTTTCACTGTGATAAATGTTGTCGTGCAATCTCAGACAAACATTTTATTGTGGCTAGTATTGGTTTGGAGGTGATGAAAAGTTGGAACCTCTGAGTTGTGTCTGGGAAACAAATATCTTTTATTATATATTGATTAATATATAATATAACTTTTAATGAATATGAGAATGATTGTTATTCGTGCACCATGTTATAATCATTCTCTATATAACCAAACTCATATTTGTTATTGCTCTTCGTGCACCATGTTTGCACCATCCTAGTTGGAAAATTCCAATCTTTGTTTATCATGTTCCCGCACCAAAAAAGGAAATGAGATATGGAATATGAGAAAATTTAAGTACGTACGTACCAAAGCCTTCCAAGACGTGTGAGAAAATTTCAATATTTTGATTCGTAGCAGAAAATTAATAAGATATATAAGATATATATCTTATTAATTTCAATATATACATTTTCCACCATGATTAATTAAATGTTAAAGTAATTGTCCAAAACTTTTTGTTCATATGGGAATAAAAAATCTTTTAATCTATACCAAACTTTAAGGTTAATTTGTGTGAATGGAAAACACCATCTATAAGACTTTTTATTGAGTTTGAGGAGAGCCTGCGGTTTCATTTGATCTTGTTCGATTAATTTGAGAGAAAAAAAGTGAGTTATCAATTTGTATATATGACATTTTGAGAGAAAGTGGAGAAATTGGTTGATATTTGATCTTCTCTTCTCAATTTGTAAATATATTGTATTTAAACACAAAATTCATATTACTTTTTTTCTATTTTTCTTGTTCAAATAAAGTAATACTACCGAACACGTTCTTTTGAGATTTTTCTCTTCCTCTAAGCTCACACCAGGTATTAATAAATGAGGTAAATAGTTTCAAGGGCAAATGTTCACCCCCTTCACCCTCCTACTAAATATACCCTCCTCCTAAATATGCTCTTATTAAAACAATTTGAATATATATAAAAAAATTGAATTTTCAAAAATATTTTTAAAATGAAAAATCAAAAGAACTTTTTTTTTTATTAATTTTCAAAAAAGAAAAGAGGTATTTTAGGTTTATAAATATGTTTTGAGTTGTCTCCTCTGTAATCTTAACATCTCATTTCCATTTAAACTTCATTTTTAAATCATATAAACGAAGGTGGTTGTAGGCTCGTAATTCAAGTTTGTTTCTTTTTGTGTTTTTAAAGTATTTAAAAAAAATTAAAAAATTCTTATATTTTATTTATTTTAAAATATTTTTTATGTTTTTAAATTATTTTAATATATTAATGTTAAAAATAAATTAAAAAATTATTATTTTAATATATTTTTAAATAAAAAATACTTTAAAAAATAACAACAATCCCAATATAAAAAAAACTATTCACATGGATTTGTAAACGTCATGAATGGTTGTCACACGTCTCTTTAGTCACTTGAAACAAAATTTTAGTAACTTAGGATTCAACTAATCAATAATATTCCATCATTAATTAATATAAAACTAATTTCCCAACAGTTTTTAATTAATTCTTAGTAACTTCTGATTCAACTAATTAATCAACAATATATACTCCATCACTGATTAATTTAAAACTAATTATTCAACAATCATTAACTAATTCTTAGAAACTTCGATTGGATGTCTGGTTATTTAAAAATCTATTGGAACCTGGAGAAACTAGCGAGCTAAATATGTAATAATTTGCCACTATCTGAGGTTAAAACTTTCTTTTATAATTAAAAAATTCATAATAGTATTGGTATTTGATGTTGTATCGATCGGCAAGAAAATATATACAAGTGCTTTAAAAATTCTCTCTCTTATCTTTATGAGGAGATCCACTATGAATTGCACAAGGAATAAGAACTCCCTCCTGCTGCTCTTGAACATTACAAGTTATGTCATAAATCTGCAGTTATTTATCTCAACACTTGGACAGTAAAAGTCCCAAAAACAATCGTTAGAAATTAACCAATGCACACAATTCTTCCAAGACTTTTAGCTTGGAAGGCTCCTTGGAGCTTTTGAGAGGGTTTCTCAAATGGCCTCTTTAAAATTAAAGAGGACAAGAAAGAAAGAAACAAAGGTAAAGAGAGACAAAAGGAAAGAAAAGAAGAAAGCAACTGCTCACCAGAAATATCCTAGGAAAAGAAAAATGCTGAAAAGGATCCTTAAAACATGGTTTGAAAAGGTTCCTTAAGGCACACATAATCATTTTCATGCTTCTATATGTTCTATTAGGGATTGGATAAGATCAAGATATATATATATATATATATATATATATATATATATATATATATATATATATATATGGTGTGCTTAAACGCACACTTACTTGGTTGGTCTGTGAAGGTGACTCTAAACTTTCCTTTCAAGAAATGTAAAGCGAAAGACAGTAAGATACAGTGATAATTGATGCCCATATCAGCTAGTCCTAATTACAGTGGCTCGATCTTTGAAACTTAAAGAGTCCAAATCCAATGCAAATTGCAGTGAACAACAAAAATAATATTAACGTCTAGTTCTACCCTCTATTTTGTCTACTTGTAGCAGAAATCAATAATGCAGCATCCAAGACTTGTTTTTTATGGTTGAAAAACCTAGCTGATACGCAAAAAAGAAACCAAAACATGAGAACAAACATTTCCACATCCACGCATAATAATACCCTTGATATGTACAGAATGTCATGAATTACCTGCCCAATAAACCAAGATTGATAGAAAGAAGACATCACATTACCACAACTCCACAAGAAAAAAAATTAAAAGAGAACGCCAACCTCTACGGCCAGTTAACCTAGCTAGTGGTGGAAGTCTGCACTTGAAATGTGTGGTCAGGATACACATCTCAATCGGAATACAAATTAAAAGCAGTTGTTAATTAGAGACCATACATATTATAAGAAGGAAGTAAATGAAAACATATGGAGGAAAGCATGGGACTGCCATTATTGAAGCTCGTCAACCCATAGATAGGGAAATTAACAAAATCTATATGTACAGAAAACCTAATCCTAACACCTGGATTTTCTCTCTGTTTTTTGTTTTTTTTATACCCAACCACTTTTGTATATTTACAAACCAGACTCACCTCAACCCCCCAAAAAAACAGAGGCAAAACAGAAAGGGAAAAAATAAATCTCTGTTCCTTATCTTTTCTTCTTAAAATAAAATCTACTACAAGCCAGGGATTTGTGAATACTCCCCATAAAAATCAGTAATAGCAGAAGCAGCCCATAGCCTTTCATTGAAACTCTCTTGCATATCATCGGGAATAACGTGTGTCCTACAAAGTGGACAAGTTATCTGATCATACCCCATCCAACGGTCCAAACAGCATTTGTGGAATATATGGCGACAGTTTGCAAGCCGTCTGATCTCGTCGGACTCTTCAAACTCGTACAGACAAACAGCACAGCTATCAGCAGAAGGATCAACAAGCTCCGAAAACTTGACAACAGGAAGGATCTCGCGTATCAGAAGGGCAGAAACAGAGTGACTGTGAAAGTCAGGGACACGAAATGGGGGGGTATTTTCAGTTGAAGAAGAGGAAGAAATGCCCGGTTCAAGAAAGTCAGGGAGACCTATGCAGTGAAAGAGAGTGTTTATCAGTTTTCTAATGAAACCCAGGAAAGAAAGTGTGTGGAGGAGGAGTTTTGGGAGAACTATTTCTGAATAGCCTACAGGAAAACCCATGCTGCTCTACTTGTGCTTCTTCTTATGTCACAGAGAGAGAGAGAGAGAGAGAGAGAGAGAGAGAGTTTGTGTTAGATAAAGAGAGATGTGGAGGGAGAGGAGTTTGCTGGGTTTTATAGGAGTTCTTGTGTGACTTTAGATTTTACCAAATAAGAAATTATTTCACTTGTGTCTTATCCTCGGGTCTTTTTAAAGGGAGGTAAGGTTAGAGTGTTTGGTGCAATGTAAAAGGGAAATGTCAGGATAGCTACCCGTGTTTGTCGCCAATGCTCTTTCGTTGTTAACCTCGCACGCCTCTCTTTTGGGATTTATCCATATGTGCAAGCCATGAACATTGCATAATTAGAAGGGGCATTAGCTACAGACACTTTTCTGTCAACGAGAGGGAAAATATCAACTATAATCCACGATATTGCTTGAGTTTTAATGTAGCATTCAAGATCTTCCACCACAGTTTTTTTTTTTTGAAAAAAATAAGAGCAAATATTAAACTCAGAAGATTTCCTCCATAAACCTTGATGAAAGAAAACTCCAATATACGTGACATTAAGTTTACAATTTATCAATTGACGTATTAATTTGCTATATATACGTATATAGCTAGTTATTTTAAACAGTCAAGTATATGAAACCTAGTTATTCTAGTTTGGTACACTATATATTATTATGTCACATGGAATGGTTTTGATTTGGGAGTATTAAGTTAATTAATGACCGTATGGAATTTAGGGTAATTAATCTAGTTATATACAAGGATATGCATGACGTGGTGATTAGGATCATTTATATATATATATATACTCCCACGATGATTGTCATCATAATCCAAAAACGCACTAAGAAACTTGTAATTTGAATAAATAAGCATTTCACCAACAAATTTAGGACCCACATTTGAAATTGTTGGGAAGTAATGGCTAATTAATGGCTCTATCCAATGTCTAAACATGAACCTTCGTTGACAATTACATTTCACCTTGATAAGATTAACTAATTCAACTCTTGGATAGATTAGGGGGGACGAAAATTCATCAGGAATCTTCAATAATCAAGTAATGGGCCAAAACGGGAGGAGTGAGGCACACATTGATGAAATGTCCTAGACATGAAGTGGGCAATGGCTCCACCAATCGCCCACAAAACAAACTAGATATGCATTAAAGGAACACCAAATCAAATGGAAATATCAAGTAGTCATGGCGCCTTGTGGGGGTCATATTTGGTGCCCTAAACGCATCATGGTGTCATTGTCCCCTTCATGGATGATGGGTTCACCACTATTAACACTAGATGGCCTTGTTTGGACTGATTTGACACAAATTTTTGATATATTCATCCCTCTTCTCCACTGTTATTTAGATTAAGAGTAGGGTTGATATTACTGTTCAACTGTATTTATTTTAAAAAATTAAATTTTTTTTATTTTCAAATTAATTTTGTGTATTTTTCAATCGTTTTGATGTGTTAATGTTAAAAATAAATTTTAAAAAATAAAAAAATATTATTCTAATACATTTCCAAGCAAAAATCATTTAATTTAAAAATCAACTTTTACCACACTGTAAACATGCTCTAAATCTCTTTCAAAACATTACTCCATTTAACCACTTACTAGAGTATGTTTAACTTTGTGGTAATGGTTGTTTTTCAAAGTGTTTTTTGCTTGGAAATGCATCAAAATAATATTTTTTATTTTTAAAATATATTTTTGATATTAGAAAATCAAAACAATCTAAAAGATTTTAAAAACATTAATTTCAAATAAAAAATAATAATTTTTAATAAAAATATCTTTTAACACGAAACAAATAAAACATCTTGAAAGTAGTATATTTGACATTCAAATAAGATATTAACGGCCTCCATGTTAACCACATATTAATGAGTGGAGAATAATTTCATCTTGGATAGAAAAGTTGAATCCTAGCTAGCTAGCTAGAGCTTTTATTGTCATCACTAAAAGTAAAACAACCATCTAGATGATGGTCCAATGATAAGAGTTTGAGATCAAGAGATTTGCTTTCTCTGTGGTCTCAGGTTCGAGTTCTATGGTTGTTTATATGATAACCACTGGAAGCTTACATGGTCATTAACTTCAGGGCCCGTGGAATTAGTCGAGGTGCGCGCAAGCTGGCCCGGACACCTGCGTTAAACTAAAAAAAATAAAAAAATAAAACCATAATTTCAATGCATTGTGGATCGACTTTTAAGCGTATAGATAACCTCCTTCTTTTTCAGCAGAACCCCTTATTTAATGAGATTTCGCCGTAATTAATGGCTTGCATTTATAGGGAAAACTTTTCAAAGGGCACCTGTCCCTCAGCCGGATTTGATATTTTTATTTGAAATATTCAAGTTTGAATTTCAGAAAAAAAAAAAAGATGGATTTCAAAACACTCTCTCTCTGATATATATATATATATATTATGTAATTCAAAATCTTCTACATCAATTGGTGAACCAAAAGTAAAGATGGACTAATTAATTAATTAAAACATCGCATCAATGATTACAAGGAAGTTAGTATATATGATTACCTTAAGTTGCACCAGTAATTAATATAATTAGATAGTTGTGGGCTCACAATCAGGAAAATAAAACCACCCGAGAACCGTATGAGTTGTCTCTTAATAAATGATGGTAAGAACTCTAGGCACTCCATGTGGTAATGAATCTCCATGGCTTTGCCCCCCCTTTTTTTTATTTTTTATAATTGGCAGCGACGGATTCCATGCCCTGAGATTTCAGTCTTGAATCTCTTTCCAAACCACAGCCCCCGTTTTTTATATATAAATTTTAGCTAAGATGAATTAATGGACCGCTCTATCTGTACATAAATTAATGCAACGTACAATGAACAGCCACTACTCAACAGATCAGTACTGCCATACCCATTTTCACATGAGTGATTTTCAACTGCAAAGCAAGGAAGGGATTGAGACTCGAGAGGAGGTGATCGGAGCGAGGGAGGTGGCGGAGAGCGTTGGACTGTGGAAGAGAGATCCGGCCAGCTAGCCAAGCAAGATGGGTTAATTAAGGGATGGCCATTTGTGGGTAGCTAGCTAGGCGCTCCTGCCCACCATGCACTCTAGCCAAATTAAGTTGGCTCTGACACATGTCCAATACAGCCACGACACTTGTGGACCCACCCAATAAAACCATCCCATTTACACCACCTCACCCACCTCCCAGACCATTTGGAAAGGGAGCTATAACTTGTCACCACCACCTTTGTCTCATCTCTTGTTTTATATTCACGCCGTGGAGTCCCAGTCTGAATCACACTTGTTTTTCTCTTGTTTGTTTATGTGCGATCATAGACATGCTGTCTAGCCCACATCATGCACACTGTATAACTAAAATCTTTTATTAACGTTTCTGTTCAGTTTACTAATTACTCAGTACCCATTAATTAATCAGATACCATATGATTATCAGAAAATAATCCTACACATATTTAATGAGAAAAAATGACCGCTAGTCGTCCAGCATGATGGTATTCTTTCTCTTTTTTTCAAATAGGAGAGGAAAATGGGTTGAAGTTGACTGGTGCTATAGAAATGGCTGTCTATTAGATGCCATCAAGCATCGATCACCCACTTTGCAGAAAGCGAACAGCAAGTTCATGTTCTTAACTCTCTAGGGTAATACTCTACCTTTATTAATAGAAAGCATGATTTGTACGCAATTATTTCCAAGTCTTAATCAGAGATTGCGCCCTGCATTAAGGCGTAAGAATCACGGCTAGCTGCAGTCCTCAAGCATAGCTAAAGATCAAATTCCATGCAGCTTAGCCTGTTAGAAACTGTCATTGCCAGCTAAAAAACAATGGCGTCGAGAGTTCTAATTAAGTAACATATACAGAATCAGAATGTTAATTAACAACTTAATTGTATTGTAAAGCTGATGTTGGATGGTCATATGGGCCATGCTTAAATTGACCCGCGAGAGCATAAACTGATCATTCGTTGATATTGACTGACGAGCACATGCTCTTTGTCCTCTCTGTCTTTTTCCTTCGTTTTAGGAAATTGAATAAATAACCGTTGTTTAAATACGGTGCGCATATCTCACTGTTCAAATCATGCCTGTCCTACAATGTCTTCCTAAACTAACTTCTCGTTCGTAAGAAAAAATATTGCCCTAAATTAATTTTGAATTGACATTATATATATATATATACACACACACAATAAAGTGCATTAGTTTCTTGATATAGGACAAGCTAATTTAGAAAACTAATTATATAGAAAACCAAGAATCTAATAATCATAAAATTAATTCTAAATCCCTATATAAAAAATAAAAATAAAATCATAAGTGAAGAATTTAAATATTATGTGTCTAACTTGTTTAAAAACTTTAAGAACACTTAACTATAAATTATTTTAGTAAAAATATCAACGAATTGATCCCCAAATTTTGATATCAGACAACTCTATAATATTTTTTTTATCCAACTTTTTTTTAGTGAAGAACTTATTTTCTTTTACATGTTTCATACAATCATATTGAATTAGATTATAGATAATATCACATGTTATCTTATCATCATAATATAACCGAATCAATTTGCTATAGATTCAAATGCCTCTATGTATGATCTTATATGTTTAAGTGTAATATCTTGCCACTAGTCTTGCTTTAAAACATTTAATTATACAACCAACCTTGTAACTTATCAAGTAAATCCATTGGCTTTCAATTGGTTTATTTCCTAATAAGGGACTAGGGAGTTCCCACGTTCTATTTTCTACAAGGATTTGATCTCTTTCTTCATAGCTTCTTTTCACCTTGAGTTAGCTAAGGCTTTTTTGCACACTATTTGGAATAAATATATTAGATAATTGATTTACAAATAATTACATATTTGATTTTAATAAATAATAATTATACACATAATGACTCATAAAATATTTGACTTTACAAGAAAGTTTTGATATGTTGGTTTAGGAATACCTTTAGTATGTTGATATGGTCATTTTTTTTTATTAACCCTAACACTAAATCAAGAATATCCTCAATAATCAATGAAATTGATATATCAAATTTGATTCTTGTTTTTTTAATTGCTATTTGTTATGTTTTGAATTTTTTTTTCTTAAATGAATTTGCTTTTCGATTTCATCTCTTAGCATTTTATTTCATCTTATTTTTATGTCAAATTTCATCCTTGTTTTTTTTTGTTGTAATTTTTTTGTGTAGAATCCTTTTTTATTGAGATTTTCTTTTTTAATTTTATCTCTCGGTATTTTTTTGATCGGGATTTTGTTGATCAACAATTTAACTTCATGATTTTTTTGGATTTGCTTTCGGGTTAGGATAATTTTTTATTTGATTTAAGTATTGTCGTTGCTTTTTTATTATATTATTAAATGAACTGTACTTATTGGATCTAGTCTAGTCAATGGTCCGAGTATTAGATTTTCCTTGTTTTTTTTTTAAATATTATCATCATATGAGTATTATTTTGTTTAAGTAAAAAAAGCTTGGTCCGCCCGAATCACCAATCTAGTCTATAGTATTGCTAATCTTCTTTTGCTTGTGGACATGATAGCAATGGAGATAGAATAGAAGATGGGATATAGCATCCACATCTTCAATCTGCAACACGATGCAGGGAATAGATACATGAATTTTTTCTTTACCTTCTACTTTTTATGGGGAAAAAAACAAGGATTTTAAAGGAATTCCTCTTTTTTTCCCGGACAAAACACCATTTAACCTTAAATCAAATAATGAAAAAGTTGTCTAGACCAAAAAAAAAAAAAAAAGAGGGAAAGAAAGAAAGAGGGAAGCCACAAAGTTTTTCGTAGAATATGCTGTCTTCATACGTGCCTTGCATACACGAAGAAGAATCCCTACATATAGAATGGTCTACGGAACAACTTGATCTATGGAATGGCTAAAAGAAAGAAAGAAAAAAGTTTATTTCTCCTAATGAAATGGCCATGGGTTATTCTTCAAGCTGACTCTCCACCGTCCTTGATTTGCATAGTTTTACTTGGCCACCATAGGGGTTGGGGTTAGGGCTCCCAAAGTAACATGGCTAGAGAAACATAAAGCACCGAGGCATGCAGAATTGGACAGCTTGGCGTTGCAGAATTACTCAGAGATGAGCTAGCGTAATCCTCTTTTTTAAACAACTTGCCGAAGTATATGGTCATTAATTACTGTACTTGGCAGATATAGCTGCACACAGGAGAATAATTAATTAAAAAGGGTTTTACAGCTAATTGATGACAGGAAACAACCGATACAAGTATCTACTGTCTGTGATGTCTCCCTTAGTGTCTCGAAAAACAACGTGACTTCTAGACATGCTCTTGGCTTTGCAGAGTTAACTTAGCTATAATTGGCTGCACTTACTGTACACCCACGTTTTGTTTGTGGCAGGAATTGTGGAATATTTTGGAGAAAGGACCTCTTTTTGCGATAAAATTAAACAGCAATGATTAATAAAGTGACAATCATTTTGTTAATCTCTCTATCTTTCCCCCCCGGTGTTCTTTCTTTAGTTCCCTCTCTCTCTACTTATGCTGAGACACCATCCGTACCATAGTGGCCGTTTGTACTCTTATTAATTTCGGCCATTATTTTGGCTACAATTCCCTACCTCGGTTGCCATTGCCCAGCTTGCTCAGATGTTCTTCTCTTGTGGGATTTAGATGTCAAAGAAGGAATTACACAATTTCGAAATGTTTATACTTTATCGTATGATCAGGAATATTACCCTAAGTCCAAGAGTTCATGCTTTTTTTTGGTGGTTAAGTCCCAAGGCCACCATCCAATTCTCGAGAATATTACCCTCGATCGGACCGATGCCTTGTTTTTGTTGGTTAGACTGCAGACCATCGAGCTATTTTGTTGCCGTAACCTTGCCGCTAATCTCTTGCTCCAGGTACGGTCTCCCAAATTAAATCTATTGCAAGAGCAATGTTTTGGGCTGGGACCCCTGAAGAGAAAAGGCCGAAGTAATCGATGGCAGATTTCAAGACTAAAACGACATCGGCCTGGACATAAGTCAGAATTGTGGGCCACCTTGTCATGTGGGATGTCTGTTGTTGGTTTTGTACCTAACCCTCCCCCTCTACCCAAAAAGTGCATGTAAATCTGGAAGTTTTTTTAAAAAATATTATTACAGTAGATTTTTTTAAAAAAATAAGTATAGTTGTAACCTTATTTTTAAAAATAACCTATGAGTCATGTGTGATTCTAAAATCACACATCTCCTTTGCAGCTTTAAAAAACATATGGTAGAGGTAATTTTATTAAAATATTATACTTATCACAACTAAATAACTTCTTCAAGTAAATTTTAAATCAGTATTATTTTTCCAAATAATTTTTTCATTCTATTATTTAAAAACAATTATTGTGCTACTTTTAAACAAAAAACTGGTAAATATGGTTATATATGAGAACCCATATGGTGTAAGTATGTGGAAGCTTTATTTCATGTTTATTTGAAAATGTAGTGCAAATTATATTTCATGGAATTTTTTAAAAAAAAAATATTTAAATTTAATTTTTTTATGTTTTTATATTTTTTTATATGATAATGTCAAAAATAATTTTTAAAAAATAAAAAATATTATTTTAATATATTTCTAAATAAAAAACACTTTAAAAAATAATAATAACCACATTTCTACCATCTCCAACATTTTTTTCATCAACGGCCAGCTATCTTCCCTCAAGTTCATGGATCGTATTTTCTAGAGCGAGCCCATTACAAATTAACCCTATTTATTGATGCAGGTAAAACTCGGAAACACTTCAAACAATATTTATGGGTTTTTTAAAGATTATTTGATGGGCTTTGAGGGAGAAAAAAAGAAGTTGGACTTGAGTATTGATTCACTTGATCCAGCAAAATGAATACTTTTTTGCGTAACGCAGGGTCTTTTAATGTTTAAATAAGCAAAGCATGGAAAGAAATGTAATCTATAGAAAAACACAGAAGAAATTTCTATTTAGTAGTGTGCTGTGATTTGCTGTTCAGTTATCGTCCATGAATATGTATATATCCTCGAGTCTCATGAATTTCTACCATGAAGAGTAAGACGAGCACACCTTCTAATAAAAATAATCATGGAGAATGTTAACCATTGAATTTATTTCTTAATAGTCACGATTTCAACTCCCCTCAAAGCTGTTGAAAGCTTACATGATCGTTAATTTTACAACCGGTAAGATTAGTCGATGTACGTATAAACTGACTGACGTATACAACCATGTTAATAAAAAAATATGAAGAATATTTGTTTTATTATGAACACTCACTCAACTGTAAGATGATTTTTCATATTGACATTCATCTTGTAAAATTGTGATAACTTGCAAAATAATGAATTCAAGTGGTGTCGTATTTATAACTTAGAAGACGGAGAATTCAGCTAGACAGTTGTTTATGTATAAACATCATTGAGCATGTCATGTTTGTTAACCAAAAAAAAAAAAAACAAGGAAGTAGCCGTTTCAGGCGAAAAGCAAAGGGTTCGATGGGCTTGCTAGTATTATTGGACTCTGCTCCTCTGCTGGGCTTAGTTTCTTCTTATTATTGGACTCTCCTCTTCGGTTTTGCCTTTCTCCTCCCAGTTTTCTTGCCTCCTGTTGATTAATTATGCATTTATTTTTTTTGTTGACCGATTTGGGCTTTATTGTTTTTTATATCTTTTATTTCTTTGTAGCTGGTGGTTGGGCTTTCTTCTTTTCTTTTCTTTTTTCTTTGACACTACCTGAAACAAATTAAGCCTCTGTCTGGAAGTATCCTCCAAGTAGAGGTTTGTAAAAATTCAGATTTTTTTTAAATTAATTTTTTTATTATTTTAATATGCTGGAGCCAAAAATTAAAAAAATATTATTTTAATATATTTTAAAATAAAATACACTTTAAAAAAACTACTATACTTCTAAATATCGCCTACATGTCTCTCTATCTATGTGAAATCAGAGGTCCAGGAAAGTAAGGCCCAGTCATCAAGTATACATCTTGACATTCAAAAAGGCGAAAAAACTTTTCTGCGGTGAGCGTGGATCGAACACGCGACCTTCAGATCTTCAGTCTGACGCTCTCCCAACTGAGCTATCCCCGCATTTGTACTCAGACATTATACTATACAATATAGCTTAAATTATATGGACAAACTTTCTTGGGACATAAAAGACAGGAACTTCGATATTCTGTCTTGGATTTGGTGATGGCACACTATCTGGGAGGATTTTGAGGAAAAAGGGAAGGGAATGGACTTGCAAATTTGACGTCGCAACTCTTTCGTGCAGGGAAGGAAAAGAAAATGAAGGGTTCTTTTTAAATCTCCTAAATCCTAAAAAAAAAAAAATTAATTTAAGTTGATCTTGAAAATCGAAGCTTCGAGATCAAAACAGAAATGAGGAAAGGTGGGAAGTGTTCTTCTTTTATTACAATTACAAATACCAAAAAAAAAAAAAAACTTTACTATGGATGTGGCACTTTGATTTTTTTTTTTATCTTGATTCTTGAACTTTATTTATTTGCTATTTTATCCTCGCAATCAATGTTATTATCAATTTATGTGATAAGATTTGTTTTTATTTGGATGCTATTATGTATGCAAAGTATACATGAGTATTTTGTTTGTAAGTTAGACATCAATTTTATACAAAAAATAATTAATTTGTTAATGGGAAAATTTAAAAAAAAAGAACCGGATTTTTTTTAAAAAAATAGAGATTTCAATTTTTATTAATCAAGAGGCACGAAAAACTTAGTTTGTTCCTTGAAATTTTAATTATTTATATTATTTCCTCTCTGCTATTTTATAATTTTATAGTTAGATTCTAAATTTTATTTTATTTGTGTTTTGGTCATGAGTAAAGAGAAAACAGAGATAAATTAAAAAAAATTGAGAGAGAAAATATTTAATCAGTCATATTTTAATCATAAAAAATATTATTTCTGATGTCATTAAGTTTATATTAAAGAGTAGATTTTAATGGAAGTATTTTCTCCCTTTCAACAACATGATAAAAAATATAGATAGAGTTTGTTAAAAAAAATTAATTGGGTTTGATAATTTTTTTAAAGTGGCTATATGGGTTTTTTACTCTTAAGAATGTGTTTATTGAGTTTTTTTTAGGTTTATAGGATATTCTTGAGGTATTTGGAAGTAAAGTTCGTTGCAAATTCAAGCATTATTTTGGTCCTCTTCAAACCAGTCATCATTCTTCCACGATTAGTAGCATCCTAGGAATACCTTTCTTTTCCCTATTTCATCTTCTTTTTCCTTCTATTTTCATATGCTTTGCTTGCCCCTAAACCCAGCTTAATAGCTTATGGTTTAAAATTTAAAAAAAAAACCATGTAAAAATATAAAAATTTTAAGAGGCGTTCTCCAACTTTATATATATTGTTGGACTTTTGGCTTGGATTTAAAAATATAAAAAATATATGCCCCAAGATTTCCGTTAGTCATTGGTCCAAACAGGCTGGAGGGCAGAACCGAAACCTACCAGCCAAAAGCAAACAAAAATTAAGAAAACTCAAGGAGAGGCAACATGCTTGCCACGCTGTTGCTCATTATAGCGACGGGGATAAAGCAATGGAAGAAGTATTCCATCAGAAACATCCACAGCAAGAATAAATGCAGCCCTCATCGTCTGCTGAAGACCTACTTAATTCAGGTTTATGTTCGGCCTTGCTCGTGACATGAATACTGGCCTGTGTTCTCCTGTCTACTTGGTTTATGAAGATTAATATGCGAGCCTGGGATATTGGAACCACTGCTTGGCATGGCATTTGAGATTATTATATTAAAATCCAATGATGATGATGATTGTGTTTTCATGTTGAAACCAGAAGGTAAAAGAGGAACTTCATTTTCTCTTCTTCCTCCTCACACATTTAAAAGCAACGAAAGTGGTATTCCATCAAAAACATTCGCAGCAAGACTATAAGTGCCTGCAGACCAATTTTTACCAAAACTGTGTTAGTCTGATAAAACACAAATATTCATAACCTGCAAGAACAAGGAGACCAGTTTGATTGTGCCACCGTTTGTGAAAGAGAATGAAATTCTTGATGACGAATTCGATCATCATGGCTGATGATTGCGGTCTAATATTGTCCATCATTTTCCTTCAAAAGGATGCAACGTTACTTTCCGTTGTCGGACTCGACCGAAATTTCGAAAGTGGGCCACGGACCATAACTGTAATTGGCCCACTTAAGACAATGTGTCCTCTGTTTCCACCATAAGATACTTTGGATGAACCTTTCAAAGCCACGCGTCCTTCAGATTTCGGGCGAATCCATGAGAAGAAATTCACGGGGCACCTAGGCCACGAGTCATGACATCCATAGGCTGGGTATAGAAAACGAAGAGAACGAGAAGCAAAAGACCCTTTTGCCTTCCCTCATTTCTGTATTTAAATTGTCTGTTTCTGTTATTTTCTTCATCTATTCCAACCTCAATCGCCAAGTCTAAGTTGTCATTTTATTTTTTCAACAAAGGGTAATGACCAAGCCAGTCCAATGGGTGGCTTGTACCGTCCATGATCTGTATTGTCGCAACACCTTTACAGCTTTACCAGATTTTCTAATAGAGTAATAGAGATATGCGGTAGTATATTGGCTTGCATCAAATAGAGAAACACAAGAATATGGACTTGCTCATCGTTCTGCGAGTCCTATGACAAACAACTTTATTTAGAGTCACGAGCATGCCTTTCCATTAAAGGTTTGATTAATGTTCTAAATTATTATGTGCTTTTAAGTTAAAAATTATCAAAAATTAAAAAAAAATTGTCCAAGAAGTTACTTACCAATCAAAAGGTAGACCTTCATGCAGGTTTTTTTTCTATCATACAATTAAATAAAAATAGATTTTAAAGAAGTCCCGCCACAATGCTCTTGTATATCATTCTTATATTTTTCTAATATATTTGGGTTAAAATCATCAAAACATCATTAAATTTTTCTAAATATAATAATATCTAATTATCTTTAAAAATATATAAATTTAACAATAATATATATTAAAGATAAACTACAGAAACAATCATTTTATCTTGTATATATCTACCAACTACAATTTTATTTATGTCTTTTATCTTTGTTATTTTTGTTTTTTTATCACAAAATAATAATCAAATACTACTACTTTAATGATTTATGTTTTTTTATTCCTCGAGTCAATTATTAGGAGGTGTCTAGGTGTGAACTTCAACCTAATTTTTGTTAAATTTTTTTAAAAAATTAAATTAATTTTTTTAATATTTTGTTAAATGACAATGGCCAAACACCCGTAAATCTTTAAAATGGCCCCAGCTTATCATCTCCATTCGCGGACCTTCAAAGAATCATCCATCGGCGCATGAGATGAGATACCAGTAAAGAAGAGTAACTTACATGGACCCCTGTTTCCTTCTCAGCATGCTACTAGTTTTCTAAAAAGCTTTTCAAATTGTTTTTCTTATTACAAAATAAATAAATTTATGTTTTTTATTTTTTGATAATTTATACATTGATATTAAAAATAAATTAAAAATGTTTTTAATTGAAAAACACTTTTACATGAACACGTTTACAAACACACAATTAAGTCATGGTCACACAATACAAATATTTAAATAATAAATACCAATCCTCTATGATTAACCGGTCCAAAATGAAATCCCAAATCCAATAATCAAAATAAAAATAATCATAGCAGGCATAATCCCATAATTTCAAGCAATGAACCCACTAGAGACAACACTGCAAGCACTTAAGCAGCAGTGGGTATCAGCAATAAAGAATGAAACAAGAACAGACACTGTCAGCGACCGTGTGGCCCTCTCTCATCTTATTATAGAATATCTTATATACTGTGGGGTTATGTAATAGTAATTGTTTTTTAAAATAATTTTTTTATTTTTTAAAAATTATTACATTACAATAATCTAAAAACATATTAATTTAAAATAAAAATAAAAATATTTTCTGACAGCAGGACAAACACTGCCTGAATCAGCAATTCCAAAGTTCCACTCACCTGGCGGACTCACCGTATAAAAATCACAAGAGACCCGTTCCATTCCCCGCCCCGCAGGGTAAATCTTATGAGTCGTTGTAGATTTGGAGATGTTTCACTTTGATCTGTGTAGTTTATAAGTTCCGAGGGCAAACTCAGTGGTTTCTCAAAAAGCTGCAATCCAGGACCTTCGGCTGATGAATAGCTAGCAAGAGCCAGGGGCTAGCCCACCTTTAGAAAGACGAGAAACAAAGAACATGGAGGGAGAAGAAGAAAGAAAGACGAGAAAAATGAAAGAAAATGAAATCATCGACAAGTTTCTTTAAGGCTATTTAACAACCAAGAAACAAAGTAGATTTTTTATGAGCATTTATTTGTATGGTATCATTTCATGGTCTGGCTTTCTTCGTTAATTCAAACATTTTTATTCCTTGCAAAAAAGAAGGAGGAGGATGCTGTGGGATTTAGATTGGAATATTTTAAAAACCGTGGTGTCAAAATGAAAGATTTCTTAATAAAGGGGCTAAAAAAGAGTTTACAAAAAAAAAAGGGTGAAAATGAGGGAAATTTATATCCAACTTGGAGTGTTCAAGCAAAACATAAACAGAAGGGATTTAGCTGTCGTTTTTGTTGCAGTATAACTGTATTTTTTATTTTTTTTAGTTTTAAATTATTTTTTTATATTTTTTTTGATGTGTTAATATTAAAAAAATAAAAAATATTATTTTAAAATATTTCTGAATCAAAACACTTAAAAAAAAATAATCTCTAACATATTTTAAAAAATAAAAATAAAAATCACAGTCTCATCTGTGGGTGAACGTGAGGGTGTCATTTCACCTATAATATTACAAAGAGAACAAGTTCCTTTCTTGTTCCCATTAAATTAAATGCTGCTTTTATCATTCATTCTCACTCCTCGCTGTTTCTGTCTCGTTTCCTTCTCCCCTTTTTTATTTTTTTAATTCGACATCTTATTGATCAGAGACCCACGAGAAAAAACAGCCCCCATTCCCTCTCCCATTTGCCGATGCCATCAACTAAAAGACAACAAGCATACACGCTTAACTCTCATGGCCACCACCACCACCACTACTTCAACAGCCAAAGCTCAACTTATTAAAGTCCAAGCTCAGCCCATCAAGCCCAAACGCCGTAGATTCCGTGAAACCACCATTTCCTCCTCTGCCTCCACCACCACAACAAATAACTCTGAATCCGCCTGCTACTTGACCCAAACCCGAAAACATGACTCACCAACAATAGCCTCTCCAGATAACTTTTGGTTCCGTCCAGCTTCTAAACATCTCCCAACTCCGCCTCCACCATCACCGCCTCCACAGAAAACCCGTTTCCCCATTAACCATAGTCCACAACCCGACCCGGTTACAACCTCACCTTCAGAATTCAAGATCCTGTTGTCTCCAGGAAGTCAGTCACCAGTGATGGAATTTACAACAACAACGCTACTAACAAATGGCCACCACCACATTGCTTCTCCAAATGAACACTCATCTTTCCCTTCTAGTTTTACTAAGTTTAACTCTGCACTCACTGCCGGTTTGTTGAACCCTATGTCACCTCCACCACCTGATCATAAACCACGGTCAAGCCCGACCCTTTTTGAAATGATGGCTAGTGAACCCGAAATGCAACCCAGAACCATAACCCAGATACCCATTATCGGCAATAATGGATATATCAATGCCAAAAACACACAGAGCAGTCAAATGTCGGTTCAAGATAGACAAGCTTTAATCTTGCAACGTATAACTAACATTCTGGGAAACAGGAGTCCTGGTAATCAGTTTAATGATTCGAGTTCTAGTGATGTGAACTTGACATTGAGTTCTAAAGATGGTATTAGTGTTTCAATGAATGTGCATAGGCAGATCTTGGTGGGTCATAGTCGGTTTTTTGCAGTGAAGTTGTCGGATAAGTGGGCTAATAAGCAACAAAGGATGTCTGCTCCTTATGTTGTGGAGATTGCTGATTGTGATGATGTTGAGGTTTATATTGAGACTCTGAGGTTGATGTATTGTAAGGATCTGAGAAGGAAGCTTATGAAAGAGGATGTGTCTAGAGTTCTTGGTATTTTAAAGGTAAAGTCTTTGTTTTTTAATTTTTGTTGTTGTTAGAGACAGCAGAGATAGAAAGTAAATTGGCTTGTTTTTAACATAAGTTGATATGTTTAGTCGAGAAGAAACTATGGAAATAGATAGTTACAGTTAAAAACTTTGTTTATGTTTTTGGTAGTTGAGGAAATGCAGGCTGTTCTTGTTTTCTGAAAGTTTTGATCTTTATTGTTGACTGAATTTTTTCATGAGGTGCTTAATTTGTTTATTGTGTTTTTTTTTATCCTTTTCTTTTTGTAGGTTTCTGCAGCAATTGGGTTTGATGCTGGGGTTTTATCTTGCTTGGAGTACTTAGAGGCTGCTCCATGGGCTGAGGATGAAGAAGAGAAGGTGGCTTCACTTCTATCGGAGCTTCGCCTTGAAGGGGTTGGAGTGAGTGAAGTTTTGAAGAGGGTTTCTGTTGAAGTCACTAATGGAACTCAAGATGGTGGCGACAATGAAGAAGTGCTTCTCAAGCTTTTACATGTAGTTCTGGAAGGGAAAGATGAGAAAGCGAGGCGTGAGATGAAAGGATTATTGTCAAAGATGCTTCGTGAGAATTCTTCTCAGAATGACCTTCGGAAAGAGTCATTGTACTTGGCATGTGATGGGTGTTTGCAATTGCTTCAAGACCATTTTCTCCGGGCAGCCTCAGGGGTTTTGAATGATGTTGGACAAATTGCGCGGCAAGCAGATAACTTGCATTGGATTTTGGATACTTTGATTGATAGACAGATCGCTGAAGATTTTTTGAAAACATGGGCCTCTCAATCTGAATTGTCTGCTGTACATTCTAAAATTCCAGCTATTCACAGGTATGAGGTTAGTAGAGTTACAGCTAGGTTGTTTGTTGGGATCGGAAAGGGGCAGCTGTTGGCTTCCAAAGAAGCAAGGTCTTTGCTTCTACAGACGTGGTTAGTGCCATTTTATGATGATTTTGGTTGGATGAGGAGGGCAACAAAAGGCCTTGATCGACATTTGATTGAAGATGGTCTTAGTAACACAATTTTAACTCTGCCACTAGCTTGGCAGCAGGATATTTTGCTTGCTTGGTTTGATCGATTTCTGAATTCTGGTGAAGATTGTCCTAATATACAAAGGGGATTTGAAGTTTGGTGGAGGAGGGCATTTTGGAGACGTCGTGGTGAGCAGGAAAGGACACGGCCAATAAGAATTACAACTGCAACCATTGAGAACTCATAACAAGTTAGAGCTTCCATGATGCAGGATATGATGGTGAAGAGGTGATGGTTTCTTACGGGCCAGTTGTGATCAGTTTGGTCCTGACTGCAAATCAACGATTCTCATTCTTCTTCCTTTCTAAACCAGGGCCAACAAATCATGTTGGAGTGAAAATTGCATAGAGGTGAATGGCGTGTTTTGAGTCCTGAAATAGCTAGGTTTAGTCTTGAAGAAGATTGAAAGAATTTGGATGCTACTTCCACAATTTATTGGGATTAAACAATAATAGAGATTGCTTCTTTTGTTCAACTCGATACTTAATTCAGTAGTTATCTCTCTTTATTACTCTTACATTGCTTTTTATCTTGTTAGGTTAGGTGTATCCTAATCATCATATATAAAATTGTTCTTTAAATTATGATCATCACTTGAGTTTATTGCTTCTCTGTTTGAAGGGGACAATCTGTTTTCTATTTCTAGACCAAGATCGCTGCTGGTTTTATGTCTGAATCCTTTTGGATTGGTTGGTCTTTCACAATGTAACTAACTCATGGTATAATATGAATATCTGAGAAATGCAACGGGCTCTCACAGTGTCAATACTTGAGAATTTATGTGCGGGTTAATGCTGGTATGTTCTTTTGAAACATCATGCATGATGAAACTCAGTTCTTACTTCTTAGTAAATGGCCTTGTTGGCAGAACCGAACTTCCTCGAAACTCTGTCATATGTCAGGAAGGAAGCAGTAAATAAAGGCTCAGGTATCCTTTTCAAATTTCCTTTTTCTACACAACATTTCTCCCTCACCTGTTGAAGAACACTTTCTTCTCCTTGGTTATTATAATCATGGTTGCTGTATTTATTGGCAATAACCAAATTCTTTGCAATTTCTGTTCTCATGTTGAAAAATTGTTCCATCCTTTTCTTTTGGGCAATGTTTGCATGTATAGATACGTTGCCTGAAAAAACCTCGGATATATGATTCGTTGTTTTGTGGTTGAGAATCTTGAAACAAAGTTTCGGCTTCCATTTGCAATCTAATGTCTCGTTTTTACATGTAATGTACCCAAGATCAGAGCTGCAAGTTCAAGGGTGACTGATGATGAAAGCTTCATTGGAATTTGGAAACCTAGAATCAAGGACTTGCAACTGAATGGCCAAACAGTAACTTAAGGTGGGCTGTTGGTGGAATTTGAATCAATGTAGAGAGTGCTTTTCTTATCAAATCACTAAAGTGAACTGATAAATATTTCATCAGTACACTCCGTACAGTAAGTACTATCTAGCACGGTGGCTGTGTTGAATCCTTTTTGCCGTGGGCTACATATCCAATCACAAACTATATAATGAACTGTTCATCAAACTGTCACCTTTAGGTTTTTTTTTTATTCTTTTATGTTTTTTGGGGGGCCAAAATCTCATAGCAATGGCACCTTTTCTCCTTTTATATGAATGAAAGAATTCATTAATAAGAAAAGAAGTGTTAAAATAGAGAGCTCACGTTGCTTACAAATTAATACTAAAAAGAAAAGAATCAAAGAAAAACTCAAATTCTGCTAAAAGACTGATGAAACAATCAACCAACCCCAGCAAGCAACGGTGCTGGTGAAATTTAACCATATTAGAATTGTGAAAAACTTCATGCATTAACTTGGAGTCTGGACAACACAAACAATTTGGTTGACCAAAGTCCACAGGAAGGCCACCTTAGAAACTGTTCAAATTAAAGCATCACAGAATTTATTGGAGAACAACGAGCTAGACTCGCAACTGGTATTTCATCATGTGGCTTTATTGTTTCTATATCCCAATACTATATTTAGCCCCAATAAGTCAACAGGGGATGTAGCTCAGATGGTAGAGCGCTCGCTTAGCATGCGAGAGGTACGGGGATCGATACCCCGCATCTCCATTTTCTCTTGGCCATGATTCAGCTGTATTTTATTTTATCTTGCTAGTGTTTGAAGTTATACCCGTAGAATGAGATGCCAGAAGAGACATAAACAAGCCATTACTCTGATTTTGCTACACCCTACATTTCACAGTAATTGATAGCAATTCAACCATCGATTGGATCATTCTCAGAGATGTTAATTAGAGAAATGTATGTAGACAGTTGTGCCTCCTTTTTCCTGTGGCAGACTCTGTTTATTGTCTTCCTTCACACATAATTGTATGTTTCAACAAGTGTTACAGTCTGGTAGCGAGTTCAACTATTCTTCTTCATTACAGACTTGACAAGGAGGAACCCTAGTAATCACGCCCCAGAAAAGAAGGCCAAATAGTAAGAACTCGCCCCGGCGCTAGTCTTACAAGGCGCAGCCCTAAACGCCGCTGATCAATGCTTTCTGATTCCAGTCTGCTTGACAAGGTTCAACTTCTTCTACATCTGCGTAACTAGTTGAGGAAACCGTATATCTTTCTTTGATTCATCATTGGCAGTCGTCATGTTTAAAATGGGTGAAGAAAGAATTCATCATAGGAAAATCATAGTTCAATTCACCTGGTCTTGCAAATTTTTGCCTTGATCAGAAACCATAAGGAAAAATTAAAACCTCGATATGATCGTTTATCAGCATTGTGTTTGGAACTTTGAAGTGTACTAAAATATGAGATTAGTTTTATAATTACCATTCTTGATCCATAAGCATTTCATCTGTCAATCCAAACTCCTTTAGCTCTTCTTCAGTGTGATGCATCAATAAGCTGTACCTATAAAATATCGAATTGTGTGCAAAATACTTCGTCAAGTGTCCCCCCCCCTAAACTCAATTCTGCAGATCAGAAATGCAGAAGACAACAAGAATTACCTTCCACCAAAGCCTCTCTCCATGACGACCATTCCTCCATTCCCAAAGTTATGGAGTTTCTCATATTGCTCCACAGTCCATTTATACCACCTCATTAGAAACACACGAAGTGTGAGACCATGAGAAACTATCACTAAGTTCATGTTTGGACTCTGTTCACCGGGAGGCTGAAAGCGTCCTATATCAATGTCTGCTCTGAGTGTTTCTCTGAATCCTGTTTCATTAACACTGCATAGCATCAAAATGCTTTATTTTTCTCTTCGCGACTGAGAAAGGCTAATATATTAGACAAACCTGTGATTCTATCATAAACATCAGCTGCCGATTCTCCATTGGGAAATCGGAAAAAGAATCGACCATAGAGCATTCGAATAGCCTTTTCAGCTCTCATCCTCTCTCTATCCTGAAAATTGCCTTTCAAGAAAAACATAAACAGGATTTATTTAGGCAGATTGTAATAGCATTCAATAAATATCTGTTTTACACATAAACTGGCAGGCTTGAATGGTTTTTTCCACTTTGCATGTACTCTCTTTTCTGCTTCCAATCATTGGCCTAATACAGTGTCTGAAGGAACTTACCGAAATCTTGCTCGCGCAGACGAGGCTCTTCTCTCATACCGGCAATTCTTGAGCGCTCAAATGCTCTGGCCAAATTCTGTAATGTTTCACGAGTCCTTTTATACGGTGACACATAGAAGTAAACCTTCCAATCATCCGCCTCATCTTTCTCAATCATCTCCCTGATTCTCTTACCACATTCTTCAGCCTGAGCCTTTCCTTTCTCAGTGAGGGCAATCTTCGGATCAGCGATCCTTGTATAGACACTCTCATCAACATTTCCTTGGCTTTGTCCATGCCGAACCAGTATTATCCGGCGAGGCCTGGGAGGTAGATTATTTAACGGTTGTTTTTGTAGACTCTTTTCGGGAAAACTGGCCTTCCCATTTGTAGAAAGTTCAACGCTCTCATTTTGGGTTTTACAGCATTGGATGAAACTAGATTTAATCAGTTTTCGCGGCGGAAGTAGCAGTGATGAAGCTGGGGAGGTTGTGAGGGAATGTATGGCCATTGCTTGAGAAGCAACAAAACATATGATAAAGAAAATGAAATAAAATTAGGTGAAACATGTCTAATTGAATCATGTTTCCTGCGAAATCTTGACCTGTATACTGTTCTACGAGCATACTACTGCTACATGGCTATACTGAAACATGTCAAATTTCATTTCAGTTTGCAGAGAGGACCACAAAAACGAACGGTTCACAAAGAAATGTGGTGGCCCAAGCATCTTGTATTTGTGGGCTATATTCTCTCTTGGGACACCATTGTTTTCATGTCGCGCCATAATTTTCTTGTGCCATTGAGTGTTTTTTCTGTTTTTTTCCGATGGCTATGCGTTTCGGTTTTAATAAGGACGGACTTTTTGTTATTTTGTGAATAGTTCATGATAAACACAAACAAACAAAAGAGGGAGGAGATAAAGTGAATTGAATCATTGAAATTAAAATGTGTTTAATAATACGATTAGGAATGTGAAAAAACTACAAGCTTTTTCTGCAATACCTGCAAGCTCCATCGTAGTTGCTTGCAAAATTTTATTTTATTTTATTTTTTATATTTTTTGAATTGTTTTGGTTTTGTTGTGATGGTCTCAAAAATAAATTTTAAAAAATTAAAAAAAAATTATTTTCATATATTTTTAAATAAAAAATATTTTAAAAAACAATCATTACCGCAATATCAAATATACTCATGGTGTCTCAAAAGCTAACACCATAACAAATTGGCTAAATTTAGATGCTTTTCTTCTATGGAGTGTTTGTTATTGTGGTGTGACCATGTTTTTTTAAAAAAAAAATTTGATGTTTTTGAATTGTTTTGATGTTTTAATGTTAAAAATAAATTTTAAAAAATAAAAAAAATATTATTTTAATATATTTTTAAGCAAAAACCAATAATTACCATGATATAAAATACTATTTTAGAAGGCATTTGATAATAAAACCAAAACATTGTTTGCTCAAAATTTAAAATTTCTTTTCACTTAAAATTTCTTTTTATATTTTTTAATTATTTTAATATACTAATATTAAAAATATTATTTGAATATATTTTTTTAAAAATAATCTTTATTACACTCGTACTAATCATAACAATGTGCGTGTGTGTAGCGGGTCAAATGCGTTTCACTTGTGTGATGGCTATTCCATTAATTGTGTGGTCAAGGCGTTGTCTTTCGTGTCAGTTACGTTGTCCACTTGTTTTTATCTTTACTAATAATAAGAGCACTTGCCCGCCCGACACACCCAATTTTGTTTTACATCACAAAAATAAATTTGTAAACATTTTCTTCAACCATAAATAATAAAAAATTTGATTGTGTGAAAAATAGTTGTTTTACTTGTTTAATAAAATAAATTTAAAAACTATATATATTAATAAATATAAAAAATAAATCTAATTATATATTAAAATAATAAATAAAAATAAAAATACGTATTAAGATATATGAGTGAAAAACTCTTCAAAATCTTTTTTATTTAATAATATAATAATAAAAATTTTTCTTGCAAGAAAAGTATCAATTTCAACTCCATTGAAAAAAATAATTTTCTGCTTTTCTTATCAATATACTTTTTCATAGAAAAAAAACATATTTTTATATTGATTCTTTAATATAATAAGACTCAAAAGCATTTATAATTATTAAAAAAAATAGATGATTTGAGATAAGGATAAAAAAATGTTTTCCTTCAATTAAAACTCCATTGTCTCATTAATTTGCTCTATTTTCTTTGCCATGATTTTTAATAGAAGTTAGTGAGAATGAAAATAAAGAATTTTTTTAAAAAAAAAAATTAACCCATTAGAAATAAGTAGAGAAAATGCATCCCTCCAATCTAAAACTCATTCCTATATTAACATATCTCTTGATTGTTTTAGCAAAATCATATTTTTTAATGGCAAGTAATGTTTTCTAAAAAAATCTGTCATTATATTAAAAACAAATCAAAACAAAAAATATTCAAACAAAATCTAAGGATTCTTATGTGATTGAAAAAATAAACATGATAAAATAATGTCAAAAATATATTAAAAATATAAAAAACAAATATAAAGTGAATATCTATAAACTTATTATTTTATCTTAAATGCATAATAATTGAAAAAACAAATTGCTAACATCATCGTAAGAACCTAAAAAGTTATTAGATAATCAATGAAAAATTGAATACTAATTTCAATATTAAGTCAAGTGTTTTTTTAGTGCATTTAAATCTAAATCTAATAAAAAAATTAATACAAAATAGTCGAGCTCAAATACCTAACCTAACTGAAAAATGATTAAAAGTGTGTGGGCTTTTGAGGATAGGCCCACAAACATGTTCTCTTAATTTTATTTTTTTTATAAAAAATATGTCACCCACTCCTTTTGTTAATCTCTTTTTACTTCTTAATTTTTTCCCTTCTCTCAATTGTTTTTTTGTCTCTCGTCATCTCTTCCTTGTTTCAATTAAAAAAGACAATAGATTTGTTGTGTTTGGAATCGGGAAAATAAGGCTGATTTCAGGGATATTTCTGGGATCGTCTTCGGGTTGTTGGCTGGATGGAAACACGTGATGATAAAGGGTTTGAATGAGCAAATTAGACTTGATGAGGTATGATGGTAAGAAGAAGAAGAAGAAGAAGAAGAAGACATGGTATGTTATGTAGCGTGCTTGAATTTTGAAAAAGAGAGCTAGGAGAAGTTCTTATGACTGATGATGAACTTGAATACCATAGCAATTCAAAACTAACATGCCGTCTGAAGTCATTATGATATGTTTTGGTGAAAAACCATGTCTAGAGGAAATTCTGGGTTTTTGTGTCTTGCTAGATAAAATATTATGTCAGGATGAACTTGAATATTACCATAGCATCCTGAAACAATTTTCTTCAAAACATGGATGGGAGGGATTGGAATCTACCTTAATTATGACTGAGTTAACATGCTTAAGGCTTTGATTTTGGTTTGTTAAGCACGAAGCAAATTCTTTTAATGTGGTTATAGGTGATATATGAGGAATTTAGGGAAAGCTTACGTGGATAGTTAAATTATTTTTTATTTAAAAATATATTAAAATAATTTTTTTAATTTTTTTTACATCAGTACATTAAAATAATTTAAAAATATAAAAAAATTCTAAACAAAAAAAATTAAAATTTTTAAAAAACAAGGTTTCAACTACATTTATAATCATTACATAAACCATTAAATGTATTATCCATGCAATTTATACTAAGATAAAGGTTGTGAATTAACCCTGAGGGGTATAGTTCAACTAGTCAAGTTCTAGGTTTACTCTTTAGAGGTCAGCAATTCGAATCTCATAAATCTTAGAACTATTAGAAGCTTATATAATCATTAATTTTAGGACTCGTAAAATTAATTAAGGTGCGCATAAACTGATCCGAATACTCATATTAATAATAATAATAAAAAAAAGGTTGTGTATTAGTACAATCAATGCTTTGATATGATTTACTATTTAGCATATGAGATCCACTAAGAGAAAAGTCATGTTACAGCTGAAACTTGTGTGGAGAGCAATGAAATGGCAAAGGTTATAGATTTTTTTTTCTTTTCTCATATCATCGTCAATATATTATCTTCCAATAATATTTTTCTCTGTAATTTAAATGAATGATGTACAAAGTAAAAACTAAGTGAATCTAAATAAATATACTAACTGAAAAAATAAAACTTTTATTCTCGATAATATCATATATTTATTGTCACAATCTTAACTAAGTTTAAGATTTGAAGTATAGAAATTTAACTGAAAAAGAAGAATAATATATATATCAAAATAGAATCTTTAAGAAATTTTAAGAACCAAGATGTATATCAGCAAAAACAAGAAAATAGACGGGACAGCATCAGGAACCCATTGTTTGTCCTTTGCCAATATCTTCTTAGAATTTGGGCCAATAAGCGATAAATGTCTCTGTCATAGGCCCAACAATATTTGGGCCATTAGTTCTGATCAGTTGTTAAGAATACCAGTCCAGCTACAACGATTTGGGCTTTAAGCATATTTGTCGAATCCTGCTTGAGGTTGGGCATGAGTAACGCCCAACATATCCAATCCAATATATTTATATTGATTTGTAAGCTTCGAATAATCTCATTCATAATTCATGAATGAATCCAATAGGCCCTCATACTATATTATGTTTCTTAGATTTGGGATTATTTTCAAGTTACACGTTATCAAGTAATTATGAGCTTGAATTTAAGTACCAAGAAGATTAATGTTCTTGAAAATTTCATATTATTCCATCAAATTTCATAAAGCAAAGTAATTAAAATGGTGAATGATGAACTTGATCTCTTTAAGAGATGTTCATCGATCCAAATTACTCATCATAAAGGGAGTCTCCATAAGGATTTGCCTTGTCATTCTTTGTCCACGTATATAGTTGCTTGACAATTAATAACCTATGCAAGGATGCATGGTTAATGCTATGATGTCCTAGCTAGTGTGTAAGCCCTCGTGTATATTCATATAAAACATAGAGAGAAGCCGGCCCGTTTTATAAGATTTCTTAGGGTTCAATTCAACCGTAACTATCCTTATTTCTAGATTTGATTAACCAAAAAAGGTGGTCGTTGACAAGGGTTGTCGATTATTTGGAGGAAAGAGCATGAAAAGAGAAGGAAATTAGTGATTTGATTTTAACGGTTGACTTAATTTACTATTATATTTTAATTGGGGTCATTAATTATATATTGATGCACATAGGTAATTTGAGGAGAAATTTATATATACACGATCCCTCTTGCGGTTTCTCATGTTCTTTCTCCCAATATCATATAATATTTCGAGATTGTCTTTTAGCTTGACAAATATGGGGTTGTGATTTCCTTTGAACCTTCTTCAGTCTTAAACCCACTTGTCCATGATAGGAAAAAAAGAAGAAAAAAACCCTCTTGTCCTGTAATGGGTTTTTTCTAAGTAGAATGATCAAATTAAACAAAATAGAGAACAATGGCGGAAGTTTGATGGGAGAATATCTTCACGCCGGGACCAGCTAATTAAACTCCAACCTCAAAGTGGGGATACAGAACGAATTTGTTTGTGGTATAATTAATTCATATCCTATGGAAACCAGACATTTAGATATTTATTGAGAGCTTTAAAGTGTATTTAATATGAAAATACATTAAAATAATATATATATTTTTTAATTTTTAAAATTTATTTTTGACATCATTATACCAAAATAATTTAAAAGTATTAAAAAATTTAATTCAAACAAAACAAAATTCAATTTTTTAAAAAAACATAGTACTAATACAAAAAAATAAAATAAAAAATACACTGGTTTAAACATACCTGAAATCCATCCATCGTAGCCCAAATAAATATTTGTGAGATTTTATTTTAACTCTAAATGACAATGGAATATTTTTTTGGGTCCATGGATAATGAAAGCTGGGCTACCATTTCTGTGATAATTAATTGAAAAACAGGGCAATAAGTGCTGTTTGTCAACTGTCAATGGAATTGTTTGTCTGGAAAGATGATATTTCTACTGATTCCAAACAATCTAGCCATGCCGGCTAATGTCCATATCTAGATGTACTGTGACCCCGAATTGTTGGAAAGAGTACTTATTACTCCCCTGCAGATTAGGAGGGGAAACTTTCCAAAGAGCCTTTGAGAAATGAGATTTGAGACAAATCTATCGTGGCCTTAATACGTGCAAAGATTAATCAACATATATAGATTTTCAGACATCAACCCAGCACTTAAATGTGTACACTAAACATCAGTATGAAAAAAGAAGACAGAAACCACGATTAGCAAACAAAAAACATACATGTTAACAGACAGATCCAACTCGAGACAAAAGGCCAAGAAATTCCTTTCTCCTCTTGCTTTTGTCATTTGTACTGGCTTTAGTCTTGTCGGTGCCTTACGTTACGTGCGAGCTAAGGAGATGAAGATTAATGGATGGGCATGGAAGAGGGTCAAGATACCGTGTAGGTTTGGATTTGTAGCCTAAAAATCTTTCTGTTAGGTTTCTTAATTACTACTTTCATTTAATAATTTAAGCAATATTCACCAAAATTGAATGGTTGCTGTTAATGATGCTTAATTTATTAATATCCCCACGTACGTATGCAATACGCGTTGTAAATATTAGACAGTAGATGAAAGCACAATATATTTACTGTTGAATTGGTAGACAATGAGAGTGAAGGGATGGATCTGCAACGTAAGCTTTAGGTGCCATGGAACCTCAAACTTGAAGAAAATTTCACTTCGCTTTGTAATTAATTACTACCCTACATTTCTTTTTTGTTGCTGATGAATGCGGCTTGCTGTCGAAGAAAAATAGAAGAGTACAACAACAAATCATCATTATGCCTGTAATATTGTCACTGAACTTGTAAAAGAAAAACACGAGTTGCTGTTTGGGATTTCAGTCTTCATATGCCTTTTCATATTGACTTTATATCTGGTTCTTTTCCCTCTTGATAGCTGACAGATTTTGAAAATTCTACAGAAAGTTTACACTTCCCCCTAGTAGAGTAAAAGAAAAGTCAAGGTTGTCATCAGTTACCGAAAATCTGCTTCCGCGGTGGCATCGACAGCGATGAGTCATCCTTTTTCCAACGGCGTGACTCGTGTTAATGGAGGAGGCCTGGTTAGGCTACAGGGTGAGGGTTTTTTTTTTCTCCTCTCTTCTTTCTTATTTTCTAGAAATTCATGCATAACCTTAAAAACAACGGTTGTATCCTCTATTTGTGATTTTCTTGATTTTAGCCCCCCTTTTCTTGATCACTCTTTTATTTGGTTTTTGATGCTTTTTGAATTATTATTTTTTAAATTTTGTTTTATTTTATTTTTAATTTGATTTGATCCCTCTACTTTTAATTGTTCTATTTATGTATTTTATACTTTTTTTAATTATTATTTTTTTGCAATTTCATCCCTTTCAATTTTATTGCATTTTTTTTAATCTATTTTTTGGTTCTCATTCTTTTGATTGCTATATTCTTATTATTTTCTTGATTTATTTTTTTTCTCAATTATGTCCCAAAGCATTTGATTTTACATCCAGTTTTGGTCCTTATTCTTTCGATTATTTTTTTAATCCTTTTTTTAGTTTTTCAATTTAACTCCTAATTATTTCCTTTTATTTTGTTTTTATATCGTATTTGGTCTACATTGTTTCAGTTTTTAATTGTTTTATGATTGAATATTTTACTTTGTTATTTTTTATAGTTGCCTTCCCATAAGATAGTCCTTTATTGAAAATTGGTTTTTTTTGGAACCTATAATTTGACATTATATTATTAAGCCCTTAGCTTCATTGTTTGTTCCACTTTCCTTTCTGTTACATTATCCCAATCTCATATCTCATGTAATAAGTTAGTCAAGTTAACCATGGTTGACTCAGATTTTTTTTTTATTTTTTTAACAATTTGGTTTTTAGAATTTGATACTTCGATGTTAAATTATTGGCCGTTGAATTATGTGATTTTTCACCCTTTTTTTTGTTGGGTTATCCTGGGTGTGAGTTAGTCAAGTTAACCCGGGTTAACTTGTATTTTTACTTGGGATTTTTTTTTACTAACTTTGATCTTTTTTGCTAGGTGTTTTTTTTAGAAGTCTAATTTTTTTAATCTCGGTATGGCGAGTTGGTCGAGTTAACCCAAGTGAACTCAATTTTATTTCTCAATTTTTAATGATTTTTTTTTCAATTTCATCATTTTGCATTAAGTTATTTGAAATTGATCTTTGTCATTTTTTTGCATCTCTTCTTGTTTTGTTATTTTAAGAGCAGGTTGGTCAAGTTAACTCAGGTCAATTTGTCTTTTTTTTTCTCAATGTTTTTTTTATTTAACTTCAGTCTTTTTTGATAGATCCTTCTTTTGTAAGTCTTATTTTTTATCCCGATCTCATGTCACGAATGGTGGGTTGGTCGAGTTAACTCGTGTTGGCAATGATATTTTTCCTTGATTTTAATGAGTGTTGTTTGCATTGAATTTTATGAAAATAAGATTTCGCAGCAAAATGAATGATTTTTTTTTGTTGACAATTTAGTTGTCTACATAGGAAAGGAGATTGATATGAACTTCAAAACATATATAATTATGGATAAGTTCTACTCAATAAAAGATTATGGATGATGATTTAGTTTAGAGTTATTTTCTTTATTTCTTTTCTTTTTTATGTCTATATTAAACATCTTTAATTTTTTTTAGATTAACGTGGGTGTCCGAGTTAGTTTACACGCACCTCGACTAATCTCACGAGCCCTGAAGTTAACGACCATGTAAGCTTCCAATGATCTTAAGGTTTATGAGACTCAAACTAATGACTTTTGAGTAGCAAACTCACCAGTTGAATTACATCCCTCTGGGTTAAACATCTTTAATTTTTAGTATTTATTGGAATGTAATAGAATAATACATATAAGAAAATAAATTATTTTATTTTATTATAATTATTATTATTGAGCTTATTAAAATGAAAATTGATTTTATTTTTTAACATGTATCTATATATCTCGCTCCACAAGTTAGAATTTTCAGATACACTCCTGGTTATAATTAATTACTTTAATATATTACTGAACTTATTAGTTGATAATATCACTGATGAAATACCGGAGATTAAACGTTACTTTTCCCCTCATTGTTAATAAACTTTTTTTTGTCTTTTTACTAGTAACAAATACATGCACACGCTGGATTTCATTTTAAAATCATGATTCACAAGTTTATATATATTTTAAAAGGTTTTTTATTTTTTATTTTTTAAAGTTAATATTTTTGTTTTGAGTTGTGCTGAAATCCACATCATTGGTGAATATAAATAATAACATGCTGTAAATAAATGCAAGTTCTTGCCCATTTATTATTAAATAAATGCTAGCGTTCGCTATTCACAAATTGATTTTTTTGTATTGTCTTAATGACTAGGCTCCAACTAATTTTTGTGTACCGTATTCAAGATTTAAACCGAAAACATCACAAAACTCAAATCTTAATGTACTTGAAATTAATTAAATTGTGAAGAAGCATTCAAATTAATTTTAGCTTCGTAATTTACCTGAGTTTTGTCAATATCAAACAACTAATTAATTCCAGTAGGATTAAATTAAGTTTAAATTTGACCATTATTCATTTGAGAATCTTTGAAAGATGATCAAGTCACTGTGGTTTGCGAAGTTATTTTCTTGAATTAATAATATATAGCACTCCAAATTAATTAGCTAGAAATGTTGTCTAATTGATGTTAATGTGGTCCCTCGCTAATTAAGAAAACCTGGTTTTACTAATTAAAAGAATATGTAGTAGCCACAAACTCCATTTTGTTTGAATTTGCCTATATATATATATATATATATATATATATATATATATATATATATATATATATATATATATATATATATCTTACAACATGAGAGGTGTGACCTTAAACTAACCACATGAATTGTCTCTACAAAACTGAGCCACGAATTGAACAGGTCAACTAACCATTCACGTTATGTGTTAATCATTACAATATTCTACGGCAAAATAATTTAATTAAAACCCAATATTACAAATAAAAAATCATTACAATCTGATATGTCCTTAAATTCCATGATTTGACAAATTAGGACTTGCACTAATTATTGGGAGAAAAAAGAGCTATAGAATTAATTGATGAGAGCTTAATCGCAATTTAGAAAATTCAAAGGGTGTGGTGCTGCTCGTGTTCACCCACGACGACCTCGTTGCCATACTGGTCCATTTCCACATTAATGAGAGCTAATCCCTTTTGATGAGGATGACCCGTACATATATATCACAAGCCGCCCCTGCTTCATGAAGTCTATTATAAAGCTGGTCCACGCGAAGCCATTGTTTTCGAAGAAACAAGAAAAATATGAGACACTGTGATTATTGATTTGATTAAGTTAAATAGACTTAATTAATTTAATAAAAAAATTAAAAAATACATCAAACAAAAAAATATTATTTGAATTTCTTTTAAAAAAAACTCAATTTAATAATGAACAACAAATAAAAAAACTTAAGAAAATCTTGGTCATTTTCAAAATCAGTGAAAATTCCTATAAAATGAGACAAAAAAATAACAGAGCTCCTTTGATAAGCACATATATAAAAGTGTATTTTTATGAAGGTTTTATATAATTATATTACACTTAAAGTATTATTAAATTTGTTAACTTAAATACATTTTATAATAACAAATTTGATATCATAATATATCTTTAATTTATGATAAATATTCAGTTTTAAATACAAGTTTGTAAATATAGATATATTTCACAATTCAAAAGACTGATTGATATGTTTAATTTATTTAAAATGAGGTTTATATAAAGAGACAAAGAGAGGGTTAGGCTTACAGAAAAAATCCTAGTTGGGTTGGTTCTATTCAAATTGAAACACCCTTCGGTTTTTAGGTTATAATTAGAGTTATTGACCTTGAATTCAAGTGTGGTTTATCTTGATGAAAAGATAAAATATGGGTCTAAAACATTCATAAAGAGTCCAAGACTCAATACTATTGTTTTGAAGTTCAAATCTTAATAACAAAATTGTTTTAATATTCCAATTGTTTTAATTTTGAATATTCCAAGACATAGGTTATAATATTCCGATTTTAAGTGCCCTTATCTTTTTAATTTTAAATTAGCTATAATTAACTTTTCCATTTTGTTTTAATTTTGAATTAGCTATTAGCTTTATCTTGCAAAAAAAACCACCAATATGTATGGAGAAGTATTTATATACCTTTATTGATTTGAAATTCATAATTTGAATGTAATTGTGTTTATTTCCCATGCTATCATTTCACGTTAAAACTTAATAATAATAAAAAATTGTGAGACAAAGAATATCGTGAAGGCATGGCATGGTCTCGATTAGATTAATAGCGTATTTATAACCGGTCTAAAACTCCCTCTAAGAGGTTAAAAGAAAGTAATAGCATCCAAATCAACGGTGGTATATATAGCAGTTTAATTAAGAACAAAAGAAAAGGAAAAAGAAAAAACCGCTTTCCATCTTCTGAAACCAACAACAATATATAAAAGCAGTTTTTCGGTTTGGAATATGAAATCCTTCTTTGATCACTTTCACTTAACATTTTTAAGGATGCTATTTCTTTTTGTCTCTTGACTGCCCCTCAGGATCTGCACTCTCAGTTTGATGGCCGGCATTGTTAGTTAATGCAATTGGTTCCTACTGAGAAAGCATCGTTTATATCCTCGATCAACAGTCCATTCAGGAACAGACATGGGGTGAGGATCTTGATGTTGGTTTGATCTAATTAAGGCTATGAAGATAAATAACATTTTGATTTTAAACTATGTTATTTGGATTTTGTACTATATATATATAAATATATAGCTAGAGAGCGTTACATTTAAGCACACTAGCAAATCCCAAATTAAAATAACTCTCACAGAAGTTGGAACACATTAGACTACGCATAGTGTTTCCCCTCTTCTCTATATACAGATCATGTAAGAATAATTTAATTTTATGTCATTCGGTCTGACATAATTAAAAATAATATATGTGGAGTCATAATTTTTATTGGCGACATTCTTAATCCAAATCTTCAACCATATATTAAAAAAAGATTATCGTATGATCGATAGGCTCTAAACCTTCTGATAAACAGTGTCGCCCCACATGCAGGAACCCGCCGCAGGGTTTTGCTGTGATGATTGTGTTCTAAAAGAGAAAAAAAGAAAACAGAGGAAAACAATAAGAATTTGTAGTCACAGACATTATAATTAATTCTAGGACATCATGTTTGTCCTTGATTATACTATAGTATATGATGGTTTGTTGGACCAGATAAGGCATGGTGTAATTACTCCGATGGTCCTCATTTCATGAGAACAGTCCCAACATATATATAATTTTGGAAAGCATCATATTTCAGCATGAGCTGGATATTTGTCCTGTAAATGAAAGAAACAAATTAATGGCTGGAGATTAAACATGCAACAAACAAGCATCAAAGTGGGACATGCATTAAACAGTGCCCTCTATTTATTTTTATTTTTTTCTTATTTTAAATCCGAAATATACCGTTACTTCCTATCAAAGTAATTGGACATGTCAACCTCTCTTTGCTTCATACATTTCCTAAAAACTCAAGGCAAGATGACAATAAACTAGTTTATTTTATTTCTTGAAGTCTTGCCATGAAACTGAGAAGAAGATACGTTCGAAAGCTCTTAATCATTGCAGGAAAAAGACAACGATAAACCGCATCTTCTTTTTGCAAGCCCTAGACCAGTTCGACGAGCAACTTCTTGCTCTTGAACACTTACTTTTCTTCTCTTTCGTTTTGTCTTCAACTTGATGGTCATATTTTAGAGCCAATATTTGCCCTCTTAAACGCAGACGTCTAGCTACACTTTGATGCCATGCCAGAGGATTTATAATGAGAAGTGCTTTAGAATTGAACATTGCACGGATCGATATTACACTCTAATATAGTTTTTTATACTATACTATCCATATTTAATTTGCAATACGAAGATTTAAATTTGTCAAAAGCATGGTAGCGCGCATATATCTATGTTCGGGTGCCTAATTGACCTGCCTCGCCCGTGAACCAAAATCCTAATAAACAGTGATCAGCCTGTATCCAATTGCAGAACACAAAAAAGAGCGCCGTTGATTAATTAACCTCAATCCCAAACAGTCAGACACCGTACCTACAAATGAGTTATTAATCAAACGCAGATTGACCTAACCCTACCGCCCTTGCTGACACCGTACTGCCAAAAAGAACACCTTGTTCTATGGACCCACAACCATAAATATAATCTCACTATCAGAACCATAATCACCAATCCAAACAAATCCCCATTTTTTTTATAAAAAAAAAACATTCGACTACAAACTATTTTTTAGGGTTTTACTTCTTCTTTGTTTTCATACTCCCAGCTTGTATCCCTAGCTGGGTTCAACCCAAACTTAAGAGGTTGATCCAGTGAATTAGTAGGTTTTCTTGCTTTCTTTATTTTCTAGGTTCAACTATTGCAATCAACATCCAAGAAAACTACTAAATTCTTTTCAATATATTAATATAAAAAATACATCCTTTAAATAATTTTTAAAAAGGATTTAATTTCAGGCGCAAATTTATCAAAAATATACCCTTAATGTCTAAAAAAAAGAGCTAGGTCCAACCTGTTGATGATTGCCATCAAATAAAGCTGCACTTCCTGTGGTATAAGCTGCCTGTACTGCAGCCCTCATTGTAGGTACAGTTTGTAACTGTATTTTTTAAAAAATTTATTTAAATATTTAAATATTTTTAAATAATTTTAATGGGTTGATATTAAAAATATTTTTTAAAAAAAAATTAATATATTTTTTAAAAAAATACTTAAAAAATCAACAATACAAAAATATCTTCGATTGGTCCAAGAAAACAAAAAAAAATTGATGATGGACCACTCTATTAGTTCAGCAAAACGTAGGCCTTGTAAGACCCTACAATCACAATTTTCAAAAACATTTCAAGAACATATACTGCAGCTAGTGACATAGTGATGAGACTCAGAGTTTCACAGTTGCTTTTAACCCCCCGAATTTTGTGGGTGCTAATTTACCTGGAAAAAAAAAATCCAACCAAATCACAAACAAAATATACACGTTTTCGCTTTCTGGCTTCGGTTAAAAAAAAAATCGCCATTCACATATAAGAGACAATGAAAGTTACTGCAGACCCTGAACTACTGCGTATTGCTGATGGATAAGATGCGCAATCGGTGCAGTTTATGCAAGAGAAAAATGGATTTTTTTTTTTAACATGGTAAATTCTTTTTTTGATAAAATAATAGAATATAAAAAGTATTTAGAAAAATAACATAATTTAAAAAGTTATAAATAATATTTATGATTCGTAAGTCACAAAGTGTTGTATGTGACTCTCTCAAATTAAAAAAAAAGGAAAGAAAGAGAAAAAGCTTAAAAGCATACTGAAACTCTGATGATGACATTACTGGTATCATTAAAAACATCTCGATGAAATGAACATAACAATACCAAGAAAGATCATCAACAGTAACAAGAGTGGGTCACACGAGCGAGCTATTTTGTTTTATTTGATTAATCTTCTCATGATCTTTTTTATAATACCGGTGATGTCATCATTGAAGTTTCGATGTGTATATGGGGTCATTTTCTTCTTTTTTTTTCTTTGTTTGTTTCTCTCTCTCTTCTCTCCTCTTTGTAATTTGTGAAGAGAGAGGAGATAGGAAAAAGTAAAAGTAAAAATAAAAAAACATTAGAGGCACACCAAAATTACAATGACGACATCATTGGTATCATAGAAAAAATATCGACAAGATGAATCCAACGACAAAAAAATAAATCACAAATGCTGAACGAAGTGAGTCATACGAGACGTCTACAAGTGTCAGGACTCACTTGTCTTTGAGCTACTCGTGTGTCCCACTCTGATCACCATTGGTGACCTTTTTTGATGTCATTAGATTTATCTCATTGAGCTCTTTCCAACGGTACCAG
Organism: Populus nigra; assembly: GCF_951802175.1. Taxonomy (NCBI): domain Eukaryota; kingdom Viridiplantae; phylum Streptophyta; class Magnoliopsida; order Malpighiales; family Salicaceae; genus Populus; species Populus nigra. The sequence goes on from NC_084859.1 coordinate 15,209,456, forward strand.
CGGTATTATTATTGGAGTTTCAGTGCGTCTCAAAGATCTTTTTCTTTTTTTCTCTCTCTCATCTCGCTTTATTGAATTTTATATCCAGTAAACTCGCAAATTAAGACAGTAGCGTATGACACTTATTACTCGCAAATCACATATATTATCTACAACTCTCTAAACTATGTAATTTTCTTAAATATTTTTCACACTGTTTTATTTTATTAAAAAAAAACTTCTATGCTGGAGTCCCAATAAACTCCAGAAAAACAAGTAAATAAAAGTGCAAGCAGAGAGCGCACCGAATTGTTGATGTAAGCAAGAAGTGTAATTTAGTGTAGTATAGTGTTGCAGAGTTAAAGACAGAGAGAGAGAGAGTGGCAGAGAGAAAATTGGCAAGCGGCGGAGAAAGCTTGGGCTAGAGGACCACCAACTTTTAACGGACAAAAATTAAAGCTTGTGAGAGTTTCTTCGCCAACTCTCACCTTAGGGGCGTGTATTAGTAATGCGTATACACTTGTGTTTATTCAACGGAATTATCCCATCATTAGAAAGGAGGTCCTCATTACGATTGCAGATTGAAATATTTTTTTTTCAATATAAAAATAAATAAAATCAATCAAAATAAATAAATAAATAAATAAATAATAGCAATAAAAAAAATAATAATCAAATTAAATAAAAAAACATATTTATATTTTAACAAGGAAAAAAATAGAAAAATAAATTTACCAGAGCCCAACTATTATGCCGTTATCTATACACGTCATACTACCAAAAAAAATTAACATCAATATATATAAAAGGACTAAATCACACAAAAATCAACTTGCTAATTAGTAAAAAGAAATAGTTTGAAAATATAAAAATATCACTAGTTACAAGTTTGAAAAATTATGTTTGTTAGGGTATGATAGTTTTTACACTAAGCTTCTAAATGAAAAAACACTAAATTGCCATCAATCAATCTTATAATAAATTTTTCTTTTAAAAATAATATAATATTTACATAAATCATGAATTCTTAATTGTCAAATAAGAATTTATCTTTTAAAATAATTTCGATATAAATTATTTCTGTTTTCCAATCCCATTAACAAAATAATTTGTTGGTCTAGTTAAAAAAATAAATTAGTGTTGATTGTGACACTTATTAGTTTATATATCCTCCTCATATTTCGAACTCATGCAAGAATCGTAGAATACATAATGTATGCATAACGTATAAAATAAACTTATAAATCTTTCAAACACTAAAGTTTAATTTGTAAGAACATTGAATTCAATACTATTGTGGTTTTTATACCAAAATCAATTTGATACAATAAGTATGTTCATTTTGAATATTAAAGAATTATATCTCTATTCTTCGTTAAAGACACATTAATTTAGGATTTATGTCCTATAATCACAGATCAAAGCTATACATATGATCTTATACATGATGTTGAACACAATTTTTACCTCAAAAAAAAAAAAGAAATGCAATTGAGAAATAGGCTGTGGTTAGACAAGCAAGACACGAACGCGCGTGGGAGGTGGGCATATTTGATGATGATCAATGGAGAGAAAAGGTGACGGTCCCCCCTTGCAATGGAGAAAGGGAGGGAGGGAGATGGGTGGGATACTTTATTAGAGCAATTAATTAGGGGATTAAATGTGGAAACATTGGACCACCTCATCTCTTTCTCCCTCACCACAGTCCCTTATTATGGGAACAATTTTTTTGGCACTACACACCACCACCACCACCACCACCACCACTCCACTCCACTCCACCAGTCGCATCCATTCTTTTCGTTCCATTCTCTCTCTCAAAACTCCTTTCGGAGTTTTTTCGGCCATGTATAAAAGAACCAATTGCAGCACACACAAAATTCAGGCCCACTTCGGAGACAGGACCAGAGGCTCTCCGACGCATAAGTCTCACTGAAACCCATCTGAAAAGCCTCGACATAACTCCTACTTCGGAATGGTTTCTTGGGATTCGTCAGAACTGCGAAGATCTCTTTATACTATACTATGAATTAAATAAGGTTTTTTTTCCTTTTATGGGGCTGTGTTCCTTTTACTCATTTACCTATCATTGTAGGATATCTTTTCATATGATATGACTATGGGTATTTCTAGGGTACTTCTCGAAGAGAAAAATACTCTCTTTTTCTTGGGATCTCACCATGTCTTATATATAATCCAGTCATGGATGAGAATTGCTCGTATCAAAAGTTCTATATCCTGTGGTGTTCTAGCTATTAGATTGTTTCAAAAAAATAAATACCACATGTTCTCCAAGTTATATAAGACTATTTCATGAAATTCTATAACGAACTGGAAAAGTGAAATCTAGATGCATTCCAAAAGAATTATAGAATTATATGCCTATGTGTATGGGCCAGGCTAGCAAATAATGGAGGGATTAGTAGCATCCTAGCTCGTATGTGCCCCGTAAAAAAGAAATGAGGAAATTTTTTTACATTATTATTAAATCAAAAAATATAGCTGTTTCCAATTATTTTTTTATAAAAACAATTTTTCCATTCAACATGCTTGTTGTTTATTTTAACCAACATAATATCTTTTAATTGAAAGTGTTATGTATGTTTTAAAAAAATATATTATTATTAAAACAAGATAACAAAAAATATCAAAATAATATATTCATATCTTATGTAATTAAAAGCAACCAGTACAAAAATAACTAATAACCTCCTCCGGTAGAAACTAGTTAGTACGATTCAATTCAATGTTTGCTTCAATCGGGTATGATTGTATCCTAGCTCTATAATTAATTCAAATTATAGAGGTTACAGTCGATTTCAGTAAAATTTTCATAAGCAATATTAGTATTATTGTTTTTAGACCAGATATATAATGATTAAAAAGAAATTATTAAAATTTAAATAAAAATTTATAATAAAATTTAAAAACCATCTCAAAACTGAAAAATAAATGAATCTATTAATTTTTTTCAGGGCATAAAAAAAAGCCATCAAAGAACCGAGCACAAACACCTAACATGTTTTATTTTTGTCATCTACCTCTCATTATTTGTTTTTGAAGAAAAAAGTGACAAGTGACAGATTATTTGTTATAATTTTGAAAATAAGTACGTGAACTTGTGATTTTTTACTTGTCACGCGCGCTAATAACCTGAGTTGTGACATGAATTTGTTATAAAATAATTACAAAAATTAATTAATATATTTTACAATGTAGATAGTAAAACTCCATTAAAAAACACTAATGTATGGCGTAGGTTAATGGTATGGCTTTATTTTTTTTAAAAAAAGTAATTAATTAAAGCAAGCAAAAGAAAAAGTCATGTGGCGGCTTGTACGTAGTTAGTGTAGCAGGCAAAGGCGATTACTTCTTTCTATTGCTCCTGGTTTATGTGTCATCAGTGAAGCAGAGGAGTTCAATATATATATATATATAAAAAAAAAAACTTTAATCACTATAAAACAATGATTTTAGGATATATTATTTTTCTTGGTTATGGTCATATTTTATTTGGCTGGTGTGAAATAATTGAGGGAATTATATGGTTTTCTTACTAGGAGAAGTCTATTTTGGATGTATTTATACCATGCTGCATTGACCCACTTGAGCTAGCTATAGCGAGAGAGAGAGAGAGAGAGAGAGGCATTTATCAAATGATGATCATGGCTAGAGGGTCATCATCACTTCTATCTGATCTTCCATTTCAGAGAACATATATTTGATCTTTTTTCTTCTTCCTAGGTTTTGCTTTCATTTCATGGCATGCCATGGTGGCTTATTAAGAGAAGCAGACTGAAAAAGGAGGGCTTTTTACCTCTCTTTGGCTACCTCCATTTTATCATAAATCATCACCTTCTTCTTCCTCTTCTTCTTCTGTCTCCCCCACCATATCTCCACCACTGAGCAGCACAAATCCTCTTCTTGTATATTGATTCTTGACAAACAGCCACTCTTTCTTCCTTTAAGTAGGTGAAGTCTACTCTTAAATTAGCAACAAAAAGTTACAGTTCTCCTTTTGTTTCTTTTCTTTTTCTGGTTTAGTTGAGTATTAAAAAAATGGCAATTTCGTTGATTGCTCTTGCTTTATGATACTTGTAACTGTGTTTTAGTGCTGTGATTTCTTTGAGTTCTCTTATTATAGTGAATCTTGATCATGAAACTGTAGTTGCAGAATCAGCATCAGCTAAAAGAGGGAACAGCAATATAAAGAAGAGAAATTTCTTGGGGTTACATGGCTAGAGAACCGTGTGAAGATAAGTCGAGGAACATGGTATCTTCAGGAAGTTTTTGTTACCCAGATGTTTCATCGAGTAACCCAACAATCCAAACCCATCTTGTGAATCAGATCCAAGGATTTGAATCCAATCCGGAGATCTTCAACTTGACTACAGGTATGGAGATGATAGGGTTTTCAAAGAATCTACAGCACCAACAAAGCGACAGTAACTCTGTTATGTGGAAAGGTTTCTTTAACAAACCAGCGAACAACCACCACCCTGGTGGTCCTTCTTCTTCAAAGACGATTCATGAATCGACAAGTGGTGATTTTTATCAACATGAATTCAGCAAACCTGATTTCTCAACTGGGATTTCTGAGGCAAGTAATGAGAATCTAATGGTTGGGGCTGATCACTCAGCTCCTTGGCAAGAAAACAGGTTGCTTGTTGATGATTCTTCGTTGACATGTGTGTTTCCACGTGAAGGAAATGAGAGGCCAAGTCAAGGTCTTTCACTCTCTCTGTGCCCAAGCAACCCTTCCAGTATTGGGTTACATTCTTTTGAACTAAGACACACCCCTACTCATCAGAATCAAGATAATTCGCAAGAAGAAATGAGGTTCTTTGGCAAATCTCCAGCAAATATACAGCAACAGATGATGCAGGATGGTTTTTTGAAAGCTGCAAATTTGCATCATCAAGCGCAGTTTCAGCTGAGGAACTCAAAGTACTTGGGTCCTGCACAGGACCTATTGAATGAGTTCTGTAATATTCGGACAAAGCAAGGTGATGCGCTAAATCAAAAGCCACACAAGCCTAAACAGTGGGATGATGATCAGAATGGAAGTTCTTCAAGAAAGCAATCTCTTGAATCTCTTGAATTCATTGAATTGCAGAAGAGAAAGACAAAGATGCTTTCAATGCTGGAAGAGGTACATATGTTCGTGAACTCCTTGTTTTAAAGTCTATAAAGATCCTATCTTTTTCGTTATTCCTTTCGACAAAGATAAAAAGGACACAACAACATGTTTCTTGTACCTTAATTACTGACAAGAAAGATTGAAAATTTCACTCTTGTTGTTGATTAGTTGTGGTTCTAAACTTCGTTCCTGAACTAATCTAGCGACTTGGGGCCTCGTCTTTAATGCCCCCATCATGACAATTCAAGCTTTTTATGTACTTTCAGAAACCTCTATTCCTTTATTTTCTTTTCATGGCATCTTTGTTTTCATCTTATTACTCTCCTTCTGTATGTATTAATCCTTGCTGAAACTCGTATTTTCAATGGCTAATAAAAACTAACTCCTCAATTTTCACATCTATCTCTATCTCTTTTTTTTTTCTTTTAGGTGGATAGAAGATACAGGCACTACTGTGATCAAATGAAAACTATGGTGTCATCCTTTGAAGCTGTGGCAGGTACTGGAGCAGCCTCAGTCTACTCAGCTTTAGCATCTAAAGCCATGTCAAGGCACTTCAGATGTTTAAGAGATGGAATTGTGGCTCAAATTCATGCAACAAAGAAAGCTATGGGAGAGAAAGATCCTGTTGCACCAGGTTCAACAAAAGGTGAAACTCCAAGGCTTAAGATTCTTGATCAAGCTTTAAGGCAGCAAAGGGCTTTTCAACAAATGAGCATGATGGAGAGTCATCCATGGAGACCTCAAAGAGGCCTTCCCGAAAGATCTGTGTCGTTTCTTCGAGCTTGGTTGTTTGAGCATTTTCTCCATCCGTAAATATCTCTCTCTATCTTTGAGCTTCTACAAAATTTAGTGTCTATATAACTACACTACAAAGTAGATTTAATGAAAGAATCAAAGTTTTCTGCAAACAAAAACAAAATACAACACATGTTGTTGTGTTATAGCCCCAGTAACTTCTTTCATATGTTAAGTGTTAAGAAGGGTCTCAATCATTTTGCTTTCAAATACCTTCTTAGTCTCTACCCACCTCCATCAGATTCTTTTCTTTTTTTTCCTTTTTTTCATATTATTTCAATCATTTTAGTTCTCATTCTATGTACATATTTTAAATTTTTGTGTGGATTTGATTCTATTGCATAGGACCCATATCTCTCACTCACACACGCAAGAGGATTTAAGTAATATACACATGTTGTTCTAGCCTCACATCAAGCTTAACCTCCATGTTTTTCATGGCAAACCTTTTGCAGGTACCCAAGTGATGTTGATAAACATATTTTAGCCCGTCAAACTGGTCTCTCGAGAAGCCAGGCACGTCCACATCTCTCTATAGATTATTTTAATCTTACATGAATTAATCTATATTATCGATGGGGCATACCTTCATAGGATCCACAGTTTTACTCATATGATCACAAATGTGATTAGAATATGATTATGTGTATGATATTAAATTAATTATATGATGCCTCTTGTTCTTACGTCTTTCAATAGGTATCCAATTGGTTTATCAATGCAAGAGTGAGGCTATGGAAACCTATGGTGGAAGAGATGTATTTAGAAGAAACAAAGGAGCAAGACAACAACATGGCCTCCTCGGATGGAGTCACTGATCTTGATGAAAATATTAATGGCCAGCCTAATCAAAATCCTTCTTCAACAGATCAAAAACCGACACCGGACCATCTCATTCGAATTGACTCTGAATGCCTGTCTTCCATTATCTCTAACCCAGATAAAAATGGCACCAACAAAAGCACTATATCATTTCAAAGCCACCACTTGCAACACCAACAACAGAGTTTTGGAAACTTTGGTAGTATGGATTTGGACTTTTCATCTTACAATCATCACGCGGCGGGTGGGGTTTCTTATGCTAATGATAGTGCTAGTAACCAGAACTTCAATGGTGGTGGTGGAGTGTCGTTGACATTAGGGTTGCAACAGCATGGAGGGAGTGGAGTGAGCTTAGCATTCTCTCCTGCCTCTCAAAGTTCTCTATTTTACCCTAGAGACCATATTGAAGATTGCGAACCAGTCCAATACTCACTTCTAGATGGTGAAGGACAGAATTTGCCTTACAGGAATTTGATGGGAGCTCAGTTACTGCATGACATGGCTGGATGAAAAAAAATTGCTTGATCGGACATTCGGTGGGGATATTGCCGGAGTTCTTACTAAAGGATGGTGATGGTTGCTAAGTAGTTTTAGGTGTAGATAAATACCCCATACGTATCTACATAAAGCTACCCTAGTTAGTTAAAAATACTGTGGACATTAGTTCCATAGCTAGAATAGTTTTGCCCTTTTTTTTTCTTTTTTTGCATTGGAAATTAAGAACTTGTTTATTTTATGAGAGGCTAATTTGGAATTGCAAGTGATCGATGCAAAGGTAATTCAGGTATTTCTTCCCTCTTTTGGGTAGAATCAGTTTTTCAAGAATTTTATCATGTTTTATTTTCTGAAGGTACGTAGATGTTTCTCTCTATTTTTTGTTTTTGTTTGAAAGGATGGTTGTGATTATTTTTAAAGTATTTTTATTAAAAATATATATTAAAATAATATTTTTTTTATTTTTTAAAATTTATTTTTTATATTAGTGTATCAAAATTATTTAAAAACACCAAAAAAATATTAATTTGAAATAAATTAAAAAATTAAAAAAATTTAATTTTTTTTAAAAACACTTTTAAAACACAAAAACAAACAGTATTAAATGATTGCTTAGGTTGAGTGAATGAATCATTTCTGGCTCTTGTTTAAGTGGTGTTTTCAAATTTATATATACATATATATATATATATATATATATATATATATATATATATATATATATATATATAATGGTTTATTATAGCTAGATATTTGTTTTTTATTTGCTAGACAAAATTAAGTTAGCAACTCAATTTGGTTGGACCTCGGTTTTGGAGATTAAGACAATTGCTATACATGGTGGTCCCTAATTCATCTTCATGAAGGTGATCTTTCATGCTCATAAGAATTGCTTGCTTAATGATTTGTCCACTTTGGCTACTGCTTTTGCTGATGGAAAGGTGCTTTTTTTACCTTCCTTTTCGACATGGTGTGATAGCTAGAGGATTTTCTAGGATTATATGCTCCTTCAAGTGGAAAACGCAGCTCTTCCGGGGAAGGTTTTTATTAATTCCTGCCCTTAATATTATTCCCATGATTGAAGATCATGAACTTGTTGAGGTCATCAACATGAGTAGCTTTTTTTCAGTGGGAAAACAAGTAGTGGCCTTCTCGATTCGTAACAAAAGCTTGAAGTATTTTTTAGCATTAGCAATGGTTTTAATTTTGTATCGCGTGCTAATTAATTAAAGAGCTACATAAATATAACCATGTAGGAGCAAGATTAGGCAAAATGCGTGAAGATTATATATGCTCCATTAAGAACAATTTGCATTACCGATTAATGCATTTTCCAAAAAGGTTAGGCCATCATAACTCTCAGGGGGGATCGGAGGAGCTAAAAAACAACATCAGCACTTACATTAGCATGGTAATTAATCTGCATGACCCAACATTGCAAACGACTTTACTAAAGGCATAGGACAATAGTTAATTAAGCATATGGGAGCATTAATTAAACAATAGTTAATTAAGCATATGGGAGCATTAATTAAATCAAACAAACAACAATTAATTTATGCTCTTTTTGCTCAAACAGAAAGTGGGAAAGGTTTTAGTGATTCATGCATTACCTTTGACGCTGACGCTGATGATTATCATTTTATATGCTGTAACGCTTCAATCATTTACTTGTCTTGTGAAAAATGAGTGCCTAACTGGCTACTCATCCTGAAGGTGACATCGCTAAAAAGCATTATGTTTTTTTTTTAGATCGCACACATGCATTGAAGGTATGGAGTCCATTCTACTGTTTGTGAATATCTATCTTGAAACTCCTCCTTATTGAAGAATCTAGCTGAATTATTATACTAATTAATTACAGATCATGCTGGTGGGATCGATCCATTCATGTAATGGATGGAAAGTTTCTCTACCAGTCATATAACAGTGGTGATTTTTCTTTTTTAGTTTAACGTGGGTGTCCGGGCCAGCTTGCGTGCACCTCGACTAACCCCACAGGTGGGTCCTGAAGTTAACGACCATGTAAGCCTCTAGTGGCTGTCATATAAGCAACCACATGGCTCGAACCTGAAACCATAAAAAAAACAAATTTTTTAATTTTAAATTCTTACCACTAAACCATCACCTAGATGGTTAACAGTGATGGTTTTGCTACACCACCAGCAGTGCATTTCAGCTTTGATGAGCAGCTTACTAATTATTACAGTATTGAGGTATATATGCCGTTATAAGAGAAAACATGGCATGGTAAAATCACCATCTCCCATTTATTTAGGCAAAACAAGTGATGGGTGCCCAAGTGTACATGATCTTAAACAAAAGCCTAGACCCAACAACACATGACTAAAGAGCCAAATCCAGGACTGGAAGGCCTAGCCTCTGTGCTTTTTTTTTAAATGAGTCGATGTCATGAATATATTTTGGTTATTTATGATCATCAAAACATAAAGGTTCGAGTTTTTCAGACCTTCAAAATCTTACTTTTAATTTATTTTCATTTTAAAATACCCTAAAATATATTATAAAAACCTCAATAATCCTATTTTCAACCCCAAAACATCCTATAATTAGTTTAAAAAACAAAAATCAAACAGTAAAGAAAAAAAATACCGGCTATGATCTATGTTTTTAAACATGATTAAAGGACAAAATCACCTCATTTGAACTCTCATCTCCAAGACTAATTAATTGATACTAAGATTGGTTTTTCTCTTTTCTTTTTTTTTCAATTCAATGGCAACTTTCTCTCTTTTTTCATATTGGGCCTCATAATCCCACCACTAGCAATAATTGAGCCCAAAAGTAGGATATAGACTTTCTCTCGGGCTTGGAGCTTGGACGTTGGTGCTCTATCTAAACCCAGTCCAAGTCTGTTTGGGCCACTTAATTAACCATCTTGTTTCAGGCATCTCAGCTTCATAGATCAACAGGAGTCTAAAAAGATGTACAAATTTATTTCTCTAGCTGACTCATACAGTCTAGGATTTTTATTTTATTTTTCTGTTTCGACAGGTCCAAGGCTGTGTTCAAGGACAGTGGCCCAGGACCCCTTGTTTTTAAAATGCCAACCAGGTTCTGGACAAATTTCTCTTGCCTCCTATAATCATGCACCGACCACATGCAGGCCCACTCTTGATCATCTTGATTTTCTTGTCTGTTATTTTATTTTTTGTCTTGTAATAAAAAACAATAGTCCAAAAAAAAGGAGGCTAGCTTTGAAAGAAATCTCTTCCCAGGCCAATAATGCGACATCTGAAATCGGCTTTTCAAGGGTCTGACCGTACCTAGTGGACCAATGTATGCTCGCAATTCAATTATAGAGCGTACAGTCGATGTGACCCTAGAAAAATTTCTATTCAGGTGTTTTCTATTGGTCGCACCTCAATTCACGTTTGCATGGCCCGTATCTCACCGTATTTTCATTCTTCTACAGCATCTCACGTAGACATCCTGTAAGATTACGATTACGATTACGATTACGATTACAAATTATTAAAATTAAAATGCTTCGGTGCATGCACCAAAGTGTCCGTGCATATTACAGTGGAATGAAAATGTAAAATGAAACTTTTGCTGTTGTTAAATAAAATTATTTAACTTTTCCATAAAATCTATTTACTGTTAATATATTAATTGGAGACAAATTATTCTATTAATATTTTAGAAGAAGAATAAGATAATTTAAATACCATTAAAATTTTAAAAACTAGGATCCAAAGGATTTTTTTTCTTTTAATTTTTTATTGCATAATAAAATAACTACATTGTCTTTAAAAGAAAAGGTTTTAAAACTAACTTCTAGTTCATCATGGTTTTTTAGTTATAAATAATATGAATGAAAAGCAATTTATTCTTTTAAAAAATATAAAAATAATTAGCACGTGCAACATACATGGTAGCGAGTGGCAAACACACACACTCTTTAGGAGGTGCATGTTGCGTCTCCCGACATCCAAACATCATCTTCCGCGACTACATTGGAAGCATCACAACTTCCTTTCCCCAGTGATCAAGCGTATGCGCATGACGGCGCAACGGTTCGGCTTTGATGGACTTTGTTCCTTTCCCTTCTTCTTCTTTTTCTTCTCGCCTAGAATTTCGAGTCAGCCCTTTAAAAATTTAAATGTGTCATGTCAGTTTGAATTTGTATAATCGTGGTACTCATTATTTTTATTGCTATTTATTTTACTTTTAATGTCTTTTGAAGTTGATTTTTTTTTTAATTTTATCCATCACCATTTTATTTCCTTTTAGTTTTTATATCCAATTGATTTTTTTTTCATTTACATCCTTCGACATTAGGTTATTTAGCTTTAAACTTTGTGATTTTCTTTGCTTTTCCTTTTGGACTCTGATTTCATATCCAAAGTTACGAGTTAAGTTAAGTTAATCTTTGTTGACTCTTGTTTTTTTTTCAATGTTTTTATAATTGATTTTTTTCTGTTGTCTTTCATCATTTAGTTGTATTGAGAGCTGACCTCCATTGTTTTATTTAGTTTTTTCTATATGAAGTTATTCTGATCTCATGATGGGGTCATGAGTTTAGCATACTAACTCGAATTAGGTTTTTTTATTCTTTTTCTTAAAAAATTTCAGTTCGTCCTTCAATGTTTGATTTGTCGATAATTAAGCTTCAAGTTTTTTTTATTTTTCTCAGCATAAGGTTATCTTATTCTCATTTAATTTTTGTTTTGTTATCAAATAAGATTATTAAGACATTTTAATAATATTTAGAGGATATCTCTTTATAATGCAAGAGTTCTTTTTTACTAGTCATTTGTTTTTTTTATTGTTTTTGTTTTTTATTTATATTATTAAATTAACAGAGATTATTGAACTTGTTTAAGTCAATAATATGAGTTTTAAATTTTTTTTTCTCCTTTAAAAACACTATTATTACCTGAATATTGTTTTTACAGTTCATAATATAGAACGAACCACTTCTCTATCCAGTGTATAACGAGAAGGAAGGGACAAAATAGCAAAAATGCAGTGCTCCCATTATTATTATTACTTTACTGCATGCAGTCTGTTAATTACCATGCTAAACTCTCCTCGACAATGGATGATTGGGTCGAATTTCTTCGTTAAGCAACACACATCACTCTTCAATGTTTACTTCCCATCGTATCATCCAATCCTTTTAACAAAACACAACTCATGAAAAATGACAAGAGACAGAAAGAAAGATCTACTCAAACTACCTTAATTTATCAAAGCAACTCCCAATATTAACCTCTTTTTATGAATTGAGCACTGATGCCGTTGTCCCCTGCAACCACCTCTCTTATTATTATTATTAAAAATATAGAATCTGAGAAAAACCATATAAAAATTTTACAACAAGAAAATAATTAAGTATTTTATCCACATTAAATTTTTTATAAGGAAAGTTTTTCAAAAAACTAAACATAAGTTCATACATAATTATTAAAAAGATAACCGTTCATGTTATCATAAACGTATATAATATTATTTGAAGACTATACCATAATCGAATAGCTATTTAAATATTAATAGGATAAATTTATTTAAATTACATCCTATATATATATATATATATATATATATATATATATATAGTGTCATTAATATAACTTGTAAGGATATAATTTAAAATAAATAAAGTTTTGAGGACCAAATTGGGAAAAACTTCATTCATCTACTCCCAAAACATTGTTCATTTATTGTAAATGAATCGGACCCATTGGAGAGATTTGCTTGAGAAATAAACTCCCCAGCAAAAAGAATTACTCATCCATTTACAAGAGAATTATACCACACTTTATCGAATACCTCATGAGAAAGAAGGTTTGAACAGGACGCCATACATTATTGTGAATTTATGCTGCAACTGATCATGCCTGAAAATATACTGTTACTTTTCACAGCAAGAGGGGACAAAGATCCGATACTGAAATCATAAATGGGCTAGTACAATAATTGATGATACTCGTGGAAGAGAGGGGCCACCGATCAAGGAATAGCTAGGACCCACCTCTCTGTAAATGAGAAAAACTCTTCCTCGGGCGCTTTCCGGGGAAAACCATGGCGGTGAATTGAAGATCCCTTCTCCTTCCTAGATCTTACCTACCTTGAGAAATTGCGGTGTCTAAAAAGGCAGTTGGAGCTTGGAGGTGGTAGCTGGTGGAATAATTGCAATCATGGGACATGAATTCTTAGAGAAAGCAATGTTGGAAAAGTAGTTTGACATTTTACATATTTTATGTGAATTTTGGACCGACACTTTTGGCGTGTTATGACTATGTTTCCTTTTGTTTTTAGGTTATTGAATTTCAAGAACACGTGATTAGTTTCTGTCATTTTAGTGCTGGTTAGATTTGTGATATATTCCTCAACAAGATGCATGGTTCCACTGGAAAGAAGAAGAAGAAGAAGAAGAAGAAGAAGAAGAAGAAGAATGCATGGTCTCAAAGTCTCAAAGTTCCTCAACAGGCACTTAGTGTTATCTCTTTGCTTCCATCCTTCCGGCGAAAAATATTCCTAAACCCGCGCCCATTTAAAAAGCGCCCTTCGGAAGCAACAGGAAACAATAATAAATAAATAAGGAATCAATTGGTCCCTTGCCCCGCTATAGGCTCTTTCTTTGATCGGGAGGCTCAATCATGCTCCATATAATTTTTTTTTAAATTGTGATAGATTTTTCTTTTTATAATGTTTTTTTATTTAAAAATATATTAGAATAATATTTTTTTATTTTTTAAAATTTATTTTTAATATTAAGAAATTAAAAAAATTAAATTATAACCAATTTTTATTAGAGCCGCGATACCACATCAAATTTTAATGTCGGTCACTTCTCAAACTAAAGGTCAGGAACCCTGTGGTGAGCTCTGTGTCCATTCCTGAATATTTCGCACAACGCAGCAGATAAGATGCTAATATGTTTGGTAGTGTAGTAATAATTGTTTTTTAAATAAATTTTTTATATTAAAATATATATAAATAATACTTTTTAATTTTAAAAAAATTATTTTTAACATCAACACATCAAAATATATAAATCATATTAAATTTTAACTAAAAAAATAAATTTTTTAAGAATATGGTATGCATCGCACCGCGTTCCCAATCAATTTAATATCACATCAAAAAAAAATTTGCTTTTAAAAAACATCTTCCATAATTATGTTTGAGAAACGGAAAATGGTGTTTATATTTAATAATATATATATATATAAACTTATAAATAAAAAATTATTATTAACACTAATTAAATATTATATATGAGAAATTGATTTTCTTAATACAAAAAAAAGATAAATTTACATATAAATATTTTATCGATATTATCTTTTTTATATATATATATATGTTTTTATTTATTTTATCATAAAAGTTAATTTTAGTTGCAATCCACGGTGCATTTATATCCATGGCTCTTTTAGTTTTTATTTTATTTTATTTTTATTTTAATAAAAGTAATACTAAAAGGGAAAGAGGAAATGCCATGGATGACATGATTGAAGGGTCAAACAGGAATCCAAAGCTTCTTACCAGCCACCGCACTCCACACCGTGCTACGAGTAGAGTTAAAAGTAAATTTGCAATGCAAGAGAAAAAGGTTGTAGAGCTGTGGATATGTTAAAACTTTTAAATTAAGAACTAAAAAGACGGTGTTTGTGTTTTATAAAATGAAATTGAAAAATATATGAATTGTTAAATCATAGAGAAAAAATGGTTACTGCTAATTAAAAATTAAGACAGGAAGGTTATCTTCATTGTAGAGAAAAATAAATAAACATAATAGTATTTGATCTAATTAAGTGGGTAACTTTTAAATTTTTTTATTTAATTGTGAAGCCATAAAAATAAATATTCATAAAAAAAATTCAAACTAAGAAAAAATGTATTTTTCAGTCAAAATTCTCTCTTTTCATTCATGTATTTTTTTAATTAAAAACATATTTTTTATTAGCATTATGGTTTATTGAGTGAAAAGTTAAGGCAGTTAAAATAAAAATTAGAAAAAAATATATTGATTTAAAATACATTCTAAAAATATATCTCTCTAATCAAAAACTTCATTTTCATATTCATGGGTTTCCTTTTTTCTTTTAACAAAAGCATGAATTATTTTATTAGAAGTATTATTTTTTAAATTAAAACTTATCATAATCTTAAAAGCAAGTTCAAAAATATTATAAATTAATCATTTTTATATAAAAAAATTTAAAATGTGAGAAAAATCATATAAAAATTCACAATAAAAAATAATAAAATAAATATTTTTATCCGCATTAAATGTTCATGAGGAAATTTTCTTATCCGCATTAAATGTTCATTTACCAGACTTTCCAACGACCTCTGTACCATTATGTTCCAGTTCTACAAGAGTTGGAAGGACCTAAATGAAAAGAAATTAAAATTGGTGATTGAAATGTAAGAAGGCTACAATTTCAAGGAATTGAAAGGAAAAATGAGCTATGAACATTAACGTGAACAGGAAAATGAAGAGAAGAGTTACAGTAAATGAACAATAAAAGCTTCGAATCTTTTGGTTTCTTTTATATTTAATGGCCAAACTTTCCGACAACCATTATTCCATACATTTTATTTATTTATTACTTATTTTTATTCAGAAAAAAAAGGAGAGGAAGTGTTTGCATTTACCAGACTTTCCAACCACCTCTATACCATTATGTATTCCAGTTCTACAAGAGTTTTTTAAGAATATTTCTCCCATTTTTATTTTTTTGGTGATATTTCATTGCACTGGGAAATGTTTTACCAAGTTTAAGGCGTAGCTTTCCTTTAGGCTTTAACAAGCCAATCAGCTGCCATTTGCATTCCTACCCTCATGCTTCACTAGCACCTTGATACTGGAGTTATTTTTGGAGAGGTAGAAATGGTTATATCAAGTTAAAGAGATCCATCTGATCTCTGATGGAACATGGTAAGGCACCATGTATTGCATGCACATGGGAACATGATGCTGCTGTGCTCAAATTGATCCCATGCTCAACTTTCTGTCATTAATTACTATTTCCCTCTGTTTATTTATGCCATATGCTCTGTCCAAGGGAAACAAGGATACTGTAGGTACAAGCAAGAATCATAATAGATTTTGATAGAATTAAGGGCTGCACATGCCTTTTGGTAAGGCTATATCTTAGTCTCTAAAAATAAATCAAGTAATTGAAAACTACATCTAGCACATGTATAAAATGTGTAAGCCACAGTGTTTTATATATGAACATATTTCTTTTCTAATGATTCTTTGGAAAGGGCTACACTGGAATACAGTTACACGTACAAAATTGGTAACTAAAAAAATAAATTAAAGAACGAAGAATTTGAAAGGGAAAGAAGGGAAGCGGCTCCTATCTTGAAACTTTTCACTTACCCTCTCCCCCCTATACTTCACTGATCTCGTCATCCCTGCAGACACCCACATTAATCATGACACTTCCTTTCTTCTTTGAGTTCATTACACGGCAGCAGTTTCTTCTTGGAGACTGCGAATTACATGCACAAACAAAGCCACAGTGCCCCCATGTTACTCTTTCTGGATTTATCAAATACAAGTTTAATGGTGCTAGTCACGAAGTAAACAAAATTAGAGCTACTTACTCTATCCCATAAATGAGGATCAGGCTTCTTGAGAACCACAATTGTCTCAATTTTGTCAGGATCGGCCATCTTCCACTTGCATGCAGGATGTGGGACGGAATGCCTGGAATACTCGCTCACAGTTGTGTTAAGTGAAGAATCAAATTTGACCTTTGACAAGTAAAACACGAAGGGCTTTTGGCAAGGGTTTCGGCTGACTGGACGAGTGTTGAATGCGTATGCTGTGTAATCTGCTTTTCTGTACCAATTCAAGAATGTTCTTGAAGGCATTTCTATCTCGCGGGGTGAAAAGACCCCTCGGAAAATTTGAACTGCAAAGCCCCATGAAACAGAAACGGTCCACCTCTTGGATTTATCATAGCAAATGGATTGCTGCATTAACCCTGCAGAGTCAAGCTTCATTGGCACTGTTAACCATCGAAGGGCTTGAACTCGAGTTGCATTTGGGAAAATGGGCTCAACAACATCAAGATGATGCAACGAGACCAAGGGTGTAACAGGATGCGCTGCAAGGAGTCCAAACAGGTTCCCATACACATCATACTGACAGGCAACACAAAATATTAGACTCACTATTTCAATGGCAAGGATCATACTTCAGAAACTAAAAATTTCATAAAAACATAGAAGGACACTATAAATATAATCGATGCCCCTGAGTGGTTAAGCCCTCTTTCCTGTCAACTAGCTTCATCAGTTGGAGTTCATTCCATATTTTGCAAAACAAATGATACAAGATGTCAAGAACCAAATCAAGCAGCTATTATTGAGCTCCTGATTCAAATAATGAATTTTGTCTCACTAATGACAGTGCTTTGCGTCCAAGCAACCCTTTAAAATTGCATGGAGCACACCATATGCACGCAATTGCCAGCACAATTTGTCCCATATTTTGCCACACAAGAAAAGCCTGAAGTGGTTAAAAAGTTATCTTCTCTTGATATGGCCTACTATTTTTTATAAACTTTTCCTAGATTGCCAGACATCAAAACAAACTGCCTATTGTCCACTATAAGAAATTTGTGCCAACAATATCAAAGATGCCCCATTAGAGGGCATAGCCCACGAACATACTATGCTAATTATGTGGTTCCTTTTACAATCAGCAAATATGTACACCCTATATCAAGACGAGTTTCTCCAGTCTCCCCAGCAAAATCAGCAGAATTTTCTGTCCACTTTCTGGTTAAACGAGTGTGACATACACGAACTCAGAATGCATGCAGGTAGTGATACAGGCATGGTGAGGGGCAAAACTAGGTCCAAGTCCAAAGTACACGCGGGACCCAATCCGACACCTTACAAACTCATCAATGGACAGGACATCTTATTGAGTTACTTAGGGTTGAAACTCAGGACTCGAGAGTTTACGGACCAAATTTGGCACCTAGAATAAAGTGGCCGACCTCACGAGTCACAATTCACAGTTCACAATTCAATGTCCATTAACATCTCCCTGAAATTGCCCGGAATAAAAAGACTTGAAAATGTAAAAAGGGAAAAATCCTGCTGAACAACAATTAGCATTGCCAATGAGCATGTAGCTCAAGCAGTAGGGTCCCCTCCCCCAAGAAGAGGTCTTATGTTCGAGCCTCTCTTTTGTAATAAAAAAAAACAGTTAGCATTAAGTGCGCCATTTAGCTCCATCGCCTAGCTACTTCACGCAACCAATATCGGCCGATATATCGGCAAATAATCTAAAAACAGAAGAATCCAGAGTTCTAAGGCGTCCACCTGCCACTGGGTTTGTATAGTAAACTGGACACTCCCAATTTGTTAACACCATCAAGGCAGAGAAATCAAAACCAAAAAACACCAAACAAAACCCACAAAAAGACATCACCTAGAACAGTGAAAAACAGCAAGAAATTCAATTACCTGGTGAAAGCCAACTTCTTTAGTGAGTGGGACACCGAGTTCAGCCATACAAGCCTGCATTCTATCATCAGATCCATAAAGCCCTGGGTATCTCTGTATACATCTATCCTGCATCTTATCAAGAGCTTTCGCTAACGGATAACTAACAGCAAAACCACCTCCACCATAAGCCATTCCATAAGAAAAATAAATGTTTTGCAAATGAGATTCTGATAAGCTTCCAATATAATAATACTGATTATGATCATACTTTCTCAAGATTCTCACAAGATTCTCCGCTATAAAAACAGTGTCATCATCTCCCATGACAAACCACCGCACATTTTTTAGCCCGAGACGCAATGTTTCGGACACGATCCGGGAGATCCTGATTGCAGACCTATGACCCTGTTTGTTTGTGTAAGAAAATCTTGATGTATCACTCGAGATTTTAATTGGTGGCAAATTGTTGTCTTCTCTTCCTTGATTCTTCACTTTGTCGTCTAACCAAACAATGCCTCTCATTTCTTGAGGTTTATACCAAATCTTGATGTAATTTTGTCGCTGTTCCCATAACTTTGCAGACGCTGCAATACCAAAAACTATGTGTTGCAACCCAGTTTCTTGACGGGGTTCGTGATTTTCTCTTCTGTGAATGGCTAGAGAAGTGTGATTTTGACTCAAAGGTAAGGAATTGTTGTGGGGAATTGCAGAAAGATGATGATTTGTAGTGAAGGGCTCATCATTGCAAGCACGTGAAGTTGAAACAAGCTTGAGTGTGTAAACAACATAAGAGACTGAAACAAGGAGGATTAGCCATACCATGAGTTTTGGTAAGGTTCTGGTTTGTGGCCCAGAAATTGGGTTGGCAGACGGATTTCTCATTTGATCCCAGATTATCTTCTCTGGATCTTTCTGGGCATTCAATTTCATGGTTTCTTGTCTTTTTTTCCTTCTCTTGCCTCTCTCGCTTTGTAAGAACACTTGTCTTGTTTTTGGTTTTGAGGTTGTGAGCTACTTTTTACAGCTAACAAGCAAAAGAAATGTGAGTTGAAAGATTTTAAATTTAGGAGAATCTAGGAGGGTTTTTTGCTAGATTGGGGAGATACAGGTGCATGGGATAGAAAATGGAGCTTGAATCTAGCGAGAAAAGAAATTGAGGGACTTGAATGAATATATAAATCAATGTGAAAACTTAAAACCCAGAAAGAGAAAATGAGGGAAGGCGAAAGAAAGTGAGGTAAAATTTTTGGGAGGTGGGGGAAGGGAATTCAATTACAGCAGAGGAGAGAAGGTAAAGATCGGATTAGACTGAGAGACCATGCAGAGCTGCCAGAGTGCACACTCTCACTCAGTAAAGAGCTACTTTCTCAAAAAGTTTTTAAAAGTTTTTATTTTTTTATTTTAAATTAATTTATTTTTTATAATTTTAGATGTTAAAAAATAAAAAAATATTTTAAAAAAAAAAAAATTAAAAATTTTTTTTTCACTGTAATCTCAAAAACTAATTATTTATACACATGCTATATCGCTTTTATTTTTATTTCCGTATATATCATGTTTTTTTTAATTTAACAATGACATAATTGGTGAATGGGTTGGGTTTTTGAGAAATTGTTTTGTAGTTGTTTTTATTTTTTATTATATCTAATAATTTTTATTTTTTTAGAATTTTTATTATTTTTCTTTTATTTCCAAGTTTTATAGTTTATTTAGGTTGATATTTGGATTTATCTAATGAGTAAAAGATGAGAAATGTTCAATAAAAAAAATTATGGTCTTCGTGTAGTAACTCTATTCGACAAATTTTGTGTTACTTGTATTTATTGTTTTTCTTGTATTATTTTCACGTGCGTCAATTAGTATTGAAACTTAACAATTCTTAGTGGTTAATTGTTATGTATTGTTGAATAACTATAGATGGAATAAGTGATTATAGAATAAGACTTGCTTTTGTAGAAGGGACGAGGTGTTTCTCTCATAGAAAAAAGATGTTCAAGAACCAGTGACAAAAAACATGTAAAGATATATTACAAAATTGACATATTAGTTAATGATAATAAAGTTGCAAAGCAAATTGAAGAATTGTTATATTTAAATAACAGAGATGAAAGAACAAAAATTAAAGGAACATGAGAAAAGTAATCACAAATTCATGGCTAGTTTTAAAAATATGTTTTAAAGGCATAAACATATCATGCGGTTTCTTTATCGGGATGAGTATTGTTAAGACTTCG
This sequence comes from Populus nigra, assembly GCF_951802175.1. Classification (NCBI taxonomy): domain Eukaryota; kingdom Viridiplantae; phylum Streptophyta; class Magnoliopsida; order Malpighiales; family Salicaceae; genus Populus; species Populus nigra. The sequence continues at coordinate 15,230,381 of NC_084859.1, forward strand.
GTAATTTTGTTTTATGATGTGATAAATATGAATTGATATCTTTAATCAACTTATAATATTTATTTTAATGATGGTTGTGTTGATAATAATATCATATATAATGACAATAATAACGGTGACAAGAGTGGAGTCAATGGGTGGCTAACAGGACCTTGGTGCAAAAAATATTTTTTCCCCATGCCTCCCCTTTTAATAGTTATAAATTTTAGTTCTAAAATTAGTAAATCTTAACTTTTTCCGGCTCTAAATTTTTGTTTCTAATCCCCCCTCCCTTATGCCTAATGTTCTGGTTTTGCCTCTCAATGGTAATAATATCATTAATTGTAACCTCATTGATAACTTAAAGGTTAAATGCAAATAAAACATAAAAGGTGTTAAAAAAAAATATTTTTTAAACTACGTTAATTATTTTGATTACAAGCTTACTATTATCACAAATATAAATGTTTTCAAGGATTATACAGATATAACATGTTTCAATAAAGTAAGTTTAAGTTTTGTAATTTACTATTTTATAAGTAAATTAGAACGAAATAATTTACTAATTGTTGTTAATCGTACAAGTTTTAAGATGAAAAAGACTGAAATTAATGTTTAAAATTTTTATACATCCGAAACATTTTTTTTTTAAAAGGTTTGAAAGTCGACTGGAAATCTACAAAATCGAGACAAAGTAATCTAAACTCGAGGGCAAGCCTTTTCAACCCCGGAGGACTAATGCAAGACATACAATGTATTTACAAGGTTTAGTGTACTTAAGTTTTTCAATGCAAGACAGATGCAATGCTTTTGTTTTTCCTTAAACGAGGAAGGCAGTTAAACACTTTGATTGTATTGGATTCGATGATCATGTTGTTGTTTTAAATGTACGGTGTGTAAATGGGTATTTAGGTTTTTTTTCCCACATTATTTTTTCTTATTTGAAATATACTATTCTCATAAATATACCAATTAAGATGTAAATAATTTATTAGATGAATTTTAATCTTAATATTAAAAAAATGGATGATATTCCCATTAAACTTAAAATTAATTCTTTAAAATTAATTTTTTATATAGAATTTCCATACCAATACATATGGTAATTTATTTTTCCATGGAAACCAATCATTTAAATCTTATAAAATCCACATTTTAGTATTCATACATTGACACTCCGGTTTCTATGAAAATTTATTATCAAAAAATTACTTGTAAATTATTTTTTTTAATTAAAGAAAAAAATTGCATGTTTTGTGAGGGAAATACTAAATTTTTTGGGGGTGGCTTGGTTGTTCAAAGCGTGTGAACAGAAGATGTGGAAAGTGATCTGGCTTGGGTCGTTGTCTTGCGTGTCTGGTCCTCCAAAAGCTAGCTACAGGTAACCGACTTGTGAAAACCATGGACATCTTTTGGTATTATAATCCAGTTATGTTTTTAATTTTTTTTAGTTTTAAATTAATATTTTTAATGTATTTTTTATATATTTTTAATGTATTAATATTAAAAATAAAAAAATATATATTGTTTTAATACTTCTATTAAACTTTCAAACAGACTTTAATCTACAAAATATATTATGAGAAACTAGTCAATTGCACCTTCATGAAAAAATAAAAATTGCCATAAACAATTGAAGAGGAAAAAAAACATTCTTTGTTTAAATATATGGATTTAAGGGCAGATAATTTATCTTGAAATCTAATAAAAAAAGATTTTAGTCTCGATATAACAAAAGTGGGTCGGAAAAACATTTATCATTAATTTAAACAAAAAATTATGGAAAACATGTCAACGTTCTAATTATATTTTTCACCTAAAATATATATATATTTTTTAAAAAAATTATATTATGCTCTCTACCTTTAACTAATCATTTTTAAACCATAAATGTATTTTCAAAGTTAAATAGTGTGTCAACCAGAAATATAAATAAAATGTTTTTTTAGTAATGATGGTAATGAGATGATAATGGTGGCACGATGATAATAATGAAAAATAAAGTGAAAATAACAGTAAAATAAAAATAATTGTTGAAATAGTTGGATAATATTATAAATAAATTATTATTCATAAATTATTTTATAAAATTTTATGAGATGAAAATATTTTTTAATAAATGAATTAATTTTGAAAATTAATAAATTTTTCTAGAAGATATTTTATAAGAAATAAATATAAAAAAATATTTTTTACAAAAACAAAAACAACAACTTTTAAAAATATTTGATTGTAAAATAGACGACACAAACAGACGGATCCTTACCGCGTATTCTTTCCGCCTTGAAGAGTCAAACCCGAAACCCGCTCCTTAAGGAAAGAGTGCTGCTGTCGATAAAGCTACCGTATATCTGTCTTCTATGGATAGAATAGAATAGCTTCCTTACAGGAAGTGTTACTTTACTAGGTGGCATGAAAGGTACGAACAGTAATTATCAATCCAACGTAATTAAAGAAAGGGAAAGGAAAATGATCATCATTGGTACTCTATAAAGCCTCGTCAACTTAGGCAGCAGCTATAGGTTAAAAGCTTGGAAAAAATAAAAGCAATCCCTCAAAATAATTTTGATGCCTTGTGTTGCGAAAGATAATAGAATTTGCTCTAGGTTAAAAATTTTAAAAATTAAAAATACTGTGATTTTAAAGAAATATTTAGAATGTTTAATTTTACTCATCAAATTTTTATTATTAAAAGGTCGTTACAACTTTTTAAATAAAAAAATTAAAGAACCCTGGTGTGAATAGGAAAACATAATAGTATAAAATAGAGTCTTAACTATACTGAACTATCCTAAAAATTTGTGCTTGTTTTATTGTATTGCACATTGAACTAGTCCAGAACTTCTCGAAACCTATAAAATTCTAATAAATAAATAAATATTACAATGAAAGTAATTTAGTGTAGAATAATAATATTTGTCAAATTTCAATATGTTTCATTTATTGTTTTGTTTTCTATCTAATAACTTTTTATGATAAGAATTTACATCACCTTACACATCAGTTCAATAATTTTTGTAAAATATCGCTTGCTCACGCCAACCCCACATGGTTCTCCGCCGAAGAAAACTAATAGCGAGTTTGATATTTTTACGGCTATTAATTTTTAAATTATTTTTTTATTTAAAAATGTATTAAAATAATAATATTATTATTATTTTAAAAAATTTATTTTCAATATTAATACATCAAAATAATCTAAAAATACTAAATAATTAATTTTTAAATAAAAAATTAATTCTTTTAAAAACAATGTTTTGGTAAAAAAAAAAAACCCTAACACAGTGACATGTCAACAATTGCATGTATATAGGACTTAAAAACATATTTGTTTTGTAGATTCCTAGAACTAGAATTGCAACAAGGTTTCATATATAATGCAGTTGGAAAAAAAACCCACGCCATCTTGCATGGTCCTCGTAAGTGGTTTTTGAAATTACAGTGTGACGTTTGTTTAAATGGAGGGATAATGCGTGCTTCAAAAATAAGTTGTATTTTGACAATTGATTGTATGTTTGTTTTTAAATGCTGGTCTACGGGAATTAGCAATATAAATCTAATTCAGTTGATATTTTTAATATCTATAAAAGAATTTAAAATAATTTGATACATCAAATGGATCTTATTAAAAAAAATTGAATGAATTAGGTTATCAATTTGCAATATATTCAAGAACAAATTAAATATAATTTTAAAGCCCAACAGCACCCAACTGTATGCCGTGTGCATGTTAATGTGTTCCGAGTCAAAACTGGAGCCCGAAGAATTGTGGTTTTTAGTAATTTGTGGGAAATTGTTGATGGTTAGTCCGAAAATCACTCGGGTCTCCCAATAAAAATTACAATTGGTGTTTTTTTTTTTTTTTTGCGAGGAGGACTGTTGACTCCTCCCGTACAATTGGCCTGTCTTTTATTAGAACTTCGAGGGCATAATAATCCATAGATAAAGTTACTTTATAATAAAGTTATTTATATTACCATTTATCTGCTTATTTTTTACACTGCAAAGTGCAAACATGTCCGCGTGATAAAAAATCACTACTAGTTCCTGATTGGGAGAAGTTGTTAAGCTGGAACCCACAAAAGAGAAGAAAACTCGCCACGTTGACAGTGATGGAAAGAGAGAAGCAGTGACAGCGCTCACCAATGCCCAAAACTTGTCAAATCCCGTTGACCTTCAACTTTTTTTAAAAAATAATATTTAATTGAGTTGTGTCGTGTGTCGGCCAGCTTTCGGAGGGATTCGAGTGTTACCGATTTTGCGTTAAAAAATATTTTTGGTTTGTTTATTATTTTAAATGTGTTAAAAATAAATTTAAAAAAATAAAAAAAATATTATTTTAATATATTTTTAATCATGAATATCAGAGAAAAGACAACGCGAGGATTACAACGAAGGTTGCTAACAACAGCTGGAAATCAATTAACAGGAGCTGGAAATCAATCAAATGTTTTCATATATATATATATATATATTAAAAGAAAAGAGTTTTTTGGAGACGTTACGTCTAAAAGGAGATACATCCGTCTCTCCCGCCTTTCACATGGGATTTTGTCAAAGGTTATGGTTAGATTGGGTGGGACAATCTCACTGCTTGAACTTTGACGTGTAAACTATAGAGTGGTGACAGCCAACTGTATTTGTGGTGTCGTTTTATACAAGGTGCTGTGTTTATAGACATAGCACTCGCTTTAAGCCCATGTCCCGTGGGCTAGCACTGTTGGCCACCGTTGGCCCGTGCAAGACATTAAATTATTTTTGATATTATATAGATTAATTAACTTGTTCTTGTGTCTACTTACTTGCATGCTGTTCTATATTGTTTTTTCAGGGAACTATACCATGTCAAATATGATCCATATTGTGTTGTGTTTATGCTTTACATGCATCAATCAATTCTATATTTAACACTACTCGCAACTACATATAAAATCCATTTTGTGTTGATAGCTATTATTATTTTTTTCATTGTAAATTGCAAGAACAATGAAAATCTAATGAAATCATCATCCTTCTTCAAACTTTTGATTCTGAAATTAACTTTTGTACGTGGCAATTCCATAAATTCCTCGTATAAAGTTAGTTTTTGTTTATTTTTATCAAATAAAAAATGCGTTTATCACAAGAAAGAAAAACATAAACTTTTTTAAAGTCTCAATTCTCAACTAAAATTTAATTAAAATTATAAACCAAAGAAAAAGAACTTTTTTTTTAATCATCAATAAATAAATGCAGAATCTATCATAAACCGAGGAGATGATTAACACTATAAATTGTCATGGTGTAGGAAGCATAATTGAAAAATAGATTCAGTTTTTGTTTGTTTAATATATGCTTTGTAGTCCTTTTCTTGTATTTTATACATATATTATTATTATTATTAAAAATAGTAAAAAACAAAAAAACATCATCCGAGATCCAACCCGAGTTTGATGGGCCCAAATCTGAACATGGCTGAGTTAAGAGGCAGATCCTAACGGAACAATAGCGAAAGAAAGAATAATATTATAAACCCGTTGCCATTCTAAACAAAATCGCTTGGCAGAAAATTTGGCGCCAGAAGGAAATGGCTGACCAGCATTTTAACAATTTGGATTGTTGTGTTGGCCGCCCGTCAAACCAAAATTGTGCTACGGATCATATTTAGACTTTAATTACTGCGCCAGCATTTTTAACATCAAGAGTCTTTTGAACTGTTAATTCATATTTGGGCCAAAATAGATTTCTTCTGTGTTGTTACCCTCAAGAACCTGAAATATAAGAAGTTGAAAGAAAATTAGACGAATTTTAAAAATGCCTCCTAGATACCATCACTTACAACGCAGTCATTTCTTTAAAAATGCCTTCTGTGTTGTCCTTGAAGCATGTATAACAGATATGCAACAGGGAAGAGCAGTCCATACCCTATCACTAAAAACTGTATCTGATCAAGATAGCTATGTTGAAAGTTCTGTTATTGACATTTATTACAAGTGCGGCAGCATAGGAGAAGCAAAGAAAGCATTCAGGAGTTCATCTATGCACAACTTGGCTGCTTGGAATGCCATGATAATGGGATTTGTCCAGCATGGTTTCTGTCAAGATTTTTTTTCTCTTTAACAAGATGCCTCAATTTGGAAGAGAACCTGATGGGACAACTTATCTTGGTGTTTTTAGTCATGCTGCCATGGAAGGCTCGTGAAAGAGGCATGTTACTACTTAAGACTCTATGTTCGAACTTCATGAAATTGTCCCACATTTAGAACATTATGCTGGCATGATTGATCTACTTGGTTGAGTAGAATTCCTGGAAGATGCCAGGAAAACCATAGATCATATTATTCAATCTGATGTTCATACATGGCAAAATCTTCTGTCTGCCTGGAACATCCATGGACATGTTGAGCTGGGAAGAGTTGTGGGAAGCAACCTTCTTGAGATGCATCCTGAAAACGAATCTGCTTATGTTCTTCAGTTGGTATGTGGAATGCTGTTGGAAGATTAAGAAAAGGGATGAAGGAAAAAAAATTCTTTCAAGGAATATTCTGGTTCTAGCAGGATTCAAGTTGGTAGATCAATTCATAGCTTTATAGCTAATGATACCTCACATCCCCAAAGTAAAGAAATATATGCGGAGTCAATAAGGTTGTATGAACAAATTATAGTGTCCATGGAACCGGAACAAGATGGTGCTTCTCTCTGGATCTATGGACCCAACAAATACCCCTTGGTTTTTTCATTTCAGAAGTGAACTGTTAAATACTTCTATCCAATCAGGTGTCCTCAATTATAACTTCAAAGGCATTTCCGCTCAATCCATTCTTTATTTGAAATGAGTGTCTAATGATTAACTGAAAATCTTCTTTATCCCTCATGTCAACTCTTCTAGAATACACTGTCTTCATATTGAAAAATGAACGAGTGGTTCCAGTTGCTGTGAGGTGCATGTAAAATTTACAGCAAGGGAGATATATAACTGTTTATAATAGTCAGTGTAAATAATGTCCTCAGTGTTAATTAGAGCAGGGTGCATTATGCCGTTCATCAAAAATAAAAAATGGGACAGGACGTTGATATTTGGCTCAGATCATGCCATCCTGGAGGTTAGTTTACTATGGTAATGCTGATCTCTGTTATTTGATGTAGAGGATAAGAGTATGTAGTCAGACACTTTACGAACCATTTTGTTTTCATTCTTTTCTCTCGCTGCTTTGTTTTTTTACTTGCTTACTAATCCGAGTTAATGTCTCTCCATTGTGTCCATGTTGATGAACAGTTAGTGTCCTTAAAAATTCATTGATTCTGATCCTTTTTCTAGGTAAGCTGAGTGAGCAAATGTTAGCCAGATTATTACTGTGAGGAATTTGTTGGTAAGCTGTCTGGGAATTCAAATTATGTGCTTAATGCCTAGGTCAAGTGTTAGACAGAATTGCTTTGCATTATGTTCTAGTTTCTATTGGCCATGCTCTAAATCTGTCTTCCAACAAGGAAATGCAGGCACCATTCCCATTATTTGCATAATAATAATAATAAAAAATACAGGTGCTAGAATGGAACAGGAAAAGAAAAGAAAATGGCAAGCTCAATTGTCAATGCTAAACACTATACCATCAATCTTCAGTAGCTCAACCTATACCCTCGTGCAAGACAACAATTCCTCTGGCGTGCCTCCTAACCACCAATTCTTGCTACAAAGCCCGTTTTCTGTTTCTAACGCACGCTATGGTTGGTATGACACCCAATTCCTCCATGCTAATTTTCTATCTAGGTTCCAAATCATATCATCTGCTTAACGTAAATGTTTAATGCATGTTGAACTCTTTTTTGTGGCAACGAAAATGGGGAAGCGAATTGGTTACTCCTAAACTGAGGAGAATATTTTTTACAGTTGAATAAAAAAAATTCCAGGTGCAATTAGAAATATTTGAATGAGATACCACTTCAAGAACAAACTTGAAATTGAGGCAAATTAAAGACAAGGTAGAGGACAAATATGTTGTTTTTTGGAAGATCAAATACATTACTATTATGAAAATTTTGAAAATTCAAGTAATAGTACCATGCCCCCTCCCAAAGAAAACAAAAGAAAAGGCATATAACATATAATATTATTTTTTTGCGTGTTTAAAAATATAGTAATAATTACTTCTTAAAATATTTTTCATTTAAAAATACATTAAAATAATATATATATTTTAAAAATTATTTTTGATATTAATATATTAAAATGATTTGAAAATACTAAAAATATTTTTAAAATATAAAAATAAAGAGGCTTTTATATTATGATGAAAAGGAACGAGTAGGTTGGATACCAAACACAAGCTATGATGATGACAAGGATCAAACCAGACATACTATGTGACCATGAGCTATCTAAACGACGGAACCACCCCATTGCTGGCCTTGCACAAGGAACTTTGAGATATCTCTATTTTTGTAGGTAAACCCAGGGGCATATTGAATCAAAAACTGCAAAACAAGTGGTCATTTCGCTTCCCATTAACCACTTCTACTCAGATTAAAAATTAGAACCTTCAAATTGGAAAGGGTGGTAGTTCGTGCTGTAGGCTATTCCCAAACTGGAAAGGGTGGTAGTTCATGCTGTAGGCTATTCCCTTTATGTCTCGAGACACCTGATTTATTCCTCGATTGTTTTATTGACCAGGTCTAAATTGTATCATAGTGAAATACGAAAGTGGAAATTAAGTGATTCTGAATTAGAGGTATAAATGGAACTGAATATTTAAGCTTGAAGAATTATATTTTTGCAAAGTTTTTCAGCTTCTTGTACAACCAACATCTCCATACAGAGGAAATTTGTCTTCCAACATTCCAAATGAAAGCATTCAGGTTTGATAGTCTGCCTTCAAATGGAATCTATTCCAAGAGAGGCCTCAAAATGCCTAAACTACGTAAAGTGGGTGAGTGTTTTCGCAGCCCGAATATGGGTGGAAATTAGTCTTGGAGATTCTTCACAAACTTTACGGGGCTAAGAGCTTCCTCGGCTCAAGCTTGCATCATCATGGGTAACACTAGGAGAACATTCTTTGATTTCCTGCCAAGGCACAAAACATGCTACTTTATTCTTTGCTCGATTCTCTCATATTTGGCTCATTCTTATAATCCTTTCTACATTCAATATCACCATTTTCTTATGTGAATAGACAATGGCTGCTGCTGTCAATTTCCCTGGCCAGCTCCCACGGCAGACCATCTCCCTCAAAGGAGTGGCTGGACTCACTCGCGCCTCCTCTCCCTTTAAAGGGTCGTGTCAATTAATGCTGAGCAACGTGAAGATGGAACAAAAAGTAGCATGTTTAAGAAAACAGGTAAATAACAAATCGTTCAACAAAAGATGGGTCAACTTGGTTGTGTCAGCGGCTGCTGCTTTCGACTTGAAATGGGGTTCTTCTCCGTCCAATATGATCAAGCAATTCTATACATGCATCAATGACAAGAAGCTGAAGGAACTAGATGGCTATATCTCGGAGGATTGTCACTTCGAAGACTGCTCCTTCCTTCAACCAATGCAAGGGAAAAGGGTCTCTTCTTATTCTTCATAGACTCCTTTTAAATCTAACAAATACATTTCTTGATTCTTCCAATTAACACAGCCTATAATGTATCACTGAAGGAGGTTATGCATTTCTTTCGACAACTTACAGCAAGCATGGGCGAGAATATGAAGTTCATCATTGAACATGTATGTGAAGATGATGAAATGACAGCAGGGGTGAATTGGCACTTGGGTAAAAATTATAATCATCAGACATTGTCAAGCATTAAAATGTATTTTGTTTCATAACAATTTAACAAATTGATGAGAATTCTCTACCATGCAGAATGGAAAACGATCCAGATACCCTTCACCAGAGGATGCAGCTTCTATGAATGTTCTCACAAAGACGACAGACTTATTATCAAGTAATAACCAAATTTAGAAACATATTTGGCCCCCAAAATCCGTAAGAGAACAAGAGTCTCTCTAATAAACACTATGCTTTGCTACAGGAAAGCTCTGGTTGTGACAGAATCACCCATCAAACCAGGAGGCATTGTTCTGGTAATCACCCAAAATAAAATTTTCTCAACATTTCCTAAATCTTTTAGGCTAAAGAACATTTTTTTTCTAACCAATTATATTACATGGTTTAACAACTTTGTTTTCTTCTTTATGCGCTCTTTGTTCCATGTATGAATACAGACTCTGTTAAAGAATGTGACTGCAATATTTGATGATTTCCCAAGAGCTGCAGAATGTAGGTGAAATTTTATTAAACTATAACAAAGCTTCCATTAATATCAAACTCATAGCTAATAGCATTAAACTACACCTATGCTTTGTTTTCTGCAGGGTTGCTAAAGAGTCCTCATGTCATAATGCAATTCTGTTCAAAAATTTACAGCAGGCTTTTGGCCCCTCTTGTCAACCCACTTCTTGCAGGCTACATCAGAGCCTGGAAACCCATTGCAAGATTATTTGCTTTTGCACTAAACATAGTATTCCATTTTCTAAATAAGTATTTTGGATAGGATGCACTCACAAAAGTTTTTATATACATAAACACCAACAGCAGAGATTGCAGCTTTACATCAACAGTCAGTCATCATCACCGTCATGGCTCGACCACATTTCAAACAACGAGAGAGCAATTAATGGTCCAAAAACAGGTGGTAATGGAGGAGGTTTGCTGAAGGCAACAATAGGATCCATCTTTTCATTTGGAACTAGCACTTTTTCGAAAGAAGCATTGCCCTCTTGTCTCTTCCGAGTTGAAGTGGCTACAGTACCTAGTTTTGTGAGGATGTGATTATCAGTAATAAAAGCTGTTAATTATATGATTGTCTTTTTCGCTACAGTTCAAATAAAAACAAGAATCGTTTCAAGGGATGGGACGTTACCCCATGATCCTGTCATAGGGCGTATCTGCTTGAATTTGTATTTTGCAGGCAATAATGCAGCTATTCCACGCATACGCTATGATATTGTGATCCTTTTAACAAAAAAAAAATAAAATAAAATGGTTACTACTAATTGCGAGAAATTTTACACTACTCGAGTAATTAAATAGACGAATTAATGTAACGTGTCGGATATAACTCGTCAAATTCCTTGCTTCTGCTTAAAATATAGGCATCAGTAGAGAGCACAGCACGTATCCACCAAAGTAACAACTTTCAAGGATACAAAGATTTCAAGAATCACAATAATAATGATGATGATGATGATGGATTAAACACTAAATCAAACCAAAAGCTAGAGATTTTGCAAACAAAAACTCCACATACAAGTTGTCATTCACTTTAACCATCTTCACAAAATAACCAACAATTTCAATAACTCCAAGATCCCGTTTTCAAGAAATCACCTAAATCCTAAAAATTAACCACATTTACATAAAAATCTCCATTTCTCATCAAAAGAAGATGTCAAGCCTACTGCAAAAAACACAAGAAAGAGAATTATCCATACCTTTTTTGATGATATAATAAGACCTCTTGCGGTGCTGGCTTTACTTCCTATGGAGCAACAGAAGAAAGACACCCGGGATAAATGGAGTTGATGTGGAGAGTCAGAGAACTTTCGGGAAAATTCAGGTTCCACGTGGCATGCGACGAATTTTGTTCCTTTTTTTTAAGGGGGGCTTTTCAGCCCAAGCCTTACATTGAATTTGGGATTGTGCTATATTTTCAACTAGGAGTGATCAAAAAAACCAAAAAACCGATTAAATCGAGAAAATTAAAAAAAATATAACTGAAAAAATCAAATCGAAAAAAAAAACAGATTAAACCGATTAAAATTTTTGTAAAAATTTTCGGTTCGGTTAGGTTTCGGTTTCAGAAACCTGAAACCGGAAAAGCCCCAACCGAACCGAACCGGTTCGGTTTAAAGGGTACTATAGTATAAATACAAAAAAAAACGCGTTATCTTTCTTAACCCTAGCCGTCCTTCTCCTTGCTCCTGAGCCGCTCCCTCAACTCACAATTCACAATTTCACATCTGTAACGAAATCAATCCATCTTCATCTACAGGACCACAGCCAGCCACATCCCTCTCTCACCATCTTCATCTTCAAACGCCAGTCAGCCACATCCCTCTCGTCTCTCCCTCACACGGTCACACCCAACCTTGAATCGTAGGACACATAGTCACACACCACACCAGCACACCGAACCTGCAGATCTACTTGTTTGGCAAAAAAGAAAAAGCAGGAAGGTATTCGTCATTTGTTGTGGGGGGTTTGTAAAGCACTCCACTCAATGTTTTTGAAACGCTGCAGTTGCAATTCCTTCACTAGCTAGATCTACTTGTTTGGCTTTGGACATTCCTTCCACTTGAATCCACAGAGAGGAGAGGAAGCTTGGAGTTTTGCTAAGGAAGTTGCATTTGTTTCTGGATCCAAGCGCCATCATTTGAATCTAAGGATACATGTTTCGCTTTATCTTCTTCTTCGCTTTTAGCATGTAAATTTCTAGTTTTTTTTTATAAATTAAATTCAATCATTCTTAAAGTAGGATATCTTGTTGTTGTGGTGGTTAATTGAGAAGCAGGCTTGTTTAGCTTAAAAATGGAGGAACCACTAGGTGACGAGGGGGCTAGAAAGGCTCTGACTTCAGAGAGACAGGTTTTCCGGTTTTTCTATTAAAAAACCGAACCGAACCGAAACCGGTCGGTTCGAACTGGTTTCGGTTCGGTTTCGGTTTGAATTTTTAAGTTTTTTAAAATTTAATTTTGATTAGTTTTTTAATTAAAAACCAAACCGAACCGGTTTTGCTCACCTCTATTTTCAACCTTTCAAGCTTGGGCCTCATCAAACCCCTCCTACCTACCCTTTTAGGATAACGCTGATGGCTGTGGATCTTATGATACCATCTTAAATCATCATAGTACCTGTTGATTACTATGCTAGTGAATACTAGCTAGGGGTACCTGCGTAAGCTTTTTTTATTTATTTGATTAAGATGAATATTTGAATTATATATTAATTAATTTTACTAGCTCTAAAATTATCGATAATATAAATTTTTAATGGCACTGATATTTATAAAACTCAAATTAATAACCTCTAAAAAAACAAATCTAGGCTAATTTATATCATAAAAACATCCAATTATTGTCTGAATTTTGAGAATTTGGCCCAATGGAGCAGTTGATGAGCATAGAATATTACAATTGAGTATATTAAAAAAAACGCTCCATTTATTTTTTATTTAAATAAAAGCTAAAGATTAAATTAATAAAAAAAAACTAATAGATTATAATACAATAAAAAAATATTTATTTTAATTTTCTTATTGCATTTAGAAATAACAATATTTAATAAATATTATATTTTTAAATCACGATAAAATAAAAATATATTATATTATCAGATTTTTTCCAACAGTATTATTCATCTGAATTGTTATATTTAGTGTGATAATTGGCAAATTGATCGAATAGTCTAAAGTCTAATAAAAGCAGAGTAAAGGTATTTAATGGGCTGTTAGTCAATAATTTGTCACGGCAAGAAGAGCATAAAAGGTCGCCGAAACTTCCGTGTTTTATGATATTAATGGCAACGTCACTCTGCTGTTGGCGACGAGTCAATAGTCTAAGTGAATATGGGATCCTTTTTGTTGCTCAGTTTTCCACTCAAGAACATAAATTTCATCAGTATAATGACAGAAAATCCTTAATATATACGGTAGCATAAGATGAGAAACTCAAATGCATTGTTTCTCTCTACAAAACTACTAATTTCCTTTCAATCTATACCAAATATATAGTCTTTTTATTTTTCTTTTTGAACGCATATGGAGTTAATTTTGTCTATTTTGTTTTTTTAAAAAATAATATTAGGAAGTCTAAGTTGTCCCATAACCTGCTAGAATTGAAAGATAAATGGGAAAGATAAAGTTTTTTTTTTTAAAAAAAAAACGGGGGCAAACATTTAAAAATAAAAGAATTAACCTAAAAATAATTTCTCTCCTTCTTCTCTGTGTAACTCTGCCTTGACCATAATTAACCTCTCTTTAAAGGGTTTTTTCAATCAGAAAATATAGAAAAAGAAATATGAGTATATTCATGAGCTTGTGTAGTTTAATTGATTTGTACATCACCTTTCTTTCAAGAATTCTCAGGTTCAAATTTCATATATATATAAAATAGAAAAGATGAGCATGTTCAATCATTGAATATAAAATTTTTTTTAAAGGAAAAGGTAAATGGTATGCTGCCATTTGAAGTGATTTGATAGTACTGTCTTTTATTTTGTTTTTTCTTTCTATGAATGTTTTACTTTTATTAATAAAAAAATGACTAGCAGAATCTTTTTATTACAACAATCAAAGAATCAAGTATCCTACAATAAAGATTGACATTTGTGTGTATGCACTGTTATGGATGATGCAATGCTTACTAAATACATGGTCCGTACGTAAAACTATAGAGGACATAATTTTAATTGATAATAAATCGAGTGGTCACGGGATTCAATTTATTTTGAATTACAAATTTGCAAGAAAAAATAATAAAATATTTGTCCAAAACAATTGCGGAAATGCTTAGAAGTGATGAAACCACTACGGGAAAAAAATCAATGCAGGCGAAATCAGTTGCTCTAATAATACAAGCTTAATAACTCCAAAACTTTTCTTCCTCTGTCTTACGTAGAACTTAATTTCCTTTTCTCAATAAAGGAGCATCCACTAGTCCTTCCTATTTTAGAAATGTGATGGGCCTGATAGCAAGTCACTGGGAAAAAGGAGAAATAATTGTATAAATATATATATTTAGGAAGCATCTATACCTCTCTTTCATCATGACTAAGCTTTCAACGTTATAAGAAAATAATAGTAAATTAAAAACCCTCTTAACCTCTACAATTAGGAGTTGTTAATTACTGAAACAAAACGACACTGTTGGGCCCTGCAGGCATCAGCACTAGCTAGGGATCCTTATAACCACCACATATTTGATTGAATTACATACTTCAGATCTAATCGAAGTTTCAGTGATACGCTTCATCATTCAGGACTAGCTAGCGAAGGCCAGAAGGAGTTAGAAGCATAAAAGCTTATGGAGGGATTGCCATTCTGTTTGCTAAGCTATCTTTGAAGATAAAGTTTAAACCATCGGCTATCCTGTATTTACACCTACAACTCCACTTTAATTAGTTGGCGAATATTGTCAACCAGAATTATAATATGATGCATTACTACAATGACAAGATCAAGTGGGCCAAGCATGTCTATTGTGGAGTTTTATTATTGTTGAATCTCACATGATTCTCACACCTGATATCACGGTGAGATTAAAAAGATTGAATAAGAAGTCACAGTCTAATTTATAATAACTAGAAATATTAACTAATCTATAAAAATTCTTAGACAAAAAGTGGGTATATTAAAGAAAAAAACTCATCATTCTAAAACATTCTATCTAAAATAAGTTGTTTTAATGTTCTGAACTTATGATAATATATTTATTAGGTCTTTCTAATTATTTATCTATATTAAACACGTATTTTTTTTTTATAAAATAATTTGGGATCAGATCCTCACTTCTTAAAATGCATGCATTGGACTCAAGAAAATAGTGAATATTAAATTAGACTTTTAAGCTAATTTTCTTCATTATATCTCATATTGGACCAAATTAGAATTTTAAGTTAACTAAGTTATAAACAGAGTTTTCGGTTCTAGTTAAAAGAAATTGACAGATTAGAATTTTAGATTAACCGAGTTGTAAATAAAAATTTTAATTTTAATTAAAAATAATTTCAAAATTAAAATTTCATATTAACCAAGCTATATACAAAGATTTTCTAGTAGATAGTATTTGGAGTTAGACTCAAGAAAGGCAATAGCTTCACGGAAGGTAGTTTTGAGTTTTGACAGATTATAAGCAAAACGTCCCTCAAATATATTATCATTTGAAAGAATCTATCCAGCGTGCCTTTTTAGACAGACAATTATTCATTGCCATTGCAAGCTCAATCTAACCCCACCTCTGATGCTGATCACCTATCTTTTCCGACTATAGACATCATAATGATTTGTTCCATTTCTTACTGCGA
Source organism: Populus nigra (assembly GCF_951802175.1). Taxonomy (NCBI): domain Eukaryota; kingdom Viridiplantae; phylum Streptophyta; class Magnoliopsida; order Malpighiales; family Salicaceae; genus Populus; species Populus nigra. Next base: position 15,246,403 of record NC_084859.1, read on the forward strand.
AAGTTGAAACACATACAGACACCTAGTTGCTGACTAGACACCGACAATGTGTATAGGATGGCCGGATGCTCAACTTCTGCAGTTCTCTGGGACCTGAGTTGAAAGCTACTGCCTTCAATCATTTTGATTTGAATGTGATATATATATATAGATAGAATTACACGTGAGAATGCCTTTGAGAGCTTAAGATGCCATAAATCCCGTAAGAGACTGCTAGGAGATTAATGACATTGGAGGTGAATGTGGTTTTAATTACGTCTATCACATTAAACTATGTGATGATTTTAGAAAGGATAATTAGGTTCGGTCCTGACATTTTTAATTTTGACCACTATTAATATCCCTTTCTCTAATTCCGGTGGCATTTTTCTGTTCAATTCAAACTTCTAACAAAGTTTGATCGTTAACTTTAATGAAAATTAACAACGAAATCGGAGGAAGAAATTAACTTTGTCACAAATTCAAAATATATATGGGGATCTGATTAACATTGTTGTTTTTGGGGGTAAGCCAGGATCTATTAACAACTAAAACTCCTTCTAAAAGTGAGAAATCCACTATATACTACAATATTAGAATATGTAATCGTCTGAAAAAAAAAAATATGTACCAAACCCAACTTGATAGAAATCGAAATCATCATCACCTTCGCCTCCATTAAATCAGAGATCACTTGTTAAGGATCTTATGCTACGATAATTATTCTCCTCTAAGCCAAAATCAGGTGTGCAAATTAAACCATTTTGTTCAATGGATTACCCTGGCCCTACGAGCTCCCTTCCAACCGGACTATGTCCATCTGAATTTAAGCTAGTTTACTTGTTTCTTTTCGCACCTTTTTTTTTCATTGAGGAGTACAAGTCATTGATGGGTCCAATTTGCAACACTAGGCCAACCGAAAGCTATTATTTCTCTCTATATTTTCCTGATAAAAAGTCACCCATTATCTCGATTTAACCCTACTTAAAGCTCATAAATTAGTGTGTGGTTTAGGCCCAAGCCACCTGAGCCTGTCGAGACTGGTGACACTTGAAGCATAGTTCACGGTAACTCTCAAAGATTTATATTTTTGTACTTTTCATAGTGAGGTATCATCACCCTTTTAGACGATAAATTCAATTGCTTGATTAGACGTGACCAGTTGCATGACCGATAAGTTTCGGCTTAGATGCCACAAAATCCAGTAAAATGGGCCCAATGATAACTATGAATTAAGGCATAATCCGTGTGATTAGTGATATTACTTAGTGACGGGTTATGCCGCTAATCTCAAATTATGGTTGACATTGTTTCTATCTAGCAGATCGAGCCCACCAGATTTTGACAACTAACCTACTTATTCCGTCTACTTTGCTAAGCAGCGTTACCATATGACGCATACGCGAACTTTCCACATACAATTCTGTGCATTTTGGTGGCTCTGACATACCTTAATTAGTTAGCAGGCAAGCCTGAGATGCAAGGTTTTTTTTTTTTAAATCCTGGTAATTAAGAAGAAAGTGTATCTTTTAACAAGTAGGTCAAATTGGGTAGTAAAAAATAAAAAAATTCGTTAATTTCATAGTTTGGGTGTGAAATGATATGTTTTTGACCTGATCATATAGGTGAATTAAGTCACTAAGAAATAAAAATTCAAAAATATATACCATCTGAAAAAAAGAGGGTGTGTTTCGCATTCCTAGAGCTGATGAATTCGATATATATCTGTATTTTTTGCGTCTACTTCTGTAATATTTTCACCAGCAACTCTATCACTACATATGCTGCAAAACTGAGTCAGGTAAACGCGTGGAGCATTATGCTGCAGTTTATTAATCTTAACGGAACTCATAGCTAGTGGAGTCATGAATATTGAAGAATTATGAACAATTCTTTTTTCAATTAGATTCCGAGACGCAAAAGAGAAGAAGAAAAACTTCTATGCCTGCCTGACATTAGTATGCATAAATTATGTTCCGCCAGCTTCTTTCTGGAACTTGGAATTTGAAGTACAATACCGAAATAAAAAAATTCCTTTGATATTGCACTAGCTAGTTCCATTTATATATATTTATTTTCGAGGGAACTAATGCCATACACAAAGTCCATGTGAAATAAAATAGTTTGTTTACACGTTCTCATCAATTTTCAAGAAACAATTTCTTTTGTTGTACAGTCCATCCACTAATTGGTGCCTGTCTGTAGCTAAGGTTTAATTTGGAGATGCTTTTCAAGCTTTAAATACACCAAATGCCGATCATAGGTGTTTGGTTTTCCTCTGTTTGAGTTTTTTGCCCGCAACTCCACGCTAAAAAAGCCAAAAAAACAAAAGCTTCTTTGTTCTATATTGCATGCAACTTCTATTTCAACAGTTTTTTTAATTAATCACATTTTTTTTTTATTAGCCACCATTATAGCTACAGCCACTATTTAATATATATTCCCTTCTTTGGATCAATCTCTTGCTTAGAAGATCGTCATTGAACTGCTGCTCTACTTTCTAGTACAAAAGACCACTACATTATATGAAGAACATTGAGAATATGCGTTGCTGTACTTGTATATGTAGGTTTATACATGACCAACTTATTTGTTAATTATAATTTTTTCTTAAGGTAAATGATTTAATATGTTCTTGTATAATTAGGCATCCTTATCATTTTAATTGTGTTTATTATGTTCTTAAATAGTATTCAGTTCTCTAATATGGTATTCTGTCAAGTTTTTCATCTAAATTGAAAGAATTATATTTTTTATAACAAAAATGCCTTTTAGTTATACAAGGATATGATAGAAAATAGTTTATGATCATCCAAAGATTTAAATACATTGAAAAAACTCAAATTCCTAAATCGTTAGAATTTTAGAAAGTAATATATTTTTTCCAAGACCTCAAGATTATATAGTTGTATAGATGAAGGGAATTTTTGAAATACAAAAGTAAAATTTTGTGAAAATTGATATGCTGAAAAATGAAATATTATATAAAAATATGATAGACATGGTTAAAAACATATTAACATGTCATAGACTTGCTCAGTTATATAGGATTTATATTCCTTTTCTCATTCATGACTAAAATATTAGCATTTAGTTGCTTTCATACTATATTGATGCTTCTGGTTTTTTTTGTTGTTGTTGAATATTAATACTTTTTGTAGATATATGCAGTATTTATTCAGTAGATGACATGATCCCTATATTTAAACTTGTTAGGCTAAATAATTATCGTATGCCTCTTTAATGAAAAGGAGACAACAATACATGCCATACTCATTTGTAATTAGGTCTTGATGTGCAATAATGAAAATCAATGACTAAGTAGCCATGATGTATCATCATCAACATCCAACCAAAGTCTGTGTAACTATGATAGGTAATTAAATACTAGCTATTTTATCTGTGTTTAACACTAGTTATTTAACTTGCGTTTCATTACGGGTTAAATATTTTTTAAATAAAAAAAATAATCATACAACTTTTTTGACATAAAATATAAAACACAAATCGAAAAGCTTATACACACATCAAATTAAATAAATTAAGAACTATCTATGTCAATAAATGAAAAAAAAAGTCATTAACAATAACTAAATACATATCTAGAAAAGTTAAGAAGTGAATGAAGGTTAAGATATTTGATTTCGTAACACGACTGTTTATCTGATTGTGTTTAATGGCTTTATTTATTAAAATTAATTTTTTATTTAATCAAATGATAATAGAAATAGACACATATAAAATTGATGAAATAAAATCAAAGAAAAAAAATACCTTGCAAGGTTGCACTTATTAGAGATAATATCCAAAAATAATTTTTTTAAAATAAATTTAAACTATATAAAATATATAAAAAATTATAGTTGAATTAGAATAATATTTTTAAAAATTAAATACATTAAAAAAAAACTAAAAAACAATTACTATTTAAAAAGGCTAAATACAAAAAATAGAAATATGAGGGAAAGGGTATTAATTTAAAAATAAACTAAAAAAATATTAAAAAAACTCATGAAAAAACATGATTTTTTTTAAAAGGCAACATTACAAAAAATAAAAAAAGAAGCCACACGTTGTTGGGTCTGACAATAAGTTTAGAAAGTGCCCACGCGCATGCATTATTTTTTTTCAATGAAATTGGAGCGGACATTATTTATTGAAAACAAAATTCTAGATGACTTGCCGTCTAATTTTTCCCAAACAGTGGCCGGAAAAAAATGAGATATATGTTTTTTTTAATCTAAAACACTTAGAAAAGAGTCTAAATACTTTGACAAAGCTATAATTGGCCTTAAAAAAATACAAAAGAACAACCATATAAAAATCCAAGATTAACCCCGAAACAAAAAAATCTTCACAGCTTAGATCTTATTTTTTAGGTAAATTCAAAGTGTCAAAACACTCAAGTAAAACTTTTCTTACCAATTGAAACTTGTTGATATCAAAATCAATCATTTTGATAACTGAAATTAATATCAACTTTGATTTTTTCTCTCTACTACTGGAATCTACTAATCTTTCTCTCTCTGCTTCTTAAACATGAACCAAAAAACAATAAAAATAAATTTTTGTACCAAAATTGATTTTTTAAAATTTAAAGGGACCTAAATTGCATTATTAGTAAAGATAGAGGATTTAAGTGTATTTTTTTTATCTTAAATCTAAAATGCCATCTATTTTTATTTTAATCAATTTTCTTTTAATTTCAAATTTGAAGTAAGATTAAATTGTTCAAAATAAAATTATGAAAATCAAAATAAATTTAAAAGTAAACAGTAAGCCCACAATAACATGCGTGAACATATGTAAAGTAAAAATACCACACCTATGTGTTTTTTGTAATTGTAATATAATATAATATAATAATTTCACCAGCTAAACACAAACACTCGGTGTATATATATGTATTAGGGTTCTCTCCTCTTCTTTCCCTTCTTTGTAATTGATTCATTTGCAGATCTTGATCATTAAGTATACAGGCAGCCATGAGTAGAGGTGGGAGCTACGGCGGCGGGCAGAGTTCTTTGGGCTACCTTTTTGGTTCTGATGAGCAACCAAGTGCACCTCCGCCTTCGCGCCCGGTTAACCTACCACCATATGGGGTTGACATTACCATAGAGAAGTCACCAGATAGTGGTTCTTCTGAGAAGAAGCCGGTCTCAAACAACTATCACAGAGCTCAAGGCCAGAATACAGGAAACTTCATTACTGTGAGTTGTCCTCCTCAAGTAGGGACATACATACACTAAGCATATATTTTTACCTGATCCATAGGCATAATAATTCACCTACTTCCTGACCTTTTCAGGATCGCCCATCCACTAAAGTCAAGTCAGTGCCAGGAGGAGATTCATCTCTTGGGTACCTATTTGGAGATAAGTGATGTTTCTTTCTCCAAACTTTGTCTACCAGCTTTCATAAAGGCAATATAAGAAAATATTATGTGGGTTTCAAATCAAATACCATGTAAAATAAGGGATTCAGTTCCTATTGTTGTTAAATTTGAAACTAGTTTTGTTATAGCATATTGTGTGTGATTTTCAAGAAGATGTGGCTGCAAGTTAGTCAATTTGTGTATTATAAGGTATGTAATTTGTATGGTTTATTATCTATAATAAGCTAGTGAAGTACGATTCCTATCACTATGCCATTCTCATATGATTTTGCCTGTCTTATATTACCACTGTATTGCATTATATTGGAACTGAGCTTGAGATTTTCAGTTAAATACAAGAGCTTATGTACGATTACTTATTTTATTTCTTCTAAAAAAAAGAACCCCTGAGATTAATTATTAATTTGTTAATACTAATTGCAAGTATTTCTCTCTTCTGTACTTTTCATTTTGTTTTCTATGGATGTGCAAAAAAATGAAAAAAAAAATAAGCACTTGAGTTTGCTTTCTTTTTTCGATAGGCAAATACATTAACAACCCAAAAGGGTCAGAGAAAAGCTGATACAACATAAACAAAATTGTCGTGCAAAGGCAGAAACGTAACTCCACAGCAGAAATTAGCAAAAAATAGAGATCTAGAGTCTGTTTTCTGACACTTGTATGTTTCGGAAAAGGATGATTCAGCTTCAAGCTGGCATATTTTGAGATTGTTAAATTTTACACCATCAGTGTTAGTAAGCAGTTAGATATGGAGAAGATATTTGATTTCAACTTGTCCTGATTTCTCTTCTCGAAATTCATGGTGAGACGGTAGCTTAATTATGGTCAGCTGCCTAGGACAAACTTTCCACAAAATATTACTATAAAATTGAACGACGGCATGCATCGATTTATGGAGGAGGGACGATGAGCGAAAAAAAGGCCAGGAAATGAAAAATTTATGGTATAGACTATAGTCTAACATGTTCAGTGCATTAATCTAATTAAAGCCTGGTCATCTTGTTCGTTGTTTTTCTCCATACTTTTGTCGGCAAAGAAATTCAGAAATTTATAGAAGGGGCAGCCAAATGATTGAAACTCCAAAACTTTTTTGCAATAAAAATCAGTTCTACTGTTGTAATACACAAACCAAGATATATAAATTAATAGTATTAAATTTGTTTGCCCATAAGTCGATTTGAAATCCAATCAACTCAAGATAAAATCAAAATTAAAAAACTAGATAAAAATTTATCTAATTAACCCAATTTGATTTGTTTTAGAAAAATTCAAACAACATTATTTAATTCTTTTTAAAATATTAAAATAATTAACATGAATTAACTTGATCCGGCCATAACCCCACCATTAACTTTGATATACAGTTTTTGCACTAAATTTTCGTGCATTTAATTTGTGGCAGTGATATCCGGAAGAGCTTGCATAATTTTTCATGAGGGGTGCTGCAGTTTATTCTTCACAAAGAAAAGTTCTTTTTACTACCTATATACCATTAGAGTATTCTTTCAGAAAAGTAAACATCCTTGAACCCATTAAGAAAAGCATGTACTATCTCCTTGAACTTATTAGAGTATTCACGTGTATAGTTGGACTTTTACACGTGCATGCAACACGAAAATGTTTCTCCTTCTTGAACAAAAACTTGAGAAACTTCCATTCATACCACAATACGGCTTAAGGGTTTTGACTGGGATTTTGAGTCTATAATATAGCAGATAATTAAAGCTTAGCAGCCTGCCTTTGATGAATATGGAGAAAAATAAAAATAAGAGAGATAAGGATAGATTGAAGAATCATTCCATTATATAAGTACAGATGAGGCCATTATCTCTGAAATTAATTAAAAATTCTCCGTGAGTACTCTTGGAATGTTGAAAAGTTTCCAGCTATTCTTAGTTCCAGTATAGTAAGATCATATGAACACAATAAGTGCTTGTTTTACTTTATCGATACTTTTTCACTTGAGAGAAGAAATAACACAGAATAAAAACTTCCTAGAAACTCTTTCATATATTTTCTTCAATATTGGTTTTCTTGATATCTTTTTCTTCCCTTTTCTGCCTTTACGGTTAGCTAGTGCTCTCGGGCTATTTTTTTTTTGTATTAAAACTACATCTCTACGATCAAAGATAAATAGTCCATGTGTAGTCATTCATGCTTGATCGATCTAAGAGTTAGGAATTTCAATCTGCTCTAAGATTTTAACAGGATGGTTAGGGAGGGATCTTGTCCCTTTAACCATCAATCAATCCCCTCGAGTTGGTTTTCGAGCCTGTATTCTTATGCAGCTGTATCTATCAGATGGAATACCTTCATTATGCAGTTGAATTCATGGATCCAATGCATGCATGGTTTGGCCTCTATCAATCAATCTCATATAAAAGATTAGAATGCGTACACGTGAGAACCAGTCATTAAATTATTAGGTTAACAAGAAGCTCTACAGACGTAGTTTAATTGCTAGTTTTACTGCTTTATGATATATTGTTTTGATGGCATATTAGAACAAAAATCCCTATGCCTTGTTCTTACTCTCCTCAGTGACCAGGCATTGAAATAGCTAGCATGAAGATTACTTGTTTAAATTATAATATATGATGTGATAACTTGATTAGAAATTATGGAACCTTAATCAAATTAATAGCAATGAGTTGACAAGAAAAGGAAACGACTTACAGGAAAAGATTTTGATCTCCCACAAAGTTCTACAGCTTTTCATTCTACTTTTGTTGAGTTGGAAGCATTTATCTACTGATCTGATGCAGCTTCTTTGCTCTGCAGAGAAGACATGGGTTACTCATTTATTACCGAATCTAATGCAATGTAAAACGAGGGTTAGCTAGTGTCTCGCTGTCTGATCACCAGGCATATACATGCTGCCATTTCGGCGTTTTCCTCGATCCAATTGTATTTACTAGAAGTAACAGATATAATCTATCTATATATTTCTTCTGAAGAATGAAAATTAAGAAGAGTTATCATGCTTGGTCTTCATGTTATGGCCTTAGCCTTAACAAAAAAGAACTAGAAGAATTGAAAGAAAGAGAAGATGAGAAAGTAGAATTTGTTACGAAAAACTGTCATTCATTGATTACTTGCTTCTTACATCTCCCAATTACACTTCATATACAATGAAACCAATTACCAGAACTAACTGATTACTATCTAACTTCAATCACCAACTAACCAATCATTTATCACATGTTTTTTCGCCTATTTACACGTGACTATTGTATTTTTATTGGATCCTCATCTTCAAGTTCTCAGCTTTCCAGTTCTGCAGAATTAAGCCTTCAAGTTCTCAGCAACATTACTTCTTACTACTGTCTTATTGAATTCCTGACTTAACAATACTCCTCCCTTAGAGATTCTTGCCCTCAAGAATCTGTTTTGAATTCTAGAAATTGACTGGACAATTCCTCCAATTCTTCCCACGTAGCATCTTCTTTTAAGAGGTTTGACCATTAAACCAGTACCATTGTAACAGCTCTGCTTCCCTTCTTCATGATTTTCCTGTCAAGTATGGCTAATGGATGAACCTTCATAGAACCATAGTCAACTATTTTAGGAAGAGATAATTGCATGATCTGTAACTGACTTCTTTAACAGTGAGACAGAACACATGGTGGATGTTTGAACCTTCTGAAAGTTAAAGTTTATAAGCCACAGCTCCAACCTTCTGTAAAATCTTATAAGGTCTATAATACCTGGGATTTAGTTTGATATTTTGTTTGAGAGCAATACTAGTTTGCCTACAAGACTGAAGCTTAAGAAACACACTAGCTCACCAACAAGAAATCCTCTCTTGGTTCTCTTCTTATTAGCTAACTGTTTCATCATGTTCTTTGCCATCTACAACTAATGTTTAAGTAACTGACTCATTTCAACTCTCTGCTATAACACTTCATCCACAACAGCTACATTAGTTGTTTCCTGAATGATCATTTCCTTATTAGGAGGCTGGTGACCACCAAATAAGGCCCGGAAATGTGTCATCTTAATAGCTGAATGGTGACTTGAATTGTACCATAATTATGAATTTGATTAAAGAAATCTAAAATTAATGATTAAATTGAAAAAAAAGTATACATAAAAGCTGAAATTGACTAAATTAGAGGCTAAATTAAAGAAATTTAAAGTTTATTGGTCAATTAAGGGTAAAAATACACAAATTCAGAACCAAGGATTAAAAGAAAAAAGTCGGCTAACTTAGAGGCTTACAATTGAGTTTGACGGGAGTTAAATTGCATGCAATTAAAATTTTTTTGTGTTAATCAAGGATGCATGCCACAATTGGAAGAACAATGACTAAATTAAAACTTTGTTAAATCCCAAATTAAAAACCCTAATTTCTAAGCAATTCACGATGATCAGGTTGGCTCCTTCAAAGAGCTCGTTCTAGAGTTCTAAACCTTCTAATGACATGAGATTTTTTGCAAATAAAAGAGAAACATCCCTTATACAATTCTTTTTCCATGAAATTAGATGCTTACATCCCAATTTTATCATAAGAGTCCTTAACATCTTGTCCCTGATCAGTCATCACTCAATTTTTAGATTTAGCTAGAGCTGATTAACTTGACAACTTTAAATGCATAAATGTGGAGTTATAGACCTTCAAATTGAGCAACGCTGGATTTAAATGAAAGGTGTGCATACCATCAACCAAATTCAGGTATTCTTAGGTAACAATGATGTCAGAATTGCTCCGACAAAGCCTTAAAAATAGGCAACACAGTCAACCCTAACAGTTTTAGTTGATAACTTCAAATGCATGAATGCAAAGCTATAAACCTCTAAATTGAGCAAGATTGGATTCCAATAAAAGGTGCGCTCTATCAAAATCACGGGTCTCAGGCGATGATAATGTTAAAAGTGCTTCGACAAAGCCTTGAAAGTGAGTAATTGTCTTTTACAAATTGTATGGGGTTAGATTAATAATTTTGTTTTTTTAATAGTAAAATTACTAATTTAACACTATAATAAAATGATATAATGCCTACTACTCAGGGATAGTTTTGTCTTTCTAGTTTTTTAAATAGTGTAATTATTTTGATGCTTTAAAGACAAAACCAATATAACTTTCTTATAAGGGTGTTTTTGTCATTTTACATTAGTTTTATTGTAAATTTTAAGGCTGCCTCAGGGGTATTTTTGTAATTTATATTTATTAAATATTATTTTAAAAACTTCCGGTGCATGTGGATGACCCTTGACTGTTCGGGTGACACGTGTGAGGCCATTCGTTTGGCGCGCGTGGGGCCATCTGAGTGATGCGTGCAAGGTCGTTTGATCACCAAACACTACCTTCTGTTTTAGCATCTTAAAGGTCTAGGTGCTCTCGACATGATAGGGTGGCATGTGCCCCAAACGCTTCTTAAGTTTGACGTCAATGATTGTTTGTTTTTTTTAATTTCTCCACATTGAATTCTGCGCTAGCCTCTTTAGAAATTTAGACCAATCCTTGCAATTTATTTTTCCTTCATATTTGGTCCATGTTCTTTTGATTACTATTTTTTTTAATTTTGAATTATCTATAAAATTACAAATATTTTTCAATTTCAACCTTACCATTTTTAAATCTATAAATAATCTATCAAATTACAAATATTTTTTAATTTCACTCTTTATGATTTTTTAATTTCTCAAATTTGATCTCCAATTTTTTTTTTGTTTGGGATCATTTTTTAAATTGTTATTTTTTTAGTATTTCATTAGCTTGAGTTTTTTTTAATCAAATTTTATGCCTGTTTTTTTTGTTGCTATCTTTTTTTTTGGAAGTTTTTTTTTATTAATATTTTTTTTCAAAGATTTCAACATTCAAAATTAAATTGGCTGTGAATTAAGTGTCTTGATTGAACCCGGATCCAGGACTTCATGAGTTGTAAGTTCTAGAGATTATATTAGGTTTAGGAGGTTCACACGAGTTTCTTGATTTTTTTTCTCCTTTTCTTTAAGCTGATATTTTCTTATTTTTTAATCTTTTTTTTAGTTTGCTTTGTTATTTTTTACGGTTTTCCTTTTATTTGGTTAGCCTTAGGATGACTAGGATCACTGATTTCAAAGATTAATGTTGGTTCACCTTTTTTTGATTCTTTTTTAAATTAATTTATTTTAATTTTATCTTTCAAATTTATTTTCCTACTTCTTTTTAAGATTATCCTAATTTTATTCTCAAAGTCGCGAGGTTTGAACGTTCACTTGGTTTAATGGTGATTTTTTTGAATGAAAAATAGTTGTTTTTTTTTTTTTTTTACAATTTCAACTTTCAAAATAAGGTTTGCGAGCCAATCCAAATGGGCTCGGGTCTGGTTTTTTTTGTTTATTTATTTATTATTATTGTATTTATTTATTTATATTATTTAAATTACCAATTAAATTAATTACTCGGATATTGAATTTTTTTTACTGTAGAATTTTTTATAGCGGAAAAAATCCTAGCCTGCGGTGTGCAGGCAATAAATCTAGTCCAAGCAATAGGGAAAAATATTAAGGTGGGGAGGTTGTGAACAAGTGAGCCTGAATCCACCCTCCTGAATTCATTTTCCATGATTGTCAAATGATCTGAAGTAAGGCTCAGGAAAAGTGATGACCTAATACCCTAATTAGCTATGGAGCTCTCTTGTGATCCACTCTGAATGTTGATTACATATTTGTGGGCTTCAACATAATGTGTGTCTCATTGCTTTATTAGACTTTGGGGGGATGGTTCAATCACAATAAAAAGCCGACAGACTAGTCTACAAATTGGGCCCGAAATGTTCACGTAGCCCAACTAGATAGCACTCCCTGGCAGAGGACCAACTATGATTCCCCAGAAGCTCAAATGAGACGCACCCAAAACCACTCAATCACCCCCCCAAATGCGTCCTAGATAAAAATTAAAAAAACTAATGTCATCTCGTGAAAAATTAACTAAAATTTAATGCAACTATACCAGAAAAACATTATTTTAAAAACAATCATGTAATCAGGTATATTATAGATAAGACTTATATCTAATTATTAATTTTTCTAGACTGAATAAATCAGGAGAATAATAACCCATTAAAAATTCATAAATAAAAAACAATTTGATGTTCCATAACATGCCATGCACACGATAAAAAAACAAAAAATAAATTACTCATAACTTGTCACAAGAAACAACTAATTTTTTTCGGATAAATATTATTCCAATTCATGATAAAAAAAACTTATAATATACGGTACACATAACCCTTTTATTTTTTTTTAATTGAATTATTGGTCACCAATCATAAGGATTGAAGGTACATGTATTAGATGAAAGCACACAAACCAGCCACATTTCTCCTAGAAATCAGATTACTTTTATAGAGGCTCGTCGTCACTAAGAACATTATCTCCACGCAGTTCAAAACTACAGGTAGCAAGTTCATTGGCTGCTCTACCATGTATATAAACATGCTCATATTCGTTCAAAACTATATAAACTGCCTTGAATTTCAAGGTAAGTCATCTTTAACCTCTCTATCTTCGTCCTCTAATTAGCATGTATAATTCTCTCTATAACCATCTTCTTTAAATTTTATAAATGCACACGCAACATATTCTCTAAGGCTTCATTCCTCTTACACTAGTGCTAATTTAAAGCACCAGAGAGTCTTCTAAGCTCAACGAGGAACTACTAGTTTCCCAACCTTCTAATCCATCCACCAGCCTCAGAAAGAATCGGATCTCAGTAGGGTTTTTCATGAACTTGCTCCTATAATTTTGATTAAGGCGAAATCACGTCCATATTTAATGGATGACTTGCAGGCTTTCCATGGTTGCATGTACTTTGAAGCTAAACAAAGTGACATTTTCTTTCTTAGAAGACTCCTCTTGTAGTTTTCTATTACACAAGAAGAAAATGAAGTTTTGAATTTTAAGCAAACTGACCAGGGCTAGAATTGTAATTTCCCATGTTTGATCCACAACGATAAAAAATAACTGTTTACGGTTAATATCCGTGAGTCACATTGAGTATATATATTGCACAGATAGCCCATCTGTCTCTGCAATAATAAACCGAAGGACCTGGTTTTCAGCACCAATGGAGTTGTGGACAAGTGCAAGAAGATCTAAGGTAAAAAAATTTTGGAATCATGAAAACAATGAAAGCATCTTCACATTTTAAAGCATCTTCTCAACTTTCAACACCTTGCTGTTCTTAGGATCATGTTCTGAGACGTCAGTTATATATCCTTTTGCTCTGCTTATAGATGAAAGAGAAATAAAAATCTCATTTCCATGCATGATTTTCCTGACCAGGCTTTCATATTCTTGAATTAAATGAACAGGTGATTGGTGTCAGAGTAGTACTTGTTTATTTGGTACTGTTATGTACAATTGGTGTTGAGAGCAGAAAATCTTCGAAGTGGGATTGTTTTGAGTATGCAGCTGTAAGTTGCAGGGCTCATAGTGCATCAGTGTCAGATTTTGGGGGTGTTGGAGATGGAACAGCAGTAAACACAGAGGCTTTTCAAGCTGCAATTGATCATTTGAGCCAGTTCTCATCAGAAGGTGGATCCTTACTCTATGTTCCTCCAGGAAGATGGTTGACTGGGAGTTTCAATCTCACTAGTTATTTCACTCTCTATCTTGACAAAGACGCTGTTCTGCTCGGTTCTCAGGTTAGAATTTGTCAAGTTTCTTAATTATTTTTTAATGTAAATTGAACTTGCTGATTTCCTCTTTCTTTCCTTTATTCTATTTACCTAGTAGCCCTTTCTTCAGTTCTTGCTCGAGATCGGTCTCCGAATATAAATTTGTTTGGATGCCTAGAAGATGCTCTCCTCTTTCCTCCCGTGGCCCATAAGAGAAATAACTTAGTTCTTCATTCTTGCCAGAAATTTGGTTTAATTACTAATTCGTTCTTCTCCATTATGATGTTATTTTTCATAAAGAGGAAAGAAAAAAGGGGGTCTCCATGAAATGGTGGTTGAAAGTAGTTTAGTTAGATAAATGGACCAACTTTCCTAGGCTGCTATGGTCCAGTAACTACCAGTAGAAACTTATGCAATAAATATTGTGGGCCTAAATTGGAAAGTGCACCTTGAAGGAGCCTGATTGAAGATTATCGGCTTCACAAGCTAGACAGGTCCACTCTGTGTCCATATGATTTTGTTGTGTTTGATATGTTTGGCGAGTAAAGGTGACTGGGTATGAGAGGTGGAACAAAAATGGAACTATGACAGTGGACAAATTAAGATTGCTTTTATATATCATATCCCTTGCCTGCAACAAACACCAATACAAGTATGAAGTTGTATTATGATATCTTGTTCAGTCTTGTAGATTGGGGGGGGGTTGGTGAGGTAAGAAAGATATAGCACGGTCATAGAGACTTCTTTGAAATATGAACAATTTAGGTTAATTAATATGAGTTCCATCAGGTTAAGATTCTTATATATCCAATACCAGAGAAACAAAAATGAAAAAAACATCTGGTTTATGCATTAATTTCCAGTTTTACTCAGAAAGCTGGCAAAGCTCTTTTAATTCCACTGCTGGTGCTTGCAAATATTATAAATTTATCCTAATATAGCAATGATGTATCAATATTTCCATCTTAGTTAGAGAGTCCCCTAAGTACTACCCAAGTTAGAAGATGCCTTTAGCTATTTGTTGAAAGGTATGGGGAGCCACCACCCTTTACAAATGATAAATTAATTTTTCCTGCATTTTGAACATTTCATCAGGATGAAAGTGAATATCCACTGATTGAGCCCCTGCCATCCTATGGTAGAGGAAGAGATGCAGATGGTGCAAGGTTTAGCAGTCTTATTTTTGGAAACAACCTCACAGATGTTGTAATAACTGGTATAATATTAATAACTCCTTTTCTAAAGTAAAAAGGAAAGTATTTCACATATTGACTATGGACATATTCGGCTTTACAGGCGCCAATGGCACAATCGATGGTCAGGGTGAACTCTGGTGGACAAAATTCCGTGCCGGGGAGCTGAATCACACCAGGCCTTACCTGATAGAAATCATGTTCTCTACTAACATTCAAATATCCAATCTTACATTGATCAATTCCCCATCATGGAATGTTCATCCTGTTTATTGCAGGTATTTCTCCTTGTGCATGGTTGTTACTAGTAGTTGCATGCTTCGCTCTTACTTCTCTGGTGTTGATACTTCCCTTAATTATTCCGTTGGAAGAATGTGTATTGATATATTAAATGCAATGCAGCAATGTTGTAGTTCAAGGCTTGACAATTCTTGCACCTGTGAGATCTCCAAACACTGATGGGATCAACCCAGGTAAACATGGAGAGATTGAATTTGCTTCTATAGAGTATAAAGCGAGAACAGTTTTTCATACTTGGTACTTTTTCATAAAACTGAAAAGAATGCCAGAATGTCATTCTGAAATTCTGAACATGCATGTGACGGTTGAGTTATTGGTTCTGTAACTTCTTCAGATTCTTGCACAAACACCAAAATTCAGGACTGTTACATTGTGTCCGGAGATGATTGTGTGGCTGTTAAGAGTGGCTGGGATGAGTATGGTATTGCTTTTGGGATGCCTACCAAGCAAGTTGTCATCAGAAGGCTGACATGCATTTCACCGACCAGCGCAGTGATTGCACTAGGGAGCGAGATGTCTGGGGGGATTGAGGATGTTCGGGCAGAAGACATCACAGCTATTGATTCAGAATCAGGTGTTAGAATCAAAACTGCTGTAGGAAGAGGAGGTTATGTAAAAGACATATATGTAAGAGGGATGACATTGAAAACAATGAAATGGGTCTTTTGGATGACAGGAAATTATGGTTCTCATCCTGACAACAACTACGATCCCAATGCAATTCCTGTGATTCAGAATATCAATTATCGTGATGTGGTTGCCGAGAATGTGACAATGGCAGCTAGATTAGAGGGCATAGCTGGTGATCCCTTCACTGGAATCTGCATATCTAATGTGACCATTGGACTTGCACGGAATCGAAAGAAACTTCAGTGGAACTGCTCTGATGTTGCAGGGATTACAAGTGAAGTGACCCCAAAACCTTGTGATCTGTTATCAGATCAGGGACCAGGAAATATTGGAGCATGCAATTATCCAGAAGATAACCTGCCAATTGAGAATATGGAGGTTCAGACGTGCTCTTCCATGTTGGTGACATGAAATAGTTTCCTGTACATTGGAATGTGTTTTCCGTTGGTTCTAATGGTATTATAGTGTGATTTATATAGCAAACAAAATTTGGTTATTGAGATGATAAATGACATATCCATGGAAACTGTCAGGCTGCACAAGTAAATCAACCTAATGGTAAAAGACAAACGGTATTCCAAGCACTCAATTTGAAATTCCATGGAATTTATATAATGATTGCATAAATAATTGCAGCTTCGCTATATTTCTATTTTCCTTTAGATGTCTTGTTAAACCATTCACTGAAAAAGAAAGTACCAGTCCTACGAGAAAAGCACATCTACAAAATTTAAGCACTCAACACCAGCTTGCTCTGCAGCAAGTTTTCAACACCCAAGTTCACTAAGAAACCAGCAAACATCAGCATGGTTTACAAAACACGGCAAAAATGAAAAACAAACACTTTTTATTAACATCTCAATTTTATTGGAGAATCATAAAGGGGAAAAAATAGATACTGGATCCATCATATGATCATACAACACATGATCCTTGCTTTGCTCCTTAGATCAAATTCCCAAATTCTAGTACTCACGATAATCAACTCTACTTTTTACAATGCACTTCAGGCATTAACATTTTATATAAGCACCCAAATGTGTCAGAAGTTATGCTAACTTCGTGATCATTAAATAAGTTCAGCTTTTAGGTTCTAAGAATGTGGTGTTCGTATTCTCGAGAAAATGATGAATGGAGGACCTTACGAAGAAGCAATTCCATTTCCCAACATCTTTCTGCAGCATAATCCTTTTCTCCTAACAGGGTAGATCCGGATTGAACTTCACTGATTCCCTCCAGATCAGCTCTTTGATGTGCTCTTCAGTACATGATGGGTGCTCAAAATCAAAATGAAAAGGCCTGGGGCAGACAGGCTCATCATTGATGTCATGGAGAGATGACAAGTATGAGTGACAAAGAGCCTCATCGACTGCAAACACATGAAGAAGCGTGACCATCTAAGAGTGAAGGAAAAAACAAAAAGGGCTCGAACTACAAGCCACTGCTTAAAAATGTCTCAAGTAAAATTTGAACTGTCTTTATACCAGTGATGCGGTTATTGGGATCAAACACAAGCATTTTCTCCAGTAGATCAACAGCTCCTGGAGACATATTGGGAAACCTAGCTGAGAAATTTTGCCTTTTGTATTGTGGAAGCTGTCTAACATATCTTCGGGCATTATTACTTCGCAGAAAACCAAGGCTAGCATCATCAGGTGAACCTATCAACTTTAAACAAAAATAAAAGGAATGAATTGATGGTTGTTAGTGAACACTAAATAAATAAACAAGTTCTCTTCCTCAGTTTTGTCACAATTAAAACAATCAAGAGATATGTGCTGTTCTTTTCTGGAATAAGAATTTAGCAGCACCACAGGCTAGCATCATCAGTGCATGTCATGATGTCTCCAACACCATGTCAAAAACCAATCATCTGTTTTCTTTACAGACAATGCAATCAAATATCTTACAGGCGATGCAATCAAATATCTTGAGATGTGTGACTATTTGCAAGCCACCACGCATATAGAACACTGATGGTATGTCTAAATCGACACATCCATTACTAATCAATCTAACAAGAGAGTAAACATCAACTAGTATATATAAATTACTAGCCTCATGTTCACTAGTGGTATGAAGGTCACTTAACAAAACCATTATGGCAAGCTATACTCAAAGCAGGATTTCTAGGAAGGAAATATAGAGGAGTGAGGAGGTGGCAGGGGCTGAGGGGGGTACTAAACCAGACTGGCCTTCCATCCAGTATGACTGAACCACGGATCCTATATCATAGAGTGCATAAAAGGTGTAAAGGAAGATGCAGCAAAAATTAACTACACATGAGGCCCAAAAGGCATACCTCTGTAATAAGCCTCAGCTGATGAACATAATCTTTCCCTGGAAATAAAGGTTCTCTGGTCATAATCTCACCAAGTATGCAACCAACAGACCAAATGTCAATTGCGGCAGTGTACTCTGAGCAATTAAGGAGCAACTCCGGTGCTCTGTACCAACGAGTGACCACATACTCAGTCATGAAATCTGTTTCAGATGTTGTCCTTGCCAACCCAAAGTCTCCAATTTTAAGGTCACAATTTGAATTGAGAAGCAAATTGCTGGGCTTTAGATCACGATGCAGAACATTGGCTGAGTGTACATATTTCAATCCTCGCAATAACTGATACAAGAAGTACTGCAAAAGGTTCATTGAGAAGCTATTAATCCCATATGCAATGTCAAAGTCAATTTTATTCAAGCAAGTCATGACATATTAACTCAAATTTTACAACATAAAAATTCCAGATTTTGACATGGGTAATGTCCCAGTACACAAGTTCAACATTTTGACAAATGACTGTTCAAATATCGTATTGTCACAGTAAAATTGGACATTATGAATGTGCTTTAATTTCTCTAAACTTTAGAGTACTTTTACCGACAACATCTATTTAAGCTGGCATTCTTGTTAGTTACTCTGGACTGAAGAGTCAATAACGTTGTTATTTGAGTTCATTAGCTATTTTATCATTGCATACACTAAGCAACAGGAAGAAACAAAAGAAACTGGTTTATGTACATCAGTTAGTCAATGCAAGCATTCATTTACCTTTTGCAAAGAAGCGCTAGAAAGAGAAATGGAAGCCTAAATTTATACAGATTATGAGTTATGCTGCTTTAAGATTCTAAATTTTCAATTGTTCTCATCAATTTTCTTCACAAGAGAGCCAAGCACTTCATACTGTTATGATATTTAGTTGATGCAAGCATTCATTCATCTTTTTGCATAGAAGCTCCAGAAAGGGAAGTGGAAGCCTATATTATACAGATTATAAGTTATCATGGCTGTTTGAGATTCTAAATATGGAATTGTTCTCATTAAATTTCTTCGCAACAAAGTCAAGCACTTCAAACTGCAATGAGTTGAGGGATAAAATCCCCAAGTTTTAGTAATCATTATGGTACCATTTATTTCCTTTCTTGCTGCTATGATCTTTATTGAAAGAAAATTTGAATTATATGATTCCAAGTTGTGATCGGAGAATCTAATAAGACAACAAGCAAGCACATAGATAAGCTATCAAGTTTTTCACTAAAAAAGTCACAAGGTATAAGGCCTAAACATTGTTCTTGGTGCCATACCTGACAATGATCATCATTCAGTGCTTGATCAGAACGAATAATCTGATGAAGATCAGTGTCCATTAATTCATAAACAATGTAGACATCATTGAAGGCCTCCTTTTTGGGTGGCCGTGTTATGTCCCTGATAGCAATAACCTGCAGAAAAGAAAGAAATGGAAATCTAAACACACGAGGCATATGGAAGAGTGATGAATGTAGAACCACTAGTGAACACAATAATATAGGTAAAAGAGAGAGAAGTGATGAGGCATATGTGACCAACAAGTATCATGAATTTAACCCTAGGTAAATTACATGCTTACATTTTCATGATCCATGTGTCGGAGAAGCATAATTTCCCTCAGTGTCCTTTTAGCATCTATTCTGTTGTCAAATGCATTACCAATCTTCTTTATAGCAACTTCCTCATGCGTATCTGAATTCACAGCAGCACTGAAAAGAGCATGCACAATAAGAAGTTAAGAACCACTCTTCCCACCACTCAATATACTGGTCTCATGAATGGAGGACATGAAGAAATCTTTCTGAGAAGTGGAGGAACAAGAAAGTATACTTGACTTATGTTCCAGCCACGAAAAATATAACATATATAGAAACAATGCCTTAAGGATATGAAAAAACGCAATATAGTCACCGATAAGTATAAATGGAACTGGCAACTCCTACATGGTATGAACGTGAAACTTAATGACAACTCATCATGATCCCAGAGAAACAAATTGAAACTATCATGAGAAAAATGCAACGGATTCTCTCAAGATCTTTAATAAAGCACAAAATTATACATTAGGTACTACTTATTTTTGGGAACTATTTGCCTCTCTTTCCTCCGTGGAAAGTCTTGATCTTTCTGGAAAACACAAAGAGTTATACCGGCCTGAGAAAAAACTTAAATAACCTATTAAAGAAAGTAACATCGATAACCCACAAGCAACAGCTGTGTGCATGAGATAAATTAACAAACAAAAATTCAGCAAATGTACCCCAAGTTTCAAATTCAGCAACATGAATCACAGATTGAATAAAAGAAGCATATTTATGAAATAAAAAAGAAGTTCAATTGATCAATTAAAGAAAGCTTCGATAGCCATGGAAGTGACGACCAAAAGAACCCAATAACAAAAAGATAACTGAAAACCCTCCAAAACCCATTTCCCATATAGGTTAAAAACCGCAATTGAAAGATCAAAACGGAGGAGGTTATATATCAAATCACACCATGAAAGAATGAGTAAAATCCCAAAAACCCAGAAACAGAAAACACTTACCAGACAATGCCATAAGCACCACGACCAATAGGTCTAATAGGAGGGACATACTTGCTAGAAACCTCAAACAAGTTACCATAAACATTATACTGAACATAACGACCTCCATGAGTTAAGACTCCTTTTATTTTACTTCCATGGTGATGACCAGCTCCTCCTCCCTCTGATGTTGAACCAGAGCTGCTAGACTCTTTAGTGGTATTAATAGCAGCCATAAAGCCAAGCTTCTCTCTCGCAAAATCTCTTCTTTTCCCTTTGTGTTCAGTCTTCTTTTTCAGAGTAGAAGAAGAAAAAAAATGGAAAGTTTCGTTGTTGCGTAGTTGAATAAAAAGCAGGGAGCTTTCTTGGGAGGTTTGAGTGTCCGTGAAATGAAGCTGACCTTTTCTTTTCTAACGTTCAAACTTTTTTTTCCTATGAAAAAGAAAGAAAATGGAACTTTTGAATGGTTTGATTTACTACGTTTTAACACCCAGCCGCCTCGCAGCCAGTCATAGCATGCCACTTGTCCATGGATTTTAATACCTCATTTCAAGATCTTAACATTTTTTTATTATTAAAAACATTTATTATTTATGAGAGGCCATACTATGCTTTTAGCCTTTCTGTTTTTTCGTCCTGTTTAAGAGATCTTTGGATCATTTCTTTTTATATCAAAAAAAAAAAAAAAACAGACAATACATGATCATATATCATTTAGAAGAAAATATTATGCCCTCTAAATTTTAAACTTGCGACAGCATTACACCTACATATTAACCACTAAACAACAATATGAAGCTGTAAATTAAATTATTTAAAAGAACTATTAACCTGGTTTATTTATCATTGTAAAATAATTAGACGTACGCGTCATGTTGAGTGGATAAATCATTTTATTTCATGTATTTGAAGCTGAATTAACAATGGAGTGAAGAAAATCTGTGAGTAAAAATATGCAATTCCGATTGCCCATTAATTGGTCAGTTTTTTAAAATTATGTACCGTAAAGAAAATAATGTACAATAATTATTGTAGACAAGTCATTAATTCCTTATCTTCACCTTCGTTATAGTTTCTAAGCAAGACCAAGAAGTATATATAGTCTCTCTTAAATGAATAAGATGGTCAGATTTTATATGCTCTTCTTTCGTTGACCAAAAACATTTTTGAGGTTGCAAAAACAACACTTAATTGTACTTCGGAGACCAGGTAGAATGCATTACCAGACAAGTGTGTGTGTGTATATTAACAAATTGGAGTTCATCAATGGCGGTCCGTTGTCTTGGTCATAGATATGTGGTCACCAGAGCCTCTTCAGTAATTACTTTAAGAAAACTGTACATGTGCGTGCTCTAGAAAGTGTCAAAGCAAATCCACAGATCGATCTACCAGTAATAAACTCGCTGCTTTATGGATTTGGTGGTTGCGGGCTCATGGGATTTATGTGCATTTGCCTCTCAATCCCTCACGCCCTGGTTTCTTTTTTACTTGGCAGGTGTAGCATGATAGCAATTTCTATTGCTTTGCTCGCCTATCTTTGTCCAGATTCTCAGCATTTCCTCCGTATTTTGATGCCGATATAGCAATTAATGAGAAGGGCGAAAACACAAAAAAAAAATAAAAAATAAAAAAATCGTCCTTTTGGGCATTCATTGCTCGGTTGCCTTCACCGGATAATGCAGATAGCGTAAGAGAATTTGAAATATGAGATCAACCCTTGTAATTGTCAATCTCGTAAGCTGTTAAAAAACTTCAGATAAATTTAGCTCAACTGGGCTTTCTTGGTTGATAATCTTGGGCGGTGTAATTACCTGGGAAAAAATAAAAAAACACTCCAGTGGCTTAGCAATCAAAATTGAATAAGAAAAGTAAAACATTGAGGGAAAAATTGAAAGAAAAAAAAATAAAAAAAAAGAATAAAAAAAGAAGATTTAAAAGAATAGAGATCAAAATTAGATAAATAAAATAAAATAAAATATTGAGGGACCAATTGAAAGAAGAAAATAAATTAAGAAAAGTAAAAAAAAATTAAAAGAATGGGGACTCTTTAAAAAAATTAAATCTGGGAAAAAATTGAAATGATATAATTAAAAACAAAATAAAATCAAATTGAAATTGATAAAATTGAAAAATATTATTTAAAAGAAATTCCAAAATAAAAAAGACAAATAAAAAATTAATTATAATTAAAAAAATAAAATAAATAATAGGACAATCTTGATCTTTAGATAAGGTAACATGAATTTCAAGATGTAGTGAGATAAAATAAAGAGAGGAAAAAAAAATCAACCACCGTGATTTAAGCAAACATGCAGCCTCTACGAGCTTCTCCTCCACTATATGCTTCGAATGATATGGCAATTGAGAAACTTTGATCGTCGCATGAATTGATTGGAGGGCGAGTGAAGTCTACTTGCTGCCATGTGCCCCGTGCGTACCAGCAACCTTTTTTTATTATTATTATTATTTATAAAAATACTATTTTTCCTTTAATTCAAATAAAATATAAAAAAAATCATAAAAAAATACTAAAATATCATTTGACTGATCCTTTTAACTTTCTTGACTTTAAGATCAATGAAGCGATTTATGAAAAACCAAAATTACATAAAAACCGACCCACGAACAAAAAGCGAGTATAAATCCAAATCATTACAAGTTAACAAAATATAAATTTAGATAGTTTATTAAAAAGGTTTTATTGAACTTTTGATGAGTATCAGCAAGAGAAGAGGATGAGTGGGAAAAGTGTAAATTTATATTTTATTACACACCAAGAATCCATAAGACATTGTTTATTGACTCTCTCTTGAAAAAGATAAGCTAGAGAAATTGATGGAGAGGAGAATATGTTGGGTGGGGGATGGAAAACACTATTTCAAATACCATGAATATTTTTGTGTTTTAAAAGAATTATTTTTTTTTATTTTTTTGTTTTAAAATATTTTTTGTGTTTTTAAATTGTTTTAATGTGATGATGTTAAAAATAAATTTAAAAAAATAAAAAAATTATTTTAATATATTTTATAATAAAATACATTTTAAAAAATAATAGTTGTAAATATGCTGTTCTTTTTTCTTTTTAGAATTATCACTTATTAAAGCTACATTTTTCACAGTTTTTTTTTTTTTTAGTTTAATGTGAGTGTCCGGGTTAGCTTGCGTGTACCTCGACTAATCCCACGGGTTCTGAAGTTAACGACCATGTAAGTCTTCAGTGGCTATCATATGAGCAACTACAGGGCTCGAACCTAAAACTACAGAGAAAACAAACTTTTTAATTTTAAATTCTTACCACTGAATCTTCATCTAAATGCACAAAATTTTATATAGTTGGGTAGTGGGTACAAATGGCTTATCTTTCACCTAATCGTCAAGTCAAAAGTATCATTATTTAAAGACTGCTGCACAGAACCTAGTTTTGAGAGCCTGTAAAAACCCAACGAGAAATGGAAAAGGAGAATAATTACTGCAATGAGATTGAGACGAAAGAGGTCTGCTCTGGGCAGGCTGAGGATCTTGAATTTATAATGGCCTTGGACCATGGATTGGTGCTTAAGCTAAGCCCATTACAACTTTCTAAAACTGTAAGGAGATTCAACATTCTGGAAAGCAGATCCAGAAAAGAAAAAAACACAGTCTCAGCTCACCAGCGATTGATTGGACTCAACATCTTACCGAAATTGAGACACAAATCATTGGGCCAAGAAGCACCGAAACCTTAATTTTGTCTTTTCAACCAGCTGATTCCAAAACACAATGAGTTTTTCCAAAGGAAAGGAAAGAGGTGTTTCCAAACCCGGGAACATGAATTCCAAAACTGAAACCATCAGAACTCCTTTCTCTCTTACAGACATGCAAATATTAAGCACCGCTTTATGTTTCCTCTCTACCTTTCAAGAATTATCATCCAAAATCCAAGAAACCACTCTACTCCATCACCAACTAAAGCGACCTACTTGCCGCAAAGTCGTATATTTCTTGTTTTTTTTATTTTTTATTATATATATTTATTGGGTTTTGTAGAATCATCAAATGGCAGACGTGAAGATGGAAGACACTGAGCTGTTTGCGTTCCAGGCTGAGATAAATCAGCTTCTCGGTCTTATAATCAATACTTTTTTATAGCAACAAGGAAATCTTCCTTCGTGAACTCATTAGCAATGCTTCTGATGTAAGTGAATGACTCTAAATCTCTCCTTTCTTTGTTGTTCTTACAACCATGTTTTGTTGTTCCTGGAGAAAAGAATTGCTAACTAACAGGAGTCAAGAAAACAGAATTTTTTTGTGGGTGTTAGGAATTTTTTTTTATTATTATTAATTAAGACCTCTTGATGCTAAGTTTTCTCTATTTTCTTGGTAGAAGGAGGGGAGAAAAAGGAGGGATGGGGATTTTGGATTCCGAGATTAATGAATTATTTGAGTAATTTGTTGTTTTAATTCTAGGCACCGGACAGGATAAGATTTGAGAGCTTGACAGCTAAGAGCAAGCTTGTCCCTGACAAGGTTAACAAGAGCCTGCCTATTATTGACAGCGGAGCTGGCATGACTAAAGCAGGTAAATGTTAAATTACACAAATGTTGAATTTGAAACTTGTTCTGTTCTTGTCTTTGTATGGTCAGCTTTAATAGAACCGGTAATTGTGATCTTAGATTTGGTGAACAATCTGGGTACAATTGCAAGGTCCGGAACAAAGGAATTCATGGAGGTATTACAGGCTGGGGCTGATGTGAGCATTATTGGACAATTCGGAGTTGGTTTTTACTCCGCCTTCCTTGTTGCTGACAAGGTGATTGTGACCACTAAGCAGAATTATGATGATCAGTATCTTTGGGAGTCTCAAGCTGGAGAACCTTTGGGTAGAGGAACAAAAGTCACTCTAAGAGAATTCTGGATAACAGAGTGGTTAACAAGATTGAGATTTTATTCAATCCAGGATAGCAGAGTGGTTAACAAGAATGAGATTTTAGTCTTAGAAGCTTTATATTCGGTGTTTGGTCGTGGATTCTATATTTAAAACCATGATAGTTTGAGAGCTCAAGCCTCAAATTTTTTTTGTTGAATACATGTCTTGTTGAAATGTGGTTTAAATCTATACATTTTCTTTCCTTGTAACGATATCAATTCAATTTGTCCTCCCTAGTGCAGTTGGAGTAATTGGGAGTGAAGGACATTGTGAGAAAGCACTCTGAATTCATTAGCTACCCAATTTACATGTGGACTGAGAAGACTATTGAGAAAGAGGTTAATGATGATGAAGATGAAGAGACCAAAAAAGAAGAGGAAGGTGATGTGGAGGATGTTGATGAGAACAAAGAAAAGGATTCCAAGAAGAAGAAGAAGAAGATAAAAGAAGTGATCCATGAATGGGAACTCATCAACAAACAGAAACCTATTTGATTGCGCAAGCCTGAGGAAGTCAGCAAGGAGGAATATGCCTCCTTCTACAAGAGCCTCACCAATGATTGGGAGGATCCTCTTCCTTTTTGTTCCCAAAAGAGCTCCATTTGATCTCTTCGACACAAGGAAGAAAATGAACAACATCAAACTTTATGTTAGGAGGATATTCATTATGGACAACTGTGAAGAGTTCATTCCTGAATATCTAGGATTTATAAAGAGTGTTGTGGATTCTGATGATCTGCCACTCAACATTTCTCGTAAAATGCTGCAGCAGAACAAGATCATGAAGGTGATCAGGAAGAATTTGGTGAAGAAGAGTATTGAGATGTTCAATGAGATAGCTGAGAATAAAGAAGACTACAACAAATTCTATGATGCTTTCTCTAAGAACATTAAATTGGGTATCCATGAAGATAGCCAAAACGGAACCAAGCTTGCCGACTTGCTGAGGCACTACTCTACCAAGAGTGGTGATGAGATGACCAGTTTGAAGGACTATGTTACAAGAATGAAAGAGGGACAGAAATACATATACTACATCACTGGTGAGAGCAAGAAAGCAGTCGAGAACTCTTCATTCCTTGAGAAGCTCAAGAGGAAAGGGTATGAAGTTCTTTTCATGGTGGATGCCATTGATACATGTTGTGTCACAATTGAAGGAGTATGATGGCAAGAAGCTAGTGTCAGCGACCAAGGAAGGGCTGACAGTTGAAGATGACGAGGAGGAGAGAAGGAAGAAAGAAGATAAGCAGCAGTCTTTTGAGAACTTGTGCAAGACAATCAAGGAAATCCTTGGAGACAGGGTGGAGAAAGTAGTGATATCTGATCGGCTTGTGGACTCTCCTTGCTGTTTGGTTACAGGTGAATATGGATGGAGTGCTAACATGGAAAGGATCGTGAAAGCTCAAGCTTTGACCCATGTCTAGCAAGAAGTTATGGAGACCAACCGAGACAATCCGATCATGGAGGAACTGAGAAAGAGAGCCGATGCGGATAAGAATGACAAATCAGTAAAGGACTTGGTGCTTTTGCTCTATGAGACAGCCCTGTTGACTTCTGGGTTCAGTCTCGACGATCCTAACACATTTTCGGCAAGGATTCACAGGATGCTGAAGTTGGGTCTGAGCATTGATGAAGATGAGACCGGCGGAGAGGACGCGTAAATGCCAGCATTGGAGGAAGAAGCAAAAGAGGAGAGCAAGACGGAAGAAGTTGACTAAAGTATAACAGCCAATGGCATCAGACAAAAAGCATGATCCAGTAGTAATGTCGGTGTCTTTTTAGTGAGTTTCTGTTTCTGTTTCCCTTTGGAGTGTGGTTCTGTTGCGTTTTGGATTCAGGTTTCCCTGTTTTGCTTTCTTTTCTTGTTTAGAGTTGTAGCAAGCTTCCTTTCTTCTATGTAAACACTTTGCAATCCAAGTTCTGCATGCGTTAATTAGCATCATCATTAGTAAGAAACCATCTACCGCAGACAGTATACTGTATCTTGTGGAGCTCAGCAAGTCAAAATGACTCAATTTTCTGACCTTTTATTTTTTGGCCAGATTTTTAGGCAGAAACACTGTCTGGAGCAAGAACGATTTCTTCCATGATCTTTTCACGGTAAAATTTCCTTATCGATTCCAAAATGTCAACAGAGTTTAATATTATCAGCTATAGATTCATTAATTTGTTCATCATTGTGGCCTTTTTTTAGGTAGGCTGAATTCTGTAATCAAACAAGCTGTTATCAATTAAAATCTTTGACAAATATAAGATAGTATTTAAGGTTTAATATATATGTGAATTGAAAATGTAAAAGTATATAGAACATGGAATCTAAAATAATTTAAAATTAAATCAGTTCGGACTCATAATTAATTTAATTTCCAAACAAGTCAAGGTTCAATTGAATAGATGGTATTCTAAGTAATTATGTCTAATTCGGTTAATAATTTCTTGTGTTTGTACAATTCTAGAAACAAGCTAGGGTATGCTCATGCTTCATATATACCACTAACAAATTATATTTATTCGTAAAACAAAATCATAAAATTCAATTGAATAGATGCTAACCAGATACTTGATAGAATTGAAAAACTTTGTTTTCAACATTCTTAAAATTACAGCAAAATCTCATATATAATGCAGCTGAATCACATAAAATATAGTCGAAGTTGTGCGGGGATATGGAGAAAAACTCATAGCTTGCATGGTCATCATTTTGATCTCTTACACTTGTTTTCAAATGGAAAAATGCTAGGCAACTCATCATTTTTCATAGAAGTAGGTGGTAAAATCAACACTATCTTTCAACCATAAATAAACTCAAAATAACAAATATTACTAGTCTTGTCACCAAAAACTAGCAAAACCACTGCGGTTAGCCATTATTGTGCAACGACAACCACTTGGTACTAGATAGTCGGGAATAATATACATGGAAAAGACAAGAAGTTTTTGTCATTTATCAGTAAAAAATAAAATAAGAATTGCCACATAATATTAATGTTTTTTAGAACAATGATCAATGATAGTAAACAAAATTATAATATAAGATATAAATTTAAATTAAGTATATGAAAGTAACATACAAAGTGTAATTTATAAAAAGTAGGTGTGAAAAATATTGATGCATTCAAACTATATAATGTTTTTAATAATTGACCCTATTTTATTTTATTTTACATGTGGCGTGTGTGTTTATAGTGTTAATTTAATTGCTTCAGGAAGAGGAAAAGGTCCCAGTATAACAAAGACACTTATAGGGATTAAGAGAAGGGTGGGATGAGATGAGACTCTTTATGCTTTCATATGAAAAAAGTGAGCTTAAAAAACAACATACCAACTCAAACTCTCTAAAGAAAAAGAAGCTAGTGAATAAGAGAAATTAAAAATCTAAAACAATAATATATTTCAATTAAAACTAATAAAATCATATCAGTCATTAAATTTAAAATTAAAGGTGTACTAGTACTAGGTTAGCATGATCTATCATGTTATATCAAACATGACTTGAGCTCCTGTTCCTGAAATAAGTGACCCTTAATTACAAATTAATTATGAAGAGTCTTAATTGTTTTGTGCGAGCCAAACCCCAACAAAAAAGACTCAAGATTTCTCATCGGGCCAGTGATGCATGCTAGTTCAGAGGTAAGATGCTTTCATTAAAGTGCCTTAATTTAGTAAGAACTGTTTTTTTTAAAAAAGAAAAAGTTGCTAGTTGCAGAAATGACTCTAAGCATTTAATTACTACTACCAACGATGATCATTAGTAAAACTGCCCTAGGATATGATTATCAATGTTGTTGTTGCATTATTGTTACATAATCATTACTGTTAAGAGATGTTGCGATTTTGTCACACTGATTAAAGAGACTGAACATGGGAGAAAGTGATGATGAAAAGACATTGAAGATTGAGAAGCATGACCTCCTACCATGTAGATTAATGAGCCATGCAACAGAAAACATGACATAGAGCTGGTATATGTAACAGGGCCGCAACAGTTGGAGGGTGCATGATAACGTTTTTCCCTTTAACACAAGGAATTTATATCAGGACAACCATGGTTATAATGAAAGTTATCATTTGACAGAGAACAAACAGGACGACGTCATCATTAGCTTCATAAACATCAACAGCACTTAATTACGCTCCTTTACGTACTATGTATGTGTAGAAAGATGTCCGATCAAACGGTGTATTCGTATAATCGATTTGGTTAATGGTTTTCATGTATAAAACATGTCACTTGATCATCTACCACCATGAATTAAGCAAAACATTATTAATTAATTAATTATATTCACGATGTTAGTGCTTAATTAATGCAGATCCGTTAGAGATATCCTTATAAGCTCATGAATCCTAAGCCATCAGCTCGATGCAGGATGAGATGATATCCTTAATCATAAATTCCTTAAAACACAAGTTATTATATCCCAGATTATTTTTACAAGCCATTCCCCTTAAATATCTTTCAGTATCTTAATTTTGAATTAAGGCGCCACCAAAGAAGAAGGTATTTTTCACTGCCATTATACTCCTTAATTAATTCTTGGATTAGAAAGACCGCCATGATCTTGGTTGGATAGCTTACCTCGAGAGTATCGTCAAGATTAAAAAAAAAAACACTCAACATTCAATGATCGATCCCATAATCATTTCTTAAGTTACATTTCAGCATTTGGTATGCCCTCCTTTAACTTTTTTTTTTTCTTTTTTCAATGTATCAGCTTGTCACAAGAAAGATATACACGAAGTCCATTAGAACTGTTATTCAAAATTCTTGAAAAAGTGAAAGAAAAAAAAATCACTCGTTGACATCACCATAATCATGATCAAACTCTGCTGGGGTTTGTTGCGTTGCCATTATTCTTTCCTCTGCAAACGCCTAGAAAACAAGATTACATGCATCCTTATGCAGTTATCTGTTTTCATTGCCTCAATTCTCACAATCTCACCTGTGGGAGTTAAAAGGCGGGGTAGAAATGAAAGAAAAGAAATCAACAAGCTGTCTTCAAAAGCCTGAAGCCCTGGACCATTCTGAAAGCTCTATAAAAAGATGAAGAGGGAAGAGAGATGAGAGGCAGTTTTCACCATTATAAATATCTTATAGAGATGAAGGGAAAGAAGAGAGTGTAGCAGCTCCCATACTTGATGAAGTTGGTGCAATTTCTTCTCCACCAAGTGGTCCTTCAACATTATCCCAAAAAAGAAAGTTTGAGCATTGTTGGGATTCCACCCATTCAATATTCAACTCTTGCCTTTGTAAGCATTCCAATGATATCTCTCCTTCGTCATTCATGCTACAGGATTGCATCTCAATAGGCACCATGTTATCCATGTTGTCAATCAATGGAGGCAAGTAATTTGTATCCATTCCAATACTAAAAGTTGCTTGGGGGGGCAGTACTGCTTGAACATGATGGTGCTGGCTTGAATTCCAAGTTTCAGTGTTTAAGCTTGCCGAATCATGAAAAAGCTCCCCACGTACACTACTATCCACAATTCCATCAAGTGAGGCAGTACTGGTGTCAAACATAAATAAGGGAGCTGAAGACGAAAATAGGGTTTCTTGAACTTGTGGCCTTGTCAAATCTTGATGACCTAAATCTAGTTGGTTTGAGGTATAATTTATATTTGAATGATCAGTACTGGTAGTTGCATTGGTTATTGTTGCAGGTGCTGAAGGCTTTCGTATCTTCTTTTTAATCCAAGAATTCCAATAGTTCTTTATCTCATTGTCTGTTCTTCCAGGCAAGTGACTTGCAATATGAGCCCATCTACAATTGATCAACCATGCATATAAAAACTTAATTACCACAAAACTAGCTAGTGACTAATCATAGATTACAAAACAACAGACAAAGCAATTAATCAATTAGCTAACTTGTCTGGATTTAGAGAAGCAAGGAATTTGTAGCAAAAGTACTAACATGATTTGATAAAATATCTTACAGAAAGAGAAGGGGAAAGACAACGTTACGGTGTTGAGTTAGTGCTGTGCATAGCATAGACAGGCATTAATTTCCAACTGAAAACCTATGTTACAACTTCTGACATTGCTTTCTCAACGTCTCCCGTAATGCAGTTGATAGGTGCTTATAGAACTACTTAAACATTAATTAATTATGTGGTTGCTTCTAGCTAGCTTATCTTTTGAATATATATATATAGAAACGCATGTCAAAACTTACTTTTCAAGTTTCCATTAAAAACAGAATAAAGAATGAATTTCCCCCATAAGCTCCCCAAGAGAGAGAGAGAGAGCGAGAGGAAGTCTCAAGATTATTTTAGAGCACTTAATTGTCCTATTCTTTTTTGAAAAACCGTAAGAAGTAAGAACTTATATACTTGATTGCAAGTGCATTCTATGAGGCCCAGCTTAAAATTATTAATCTCTATGTAATATATTAAACTTGTAATTGCAAATGCCAGTTTTATGTAGTTTATTGTAAAAACCTGTTTCCAACAACACCATGAAGGCTAATTATCAACTTCTCCTCCTCTGGAGTAAATCTTCCTCTTCTTATATCTGGCCTCAAGTAATTAATCCATCTCAAACGACAACTCTTGCCACATCTTTGAAGCCCTAAAATGTTCAACCAGAAAAGAGAGAAATCATTCACTAATTATACCTATATCAAACAAGAAATTATACAGAGCTTAATTACCGGGGAAAACTAAACAAAGAAGAAGGACAAGAAACAAGTGGTTGAAAACAGGAATAGAGAGGCAAGTACCAGCTTTCTCAGGAACCTCACTCCAACATCCATAGCCATGTGTAGTGATATATCTGATGAGCTTTTCATCTTCTTCAGGTGACCAAAGTCCTCTCTTAACCTTTTGCTGGTTGCAGCAAGAATGGTGACCCATATTATGATATATCTGATCTTATTGATCCCTTCTTCCTCTTTTGTTTCTTTGAGTTTGGTTTCTTTGATTAGAGAGTTAGAGCAGTAGGTTATTTCTGGGGCTAGGCAAGAACTATTGGCCACTCTCTTCCCCATTTAAAAGTAACACGAGCACAAAGGGAGCCGACATGGATCGAAAAAAAGATGGGGTCCATGCAAAGGGACCCAGATATTCATCTAACCCTAAAATGACATTTCATCAGCTATTATTTCTCATTCTCTCAAGGTTGGGGTCTGTGTTTTACTATTTTCTACGTAGAGTTAAGACTTAAGATTGTATTACGTAACCAAAATTCACGTATCCTAAAAGCACTGCTGGTTGTTTCACAGACCTAGCTATTTCTTTCTTTCTCTCTCAAGGAAAGATTTTGTAATATCCCCTTGGCATTGTCCCGTCATCTAATCCCCAATTATAGTGTGACACATTAGGGGAATGATCAAGAGATACATGAACCTTTGGAGAAACCATTTAAACGTTAAGTGAGCACTGTAATTTTTTATTTTTTAATTTCAAGGAGTGTGATCGATGATGATGATGATATGTAAGTTTCAAGTAGAGGGGTAGGTTTTTTCTCTTCAAGTTGATGATCGTCTGCGGCAAAACCCACATAAAACTTGCCCAATTAATGCGGCACAAATAACGGCCGCAAACTAATGATTACAATCACAAGTAGGAGTAATTGATGATTTATTCGTCGTTTCGAGTTCTACTTTATGGTATAATGGAAGTATTGGTGTTTTTTTTCTTCTTCTTACAAGTTTTAACTCATGAATTTCACTTCTTGCTTCTACTGTTGTGAGAAACAAAATGATACTTAGTATTTGTTCTGGAGACTTATGGAATATATATATTTTTTAATATCTCAATTAGTATAAATCAAATCGATTAATTAATTAATGTAGCACCAATCAACGTATATCTTGTCAATTATACATATTTTCTTACCATATATAATCCAGCAAGGACTGTTTATAGTTAAACTAGCAACACAAATCCTTGTCTTTCTTCTCTTATTGTCTTATAATCTTGATATTTCATAATATGAAATAGCATATTGTCTTAATTTTCTAATTAATTTGAAGTTGGGCCTTCCTTCACCAAGACAAGTACTGGGAACTGTGTTATCCTCTAATTTGACATAAAGTTGGGAGCCATTCATAAATTTGAGGTGAATCCTATGATTATATGAAAAAATACAATTTTGCCAATACCTAGATAGAATGGGAAAACGTTACTCGTTCCATGATTACTTCCAATTACACTTATTGTTAAGCATTAAATCTTAATTGTCTTAAATGCCAAACAAACTTATATGTCCTTAAATTTTATTATATTCACGCTAATCAAGTTCACTGATGCAATGATTGGATTAGTAATAGTTTAACTTGGTGAATATGTACAGGCACTTTTTAAATTATTGGTGGTTTAAATAAAGATTTGTTTTTTTTTCCTCCAGAGTCCAGATTGACACATTTTATATTATTTTTTTATAATCATACATGCATGATCTATGATTGAGGGCTCCTCTATTAGGTTTCACTCAATATTAATGACGATACCATCACCAAATAAAATGTTTTGTCAATGGGAGTTCATTTATACCTATCTTGAACTCCATTATTGTTGAATTTGGATGTTTTAAGACTTCAGATTTTTAAATTAAAAAAAAAAGTAAAAAATCAAATAAAAAAAGAATAAGAAGTTTTCATTTCCAAGGATCAATAATTCAATAAAGACTTTTTTAGAAAGCCCAATAACCGTTAATGCTGAAAAATATTCGATACCACTATTATTTTAACAGAAGAAAACATTATAACTACGTACAAGGCCCGTTCTTGATTAGTTAGGGGACATCCAGAGACCTCATGAAAATGAAATCATTTAATTTTGATTTTCCTCAATACTTACTTATATTTATTCGTAGTTTAGTAAAGAGCTCATCGATCCCTAATGTTAATTCTTCAATCATCTTGATAAATACTGGTGACGGTTGCATCACGTAACGCATGAATTGAAATCATATTCCTATGAAAATAGCATTGTTTGATCAGTTCCTCGCGCCTACAAACTGTTTTCTTTTTTTTTTTTCTTTTTTTTCTTCTTAATTTTAAATAACAAGATCAAAGAAAGACATTGAGAAGGACTCTTGATTTTATCGTAATGCAGTGAGTCTAATTAATACACTTAAAGCAGTTTGACTAAATTTTGTCCCCTTGCTTAATTATCAAGAAATTATGTGCTGATTGTGTGGGAATAACGTCTATACGTAACATGGTTAACATCACTAAATCCAAATGGTTGTTGATCTACAACAACTCGATCCTTGATAAAACTTCAGCTCGTGAGCAGATTTTATATTTCTTAACATTTAATCGTAATTGATATTATCTACTTAATTTGCTCGTTAAACCGTATAATTGAGTTAATTTTGTGCAATTTTATTTTTCGCTAAGATAGTAGTGTGG
Organism: Populus nigra; assembly: GCF_951802175.1. Taxonomy (NCBI): domain Eukaryota; kingdom Viridiplantae; phylum Streptophyta; class Magnoliopsida; order Malpighiales; family Salicaceae; genus Populus; species Populus nigra. The sequence continues at coordinate 15,281,609 of NC_084859.1, forward strand.
CAAGTTATTCATGATTTTCTTTTAAGAATGAAATTCTACAAGCAGACTGTTCGTTAAACAAATACATCGGTCCTGGATGAAGAAATTGGTTCGTGGAGGAAAAACAAATAAATTAGACGGGCACTGTTAATGGGGCCAAATCGATCTTGATTTACCAGCTAGCTAGCAGTAAAAAAAAGAGTTGGATAGATCATAATTATTAGAAGGGTTCATCACTATTCAAACCAATTAAATAATAATTTTGGCTCAATTGGCGAAGCTCATGCAAAGTTTTCTCAAACAACAAGTGCACGAGGATTCTTATTTATTATAGAGTTTCGAGTGCTTTATCACTGTCACGCACACTTGTGTATATTGGAAATTCAGTGAATATCACTGAATTTGTTCTTTAAAAAACATAATTTCCAGAATTAATATGGTAATTAAATCACTCAAATTCATGACCGAATTATCAAGGCTCCAGAAGCATATGTGTTCCTCTTAAATTCACCCTTTTGCTGGGCTAATAAATCATCGAGATTGCTTGATATATTGTGAAATATAGTTCCAGAAATGCGAGTGATTTTCTTCTTCGATTATTCCACGATACCGTTTATATATATTGTCCGTACGTACGCACATGCCATGATACACTTGAAGTACTGAATATTCTAATCCACTACAGTGCAGCGTATTAAATAAACAAGGTCTTTGTCTAATGACATAAAGTTCACAGATTAGTTAGAAACATAAACAGAAATTGGTATATATCTTCGAGTATGGTGTTTTAAGCTTCTGTACTATACGTAGATGGATCAAAATAAATGTAGAGAGAGAGTTTGTCGAGAATGAAAGCGAGGGCAATATTATTCTGTTGATTGATGCAAATCATCCACCATATTTGATGTGAAGATAAGAATGTGACTTTTGCTTGGATGGATCGCAAGCTAAAACTTTGAAAGTAATATACAAATCATTTTTAAAAGAGACTCATTAGGAGGATATTGAAAAGGGGAAATGATTATACTTAGCTTTAAGGAGGAGCAATGGAGAGGCACAGGGCCTACCAATGTGGAATTTCAAGTGCCCATTAGAGAGAAATTTTTTGGGACATTGCCTTTAAAAGCATGGTTGGTTAAGTTATTAATCATGGATGGAAAGACTCTACCTTTAGATCCTTGCTTAGATGTGGTCCTCATGGTTTCTCAACCTTGTTTATCTTAATATAATTAATAATGCACTTTAATGATGGTTTTCTTCACTCATGCCCCACCATGCATGAATCTTCACACAGACCCTTTTCCTTTCATATGGTGCTCATCCTTTCCCTTCTGCTAATCCTCATATGGGACTCCAGCTTCATCTCTCTCTCTCTCTTGCTGCCCCCACCATTGCTTGCTAGAAATGGTAACAATGGTGACCGAAATTAATCAACAAGTCTAAAGGTGGCCGATTGAATTGCTTTATATCATATCTTAGATCTGATTTCCTTTATCCGACATGAATATTTTATAACTTGCTTCCAAGTCCAACAAACTCAGTTGCAAATAAGACCGGAAACAACAGACATTTAATCTTAATGTAGACATATCATGGCTAAGCTGATCGGGGCCATACCACACATGAAGTGAAATGGTGTCTCTTCAAACCAGTTAACCAATGCTGGAAAGAGAACGAAATTATCTCATTCTGCAGGATTCTGTGTGATATGTTTAGGGCTTTATTCATCTCTGTGGGCATAAAGACGAAGGGGCATGTGCGTTTTTCAATCCATGTTTTGGAGGTTCAGAAAGTGATTGGAAAGGAACCTTAGCACCATCCATGTAGGCCCATCTGCATTGCAATTTTCATAGAACAAGGAAACAATCCACCCTGGCTTACTTATTGGCTTGATAGATATATAGCTGCATGTATATTGCAATCATTCTTTCCAACATAGAATTGATTGTGAATGTGAAATTTGCAATTCCAAGACAAAGATATCTACATCATGGTTTCTATTTGAGTTGGGCTTACATAATGAAACCACCGGCTTAGGCTTTCATGGGTTTTGAGAGTGACTCTTCCTGGAGGCCCACGAACTAGCCCAATGAAAGATAAATGGCTGAAAAGTGAATACCTCTTGGGCATCTCTAGGGGTACCAGCTCCTTGAACTTGGGCCCATCTAACTCCTTTTCTTTTCTTTTTGCAACGCCAAGTTCCTTTATTTTCCTTTACTTGTGCAATTACTCTCCCTGCATTTGCCCCATCTAGGCTGTGTTTTTCTTTGCCAGATACAATGTCATTAATACATTAATAAAAGTTTTCTCTCTCGCATTAGTGAGAGTGAATTAGCTCATGTTCTGGGCATGGAACTAAAACGTGTTACCATAATTATCACTTTCCCTGGTCCCTTCCAATTATATATAGCCGATGCCCACATGTGAAAGTGCAGTAGTGGTCTGTCTGTTTCTTCGGGCATTGACTACAAGTTTGCTGCTGGGAGGATTGTGGACTCAGTTATCATTTGGGGCTAATAAGTGTAGTGGGTATCTCGGGCATGCTCATGGTGATCACATGATATTCATGAGACTTTTTCTTTTTGTATTGTCAAATAAAAATAGCTTAGTTTCATGTTGAAGGTCTGCATACATAGAGCATTCCTATGCTTATCGATTCCTGGTTCTCTTCAGAGAGGACAAAGATACGTAATCGTGGATAACTAGTTTTTTGTTTTTCAACCCGAAAGAAATATAAAAATGTTAGAAGGTCTAAATTTTAATTTACAGCAGCTGACACAATTTTTAAATGCTTAAATGATAAGATATTGCAGGATATATTTTAAAATATATATTAAGATGGTGATAAATTAAATTAATTATGGTTTTCATGCAAAATCCGCATTATAGATATGAGATACTAATAAAATTATAAAATCAAAAGCGAAACAAAACAAGAATTTTAATTATAACGAATCAGATTTTAAAAGCTAAAAATAAAAAGAATTAATTAAAAAAAATAACTGGAGTAACCATATCAATGGTAGTGGAATACCTTGAGGTGGGACAAAATTTCTCAACCTAAAAAAGAAAAAAAAATTAAAACAACGCTAGGATCTTCAATTAAGTAAACGAAATCAGAGACTCGGATAATTAAATAAACCAACTTTTTTATGTATTAAAAGATAACATTACTCTCAGGGACCATATAATTGTTGTTAAAAAATTATGAAATGACAAATCAGTCCCTACAAAGATGCTTCGAGAATTCTGATTTTAAAGTATTAACTATACAAAAAATCTAGGGATGTTACTCAACGATTTTAAAACGATAAATAAACCTGTGAAAATACAAATATACCCTTGTATTCAACGAGTGTTTTTTAAGAGTAAAAATGTAAATCCACTACTAGGATTCACAGTGATTTACATCTGCTGCACGGCAGTTTGGCCCGTGGGGTTTAGACTCTGTAAATTGCTGAGCAGTAGATTCTAAAAGAAAAGAACTTGCCCACGCTCACAAGCAAGCTCGTAAAACTAAAATAAAATCATCTAGTCACCCGCCAGGTCAGCATAATTGCCCTATTAGTAGGCCACGGTGATGGCAAGAGAAACATCACTACCACACCTTTCGTTCAAATATTTTTCGGACCTAATATCGGAATAAATCAAAGGAAAAAAAAACACAGTAGCTGGCCCCACCTTTTACAGGATAAGTCTACCACACCTTTTACTGCTTGCTTACTGTACGAGTCAACTCCTTCAAAACATATTTATTACCTATAATCTAAAACGCGTGGGGGTGTTTAGCTGTAGTAGGCTAGTAGCCAACACTATTTATTCGCCCACACACAAAACAAAAAGGTAGACGGTTTTTATAATTTACTTTGGTCAGCATGATTTTATTTTAGGTTTGATCTTAATTTAGGGTTAAAGCTAATTACTTCTTTTTTAGTCAGTGATAGAATTGAAAGAATAAATACCTTAAAAGTTTATATTAGGTGTTTTTTACTTTTTAGGTTTGTAAAAAAATGAACTCGGTTTAATTTTTTATTTTACGTTGATTTCTATTGTTAAAACAATTTTTTTTATTTTTTTAGGTCATGAATATGTCTGTTACAGTTTCTAAGATGTTTTGGATATAAAAAAATTGGTTGAAAAATAGTTTTTTAGATCAATAAAACTTAAGTCCTGATTTTCCGACTATCATAGTGGTCAGACAAATTAAATGACACGTTGTCTGATTTTTTTTCAAAATTTTTTGGAATGACCCAGTTGCAATAAAAAAGTTAAGGGCCTAGTCATGCGAGCCTACCTTACCAGGCCCCGCGTTGGCCTTCATGAGAAGGGTGTGGCGGGGTGGTCTGGCTTGCTAGGCCCAGCAATACCTGACCTTTGCTCTTTTTTCCACATTATTGTTTATCTAATTCGTTTTTAAAATAATGCTTTTTTATATGGTTTTTTTAATTTTATTTAATTATATTTAGATTAGTATTTTTTTTATTTTGTTTAGAGAATCTCTTTTAAATTATGATTGTTTTGTTGTTATGTATTTAAAATTTAAAGATTTTTTTAATTTATCTATAATTTTTTTTTAATTTTTTGTATGGATGAATTTTATTTTTAAAAATTCAAAAAATAATTCTAATATGTGCAAATATATATGAGCACTGATGCACCAAAACTCATTGCAAGATACGGCGATTGTGATTATACTAAGCATGTGAACATGTGATGTGTGAGAAAAAATAAATATCCGAAGAAGAGATGAGTTGGGGAGGGGAGGGGAGGGGAGGGGAGGCCGTTAATTATTGACTGAGCAGGAGACCACTTCAACGGCAATCAACGATAAAAACGGCATTGAAGGATAGAAAATCAATAAAGAAACAAGACACTAGAGATCCATCAGTTTCCCGATACTAAAGTGCCTTTAAAAAATGTGAAATTCAACCCATGGTCGGCTTGATTTGTCATTACATGCATCATCTCCAATGAAGAAAAAAGAACAGGAATTGAGTCTCTGACACACAGTTCCTCTTCCTCGTGTCTTGTCTCGATCACTTTATTTTCTATTCCTTTGTCTGATTTCTTGCCACAATCAACGCTAATCACTGTAATGTAATGTCAGTGAGTGAGGGAGTGGGGTTTATTATTATCAAAGTGCCCAAAACATCAGTAAAGATCAGTAACAGTGATTGCACTATATATCCACCCATCATCCATTCTCTTGCCAGAGGTTTTTATTTTTATTTGGAACGATCGAAGCGAGGCCGGCCAGATCTACTTCAAATCTAGGAGTCCTTGCCAGGTGGGTCAATGTTCGCTGCCACCAACCTGAGGGCTTTATTTCCTTTTTAATGGAGGCCTGGCATGGTGGCCAAATATCCCATCCAGATTGGGATTTCTTTGTTAATTTCATTAATTAGACTATAACATGATCTTCCAAGCTGTCAGCAGATTGAGAAATTTGAGTTAGATCACCAGTTGTAAGATTCGTGACAATTAATTTCTCAATTCAATTGTTTACCTTAAACTAAATATACTTAAGGAGCCAATCAATGTTAAGTGACAGCAACAAATCTGAGAGCTTCAATATTTTTAGTCATTCTCAGTCTACTTGATGCTGCAGGAAAGGATATCTTAAGATTCAAATTATAAATTATTAGAACAAATTAAGATATGATGTTTCCTACTTATCCTATTAGGCAGCTCTCAATGAGTCATTCCAAGAAGCATGGAGTCCCTTGCACCTCTCTGTGCCATGAATGATATCGGTGGTGGTTCTCTTATTAATTATGCCTCATCTTGTAGGTTAAGTCTTTCAAGTTATAGAGGAAGCGACTTGCCAAATGTTGAAGCTCTCGAAGATCTACCCCGTGACATTTTGAGAGTTTTAACATACTGGTCTTCAAGTTATCTACCCTCATGTCACTCAAAAGTGCCTTGGAGCCTTCCTTTAGTTGCAGGACAACTTGGTTGGCCCTTTCAAAGGCTTCTTTTAACTCTAGAATTGGAATCAAGAATTAGAATTCAATAAAAAGTAGAAAGATTAGGATTGCATTGAGAATTACAATTCAATAAAAAAATGTTTCATGAAATATTTTGGTAAGGAAGTGGAAGACAAACAAATAATTACCCAAGTCCAAATACGTTTACTTTCAGAGTGTCATTAATTCCATGCACCGCTAGAGAAAGGAGTCGCGTAGATTAGTCCACAGGCTTCTCAACTTGCTCGCCTTCTTTTTTGACGGCAAGCAACAGTGCATGTCACCTCTATCAGAGGTAAGATCACATGTAAAACAAGAAAAGCTAAAATAGAAAAACAATGTTAGGTAATTATATTTATTTATTTCTTGACCATGAATTTCTAATCGATTAGATTTTCTTTTCTTAATTAATGTCTATGATCTCTTCCAAATTTTCTTGATCCTCCTCTTTATTTATTTATTTTTTTCTTTTGCAAAACCCCCAATATTGTTTTTTTAGTACCTTGTTCTTTCTTTCTTCTTATTTCACTCCTTGAATTCTTTTTGTTCTTTCTTTTTTATTGTTATCATGATAAAATTAAATTAAAAAATTAAATTGGATCAAATATATTATTTTTTAAAACACAGAAAAATTAGAGGTTAAAAACAATCATCAATATTTATCCCTAATTTCTCACCATACAATACATGCAAAATAAAGGTTTATTATACAATAAGTGAGAATTTTTACACCTTTCACCCTTCCAACACACTATCAAAATGTTCTTAATTAGAAATTAAATCATCTTTAAGTTGTTGTTGACTTGGCTTAATTTCTTAGGAACCATAAATATATAATGGATTTTTTATATAGTTATTGTCTTAGAACAATATAGATATCTAAAATTCTTACATGTTGGATAATAAATATTGTTTAAGTAATTGCTAAACTTGACTAAAAACATGATCTAGACCCAATCCAAAATATAAAAATTAACAAAAACAACATTAACCCCTTTTTAGATATGATATTAGAGACTAGAAAATGACTTGTCCTTTCTTTCTTAATTAATTAATCATTTTGTGTCTGACGTTTCAACTAGAATCTTTTGTCATACATACATGGGGCGTAGAGAGTAGACTAGAGACGCCTCCCATTGCTGCGATGAACTTGTTCTTCTGTGTATATAAAAAAAGATTAATTTTCAATGTTATTAATTAAAATTGATGATGTGAACAAATCTAATTATTTGTAAAAAAAACTCGTTAGTTGGTCCACTAGTTTTACTAAATTCATTCAATCCTTTGTCACTAGCAACTAACATGTAGTCTTAAATATAAATGGGAATAGATATAATTAGATTAATGGTTTAATTGATGTAATCAATAATATATAATTACAAATATCTAAATCAATTAATGTGTATCCTTAACGCATATGTTAAAAGAACTCTCTCTTTTTTAATAGATGAAGTAATATTTCCTTCTTTCTCTTGTTGTTTTCCCTTGTCCATTTATAACAGGGAATAACATCACCAGTAATATTAATTATATCTTAATATATAGCATGTGTGGTATTGCTGTCAAAATGTTATTTGTTAAAAATTTATTTATTTTTGTTAAAAATTAATCTTTTTAATATATTTAAATTGTTTTGATCTATTAAAAATAAAAAAAATATTTTTTAAAAAAATATTTTAATAAATTTTAAAATAAAAATATTTTAAAAAATAATCACTTCTAACATTTCAAACACAATCTAAAAATTCTGATTTGTAGTGGCTTTGGAATAATAACACGACACTAAATGGAGACAGCATACATTTTGTCCGTGACACACTAACTTTCTTTCAATTTATTTATTTTTCTCCTTCCATAAAACACGTGAAATATCACTTGGTGTCCTGGGGAATACAAGTAAGAACCCCACCTTCTCTTTTTTTTTTTTTCTTTTTTTCTTTTTTCTTTTTTGTAAAAAAGGAGGTGATTACAGTGTTGATTTGCAAATGAAAAAAGAAAAAAGAAAGAAAGGAAAAGAGTCATGAGCAATACAAATGATTGATAGAAGGATCAATATATTAGTTTAGTTTAATTAGCTAACATACTAAGCGCAATTTATTTTGTATTTTAAAAATATTTTTTCAAAATAAATTTTATTTTATTTTTATTTTAAATTATTTTTTAATATTTTTAGATCGTATAGATATGCTGATATAAAAAATAACTTCTAAAATATAAAAATAAAAATATTATTTTAATATTTTTTCAAACAAAAAATATTTTAAAAAATAATTAATACTACACTATCAAAAAAAAAAAAAACCCTCTGATTCTTTTAAGTTTGAAACCTCTAATTCTGTTAAGTTTGAAACCTTTTTGCCATGTTAGAAGTAAACCTGCCTTTTATCAGATTCTTTTTTCATCATTGCTTTTATCAAATCTGTGAATGCTAACGAGGTGATAATAATTCAAATCAAGAAATAATTAACAAGACAATAATAAGTGATGTGCTCTCTTAAATTGTTAAATTTTAATTAGAACATAAAAAAATCTTAAATTCAAATTAAATTTCTAAAAAACAGCTAGTCCAAATTCAATTTACATGCATTTATGTGACCTAGTCATCGTATCCGTTAATTTCCTATTCCTTATATAATAATAATTATTTCCACTAAAAAAAAGGTTTTCATTTCCTAGGAGCCAGCCAAGCCAACAATTTTGGGCAGCTTGGGGAAATAAGAATTGCTAAGAAGGAGCCTCCGTAAGAAGAAGAAACGGTCTTGCACAAGACAGAAGGGCATAAAACCATCCACTCCCTCGTATATAACTGCGCAACTGTCTCTTTGTCTTACAAAAAAAAGCCTCTCCTTCTCTGACTTCTTCCTCTCTTCCCCCGTTCTCCCCTCGCACTCCTAAAAACGCAAACACAAACACTACCCCTTATCCACCATTCTTCAAGAAAAAGAAAAAGAAAAAAGCACCATCAATCACTTGTGGTGTTTCCTTCTAAAATCTTTATCCAAAAAGGAAAAAAAAAAAGTGAAGATGCCTGCTACAGAGCACCAGCCATCATTTCTTGGCAGAATCAGCATTAGAAGAAACCAGGTAACTGCTATGGACGGTAACCATGAGCAAGAGCTAGAAGACTTGGAGCTTTTTCAAAGACACATCGGTGATCGTTTTGCTGAATTACTATCACCTCCTGATAATCAAGATTCTCCTTTCTCTGGCGAGTCATTTCTCTCAATTTCTTGGCTAAGAAAACTAGTCGATGTTTTACTGTGCTGCGAGGCAGAATTCAAAGCTGTTTTAATTATGGGGCGTGACCCTTCTCAAATATCTAAACCACCTTTGGATCGTTCACTAAGTGATTATATGGAGCGTGCTGTTAAAGTTCTTGACATTTGTAATGCGGTTTCTGGTGGGGTTGATTCTATTCGTCAATGCCAAAAATTGGCTGAGATTATTGTTTCTGCTTTAGAGCAGAAACCAATTGGTGATGGTCAAGTTAAGCGAGCTAAAAAGGCTTTGAGTGCTTTGATGTCTGCTTTGGCAATTGATGATAAAGAAAGTAATCATCCAAGGTATGCAGAGAGAACTTGGTCTTTTGGAAGGAGAGGAAATAACAGTGGGGGTAATCATAAGGACCGAGCTAATCATGGCTCCTTTCGATCTTTATCAATGGTTGTGGCTAAAAACTGGTCTGCTGCAAAACAGATTCAGGCCATGTGTTCTAATTTGGCGGTACCGAGAGGTGGAGAATCAACAGGGTTGGTTCAGCCTGTTTATATAATGAGTAATGTTATGGTTTTTGTGATGTGGGCTCTTGTGGCTGCGATACCATGTCAAGAAAGGAGTGGGTTGTTGACTCATTTTCAGATTCCAAAGCAATTTGGGTGGGCACATAGCATAATTGGGATGCAGGAGAAGATTGGAGAGGAATGGAAAAGGAAAGAGAAGAAAGGGTCAGCTGGATTGCTAGAGGAGATGCAAAGGATGGAGAAGTTGGGGCAGAGTTTGATGGAATTTGCTGATGGATTCCAATTTCCTGCGGAGGATGAGAAGGTGGAGGAAGCGGCTGCACAGGTGGCGGAGCTGGCAGAGATTTGCCGGAGAATGGAAGAAGGATTGTTACCTTTACAGCAGCAGATCAGAGAGGTGTTTCATAGGATTGTAAGGAGCAGGACAGAGGTACTTGATTTGTTGGATCATGGGAAAGTTTCTCAACCTATAATATAATGCAAGTCCGGACTTTTGTCCAAGATGGGGACTTGAAAGTTTGAAAATATTTTAGGTACTTTCGCGATTGCAGGTTCAATCTGTTCATGTGGGTAGATGAACATGGGCATATGTTGAACCTCAATGTGAATCTTCATACAGGTTTTTTTTCTTCTTTTTCCCCCCCTCGTTACTAGAGATTATATGGCTCCAGCACACCAAGTTTAGAGTTCTAGCATGCATTTCTATGTGTGAAACGTGCTCTTCTACTTCTCTTTCTTGGCTTAATTTGTTTTCTTGTTGAGTGCAAGATGTTTTGTTTAAAAGATATGTATAGTACTAATTAAGGTTTACTTTTGCATTTATTGGAGTTGTGATGGCAGTTTCTGATTTGAAATGGATGTATTAGTCCTTTGGCTTTATGATCAGGGCAGGCGAATTAGGGACTGGAAAATTGATTTTTACCCTAGAAGGTCTTGATTCTGTTGCAGAACAAATGTATAGGTGGTTGATTCTTGCAGCCAAAGACCAGATCAACACTTGTTTTGCTGGTTTTGTGGAATTACACTGCTGCAATTTCCTTTTTGTGGAGCAAATGCCCTCAATTAGGGCATCAGTATGGCTCTATATTGCTGTAAATTCCATGATTAAGGTTTTGTAATTTGACCTACTCTGTTGTATGCTCTCTAAGTCATGGTGTGCTTTGCTTTTCAACTTGGAACACAAGTCCGAGAAGAAAAGAATCATTTCTGGATTATCTCAATTTCTCTGTTTAATTTCTCTTGCCTTTATTTCCATAATTTTTGTAAGAAAAAAGGGGAAGGTGAATACTTTGTTTGTGGAAATTCACAGAAGAGACAAATGTACATGGAACTTATGTCATGTCTTCCACCCTCTCCTGCTCGCTTGGAATCTACGTTTTTTTATATATATAACTCCTGCCAACTTGTTGAGAGTATTCCATCTGTGTATGATGGGAGAAAATGGACAACAAGACAGCTACAAACCACAAGCCTACAAATAAAATTTAGTCCTCTTTGTGGATCGCCCAGCTAGCCACCATCTGAATAGAGTCACAAACAGCTTAGCCATTGCAGGATGGCGCCACCTGTTTGCCAATTGTCTAGTTCGATAGGATGATTAAAATTCACCGTAACCCATTCATTGTTGTTATTATTAGTAATATATATATATTTTTTTTTTAACCCGGGATGTCCGGGTCAGCTTACGCGCACCACAACTAATCTCTGGACCAACTGAACACCCTGCAAGCCCAGTAGATATGTAAGATACCGCGGGGATGACAAGCGTGCACGCTAGGGCGCGAATCCAAGTGACAAGCGTGCACAAGGAAACCTTGTCTCTGCCGCTGGGCTACAAGCCCTGGTGCTTATTATTAGTAATATTATTTTCCCACAAGGTGGTCCATGTCTCTCATCATTTTCAGCCATGTTTGAAACATTTTCAAAGTAGCCATGCACCTGCAAACTGGGAACATATCCTGCCAGTTGCGAAAAGTCTCGTGTGTGCGTTCTGAATTTTGTAAATGAAAACCTGGATTTTACTGAATTGATTCTGCATCGCTAAAAACACTGTGCTCCTCATCAAGGCTATTGTAGAGGAAGAAAGTCATACAAGCATTAAAAGCATCCAATTTCCAACTTTTATCGTGAGAGAATATCTCTGCCCTGGTGCGTTTAGAAAGAAGAAAAGAAGAAGAAGCATTAATCTGTCCCTGTCTGAACATTGCATTTTGTTGATGATTCATGTGGCTTCTTTATTTATCTACTCCTATTTATATTTATATTTATATTTTAGGTTGTAATAAATATCCTCCAAATAATATTCGTTGCATTCAGACTAGGGGTTAAATATTTAAGCACGTTATATATATACAGACTTGATGCCAAGCTCGCGAGCTTGTGATATACTTGTGTGTTGTTGTGAGTTTGTGAAAAAAATTATAAAAAAATAAATAAAAAAATTATATGAAAAAAAACTATTGTAATCCACAATATTTCCAAGTAAAAAATTACAAAATTAAATTCTTAACCAGTTTAATATTAAAAAAATAAAATTGACAATGATAATTTTAAAAAAATCAGAACAAAAAAAATACAAAAAAAAATCATGCAGGGAAACACTGTATCCATATATAATGTTTTATGAGGAAATTTATAGTTATAATTCTCAACTAGCTCAATATTAAAACTAATAAAATCGATAAAGATAATTTTGAAAAAAATCATAAAAAAAATCATATAGGGAACACTATAGCAATTCACAGTGTTTTAAAGAAAAAAACTACGAAGCTAAATTCTCAACCCGCTCAATATGAAAAAAAATAAAATCGACAAAGATAATTCTGGAAAAAAAACACAAAAAAATCATTAAAAAAAAACCATGTAGGGAAACACTATAGCAATCCACAATATTTTAAAGAAAAAAACTGCAAAGCTAAATTCACAACCAGCATAATATTAAAAAAATAAAATCAACAAAAACAATTCTGAAAAAAACACAAAAAAAGAAGATAATTTTGGAAAAAAAAAGCAAAAAAAAGGGGAAAAAAACATGTGGAGAAATTTAAAACTAAATTCTCAATTAGCTCAATATTAAAAAAAATCGACAAAGATAATTTAAAAAAAAACATGTGAAAAAACACTGTAGCAAAACAAAAACCATGGGGGAAAATATTGTAACAATATACAATATTTTAAAGAAAAAAACTACAAAGTAAAATTTTCAACCAGTTCAATATAAAAAAAACTAAAATAAAAAAAGATTGTTTTGATAAAAAAAAATCATAAAAGAAAGAAAAAAAACTATATAGAGAAACATTATAGCAATTCATGATGTTTTAAAAAAAAAACTGCAGTACTAAAGTCTCAATCAATTCAATATTAAAAAAAAATCGATAAAGATAATTTAAAAAAAAATAAAAAAAAAAGACAATCTTGGAAAAAAAAATATAAAACTAAAAAAAACAAATAAAAAATATAAAGAAAATTACTGTATTTTCCCTAAACATTTTAAAATATTACTTAATTAGTACATTTCGCTTCTAGAAGAGTCGCCCAAGAAGAGTCAAGAACTGCTCAGGGCAGCTGGCAGCTGTGTCTATCACCTATATCCCACCTGGGCTGCCGTGTACGGCTCACATATGTTGGTCCGTGGATCCAACCAGTTCATGAGGTCCATGAATAGCCTTAGACAAGAAGGCCGAAATAAATAGTCATTAAGCCTTACATCTTCAAAAAAGTTCAAACTGTTCCTCTAAATGACCATTTGTAAGAGGCAGACATGGGCCCAGTCCCGTGGCTATATTATTATTATTATTTTTGTTGTAAAAAACGATGTTTAGACGCTGTAAGTTTTTTTTTAAAAAAAAAAATTACAACTAGAATAAATTAAATAAATTTATTTATTTTAATCAAATGATAAAACAAATAGGCAATACTACTTTATGCTTTTGATACATATCTTTCCTGGATAATCTGGTTAGGTAAACTTTAATCTATATTTTTTATTTGATTCTTTGAGATATATATATCATTTTTCTAGAGAATAATTTTTTGCAAAGAATTTTCACTCCTGTACTTGCTTAGAAATAAGAAGAATTATATCACGAGAATGAAATTAACCTTATAAAGGTACTCCCCCCTCTCAATTTATATTAATAGGTATCTATATAGCTTATTTTCTTAAAATAACCTTATAGTATAAATGTTGACTTTCTTATATTGTTGACCAATGAGCCTCCATCAAGAACATAGAAACTGGTTTTGATGGGTATATAGCTGTAATCAAACTTGAAAATGGATATACTATATAAGCAGGCATGACAAGTTTCGAGTTATATATTCGGTGATTTTTAATCTTTAAATTCATTTCATACTGATGCAGGAGGAAGTATAATAAGGATAGCGGTAGGCATAAAAAGATAAATAATTGACCGAAATAGGCCTGAAACCAACCTTAAACAAGGTAGAAAAAATCAGAATCCTAAAATCAAAAAAATAAAAGATAGCTAAAAATATGAAAATAACATAAAATCTGGAAAAATAAGGGAAAAAAAGAATCAAACAACATTTTCAAGGCCTAATTTTATATCTTTTAAAGCTATGTTGTTTTATATATATATATATATATATATATATATATATATATATATATATATATATATATATATATAAAACTAGATCTCGAGAATTTTCAAGAAAAATATAAGATCAATCCAACAATCAAATAAAAAATTAAAGTATTTTATTACTATTATGCTAGTTTGATGCGGCAATGTCTCCTGTTGGACCTAATCCTATTCTACTTATCTATAAAAATCTTATTAGATTATTTGTAAAATCTATTGGTAGTATATCTTTATCTAACTATTATAAATATCTATATAACTAATTAGAACTCATAATTTCTACTAGCCCGACTATATTATTGTTCTTAGGTTGGAAAAAATTTATTCTCAAGTTCTGTTCAACATGTTGTTGTTGTCATCGAATATTTATTAATATCTAAAGTGCAATCAAATTAGATAAAACAGATCAAGAATTAATTTCTAAAAACATCTTTAATTTTGATAGAACCACTACTACTGATTGTTAGTGACTTGTTCCACCATGTACCTTTAAAACTCTTCACATTCTTTTTAATTCTTCCCTTTTTTTTTCCTTTTTTTTTTTCTAGATGACACATACTCATAACTACTGCATCATATCAAATATTATCAAAATATTTTTTATTTATAAAAATAAAATAAAACAGTATTTATCCATGTTACCTTATTATATTTATTTGGTCACGGTTGAAACATTACTTGCTGCCCATACTAGCACGCAAGTACGGATTTTCCACCCTCACATTTTCGTGGCTTAAAATGTGCAGAAAGTGCATTATTCCTTGTTGAAATGCTCTTTTAGATGAATGTGTTTACGCATGAAATCCAGATATGATTATCTCCTATATTTTTATTCAGGGTTTTTTTAGCACGAAGGAAGCTAAAGAAAAATATGGTGGCAGGTTTTTGGAGACAATGGTACAGACATGTTAGCTCTTTCTCTTTTTTTTTTTTCACAATATGGTGTATTATTAATTATAGTGCTTTACATTTTGGTTCGTGTTTTCTTTTGTTGGCAGCTGGAGTGTTAGAGAATAATATAAATCATATCCTGAAACCTCACCTAACTACTTAAGCTTTTGAGTTGAGATGGTTTTTTGACATGGTATCAGAGCCTTGATGACCAAGTGGTCACGAGTTCGAATCTCACCATCCCCATTTATTTGATAAAAATTAAGCACAAGGTAAAATGGACATGTGCAAGTTTCAAGCCTAAAGAGCTTTCACTTGAAGGAGTGTGTTAGAGAATAATATAAATCATATCCTGAGACCTCACCTAACAGCTTAAGCTTTTAGGTGAGATGGTTCTTTGACATGGAGAGACAATTGAAGTTGGGAATTTTGATCCTAACTAAAATCGACAAACCATGTTTTTTTTTATGAATTTTTTCTTTTTTTTTTTCAAAATGGTCTTTGTCGATTTTAGTTTTTTTCATATTGAGCTTATTGAGAATTTTGCTTCGTAGTTTTTTTCCTTAAAATATTATGGATTGTTACAATATTTCCCCGCATGGTTTTTGTTTTGCTACAGTGTTTTTCCACATGTTTTTTTTTAAATTATCTTTGTCGATTTTTTTTTTTAATATTGAGCTAGTTGAGAATTTAGTTTTAAATTTCCCCGCATGTTTTTTTCCTATTTTTTTTGTTTTTTTTTCCAAAATTGTCTTCTTTTTTTATGTTTTTTCAGAATTGTTTTTGTCGATTTTATTTTTTCAATATTGTGCTGGTTGTGAATTTAGCTTTGTAGTTTTTTTAAAAAAAAAACATTGTGGATTGTTATAATGTTTCCTCATATGGTTGTTTTTAATGATTTTTTTTGTGTTTTTTTTCCAGAATTGTCTTTGTCGATTTTATTTTTTTCATATTGAGCTGGTTGAAAATTTAGCTTCGTAGTTTTTAAAAAAAAAAACACTCTGAATTGCTATAGTGTTTTCTATATGATTTTTTTCAAAATTATCTCTCACCATTCTTCAGTGTTTTTTGTTGAAAGATGTTATAGTTAATCATTGCTCCTGCTTGGAAGCGGAAGTACCGAGGTATGTTTCTAACTTATTTAGCTTGGTGGTTTTGATAAGCAATCGGCAGTCGGTTATTTCAACTGCTCCCTAAACTTGCAAAGAGCCAGCCTATTGCTGATAAATCCAAACTTCAGTCTGCATCTTCAGTGAAAGAGGCCGTAGAAATTGCTCAGACATCCCTACAGGCTGTAGTTTAGTTGAAGAATCATAGGAATATTACGAAGTATCATTGTACAATTGAGCAGATTTTGCAAGTTGCAGGTTTCTGATCCTGTGTATCAGGTGAAATAAAGTGCTTGAGTAATCTGAAAATTACTTAAAATAGCTCGTTAAATTTTTGTTCGAGGATCTGTTTTCTTCAACTTCTTTAAAATGCTGGATGAAACTAGAGCCCGTAGGGAGTTTATAAATTTGAACGCAATGATGCTCTGGTAAGGTGGGGGAATAAGGATGTGTGTAGAAAACAGTTTGATATGATCATTCACCACTCAATTCGCTCTGATGTTTTTCCTGGGTTGAAAGGTTTTAAGTTTTTGCATTTGAACAAGTATATGGTGGCATGATTGTAACCGGTAGCTGGACCACTGTCAACATTTGCCTGGCAAATTATATATGGGCTGGTTCTCAGAATCACGAGGTGTACGGACTTCATCATCTATCTGTTTCAAGTAGGATTAACTGTTAATTGCTAGGCTATAGACTGGGGTTGTTGGGATTTAAAGGAATTGTCTTTATTCGATGGAAAGTGTTTTTTTTTTTTTAAGATTTTCTTATATTTAACTATATTATAAAGAATATCAACTAAATTCACTTTTTAATTAAAAAACATAAGTTTTAAATAGAGAAAAATGTTTTTTTTATATAAATGATTGAAAAACACTTTCCATCAAGAATAAAAAAACTAAATTGATACAATACTTCATTATTCTTATATTTATAAACAATAATATATTAATAAAATAATTTAAAATATAATATTGTTAAAAAATAATAAATTACTAAGAATAGTATATTCAAATATATTAATATATAATATAAAAGTATATTAGTTTGAATGCATATAATAATAATATAGCTAGAAAATATTTTCGAAAACAAAACATGTTATATTATATAATAATCATATAAATTATGTTATAAAATTATAAGAAAAAATTTATTCTTAATGTTCTCAAAACACCAACAAATACTTATATGTCTATAATATTATATTTAAATATTTATATTATATGTATATTTTATAAACATATGATATAATGTAAATATATAAACTATAATATTTTTAAAAGGAAAAAAACAAAATAGCATAAAGGCTAAGTACTGTGTACAACCAGTGGACGATAAGTACATGCGCATAAGGTTAGGACTGAAGGCTTCTTGACATTTTCTAAGTTTTCCATCAATAGACAGATTGGGATTGACGGGTGCAGATAATAAGATAAGCAATGGAAAAACCAGGTCCTAAAGGGGCCGGTTTATTTGTCTATAGTGGCTAAATTTCTGGGTATTTTATATATATATATATATATATATATATATATATATATCTTAAAAAGGATTTTCAGCCGTTGTAATTCACCTAATAACTAATTCATGTTTTGTTGTTTTCCTATTTTAATTTATACTATTCTCTTGATTTCCACGTAAGGGTGTTTATTTTTTAGGGGCTGTCCTAATCATGCCAGTGTTGCTATTCAAGATCGGCCCGTCGATGATTTAGGTTAAGTATGTCACTCGTTGAATTATACTTTGGACAATTGCAAGAAATAATTGCGACCTCTCAATTATCTATAGCGTTCCTCCGTCCTCAGTGCTCGTTGGAAAACCACAGCCACACATATATAATTAATTAATTAATTAAACTGAGTCATTGTCCCAACATGATAATGATTTATCAACTCGGCTTATGATGTAAGCAAATCACTCCTATTTTTTAAGTGAGATGGACTTGTCACCTTAAACTAGCAGGTTAGCATTACTCTTTTGAAAAAATAAAAAATTAATGCTGAACGTCTAGATGACAAGATAAATCCAAGAGTATATATAAATCCTTGGATCATAATCTAAGGATGAAAATCACTTATAGATCTTACCATTCTAATGATTTATGTGTACTTTTAAATTTGAATAAAACTTGGAATTGTGAATCAACCAAAGATGTATTGTAACATATATATATATATCCCTATATTCAGTAATATTGACCCCTGTAGTTTAGTGTTTTCCAATACTACCCCTTGACCCCAGAAACCATCGACTCCAGTTCAATGATCACTAAACATTGAAGGGAACCTAAAGGTCCTAAACTGAGTGCCCTTTTTTTCCTTTTCTTTTGCAACCTTCTTCATGTATTTTTTCTTTTATTTTCTCCTTCTAGAGTCTTACATAGGCGATGATATCACACAAAACTTCTTTAAAATATTGGAAGGTTCAGCTAATTAATTAAAAGGTGGAATTGTTGTTAGCTTTTCAATTACCTTCAAAATGGGCGAAATCCAAATTCATCAATTCAGGACCCAGATGGTCTTTAATTCCTCCATGTCCATTGTTACATAAACCGAACCAGAGTTGTTCCTAAAATAAATAAATAAAATTCAAGTTGTTACAGCTAGCGTAAATGAAATCCGACTCTTAGGCACTAGAGGAACCTCGAGTGTTTGTAAAAAAAAAAAAAAAAAACCCAACAGAGGCTTTGGACTTGGCTAGGCTCCAAGTCCTCTGCTTGACTTGTTCCAAGTTCATTTGGTTCCTTGTTGAGAAGGGTTTCTTGAGGTTATGCGCGACTTAATTTTGTTCGACTTGTTTTGGCTCTATTTATTAAATGAAATCCTGTCGCTACCTGCCTACACACTTGTTCAACACGGATTAGAAGCTTCGTTCATTGCCTTCTTGTGCCTATATATCTACGCTTTTCCTCTTCTTTTGCGTGTCCTTGTTAATTTATCCTTTTTTTCATTTACTTTCTTAATTTCTTGAGTCTAGGTCTCAGCTTTGAATCCCAACTGAAAATGAAGGTGAATCTTCCTCTATCCAGTCTCCATTCTTGCTAACCTTCCTATCAAAAATATGAATTTTGTTTTAGTACTTCAATTTGATTTAATTTATTGGTTCTTTCTTTAGGGTAATAAAACTATGATTTCTTGTGAAATTTACCCTTTTTTCCCTAGTTGACATATGATGAAGCATTAGTCTTTTTTCTGCTTTTGTTCAATGTTGTGACTACATGTGTAGATTAGGGAATCAGACATCTTGTTGAGTTTTCTTGATGTCTCAGCTTGGTCACTTCATTGTTATTTCTTTGAAAGACAATGAGTAGTTTGGATTTTAATACATGGCTTGTGTTCCCTTTTGGTCCTTTATAGGAAAATCCCCTTCTTTCTACAGGTCCTTGTCTGTAGTTGAAGTATGTATTTTGTTTACTTTCTTGTTTCTAACCCACTAATTTCTGTTTCTATTACAGAAAGTGGTGTTGAAATTGGACCTCCATGATGACAAGGGGAAACAAAAGGCCATGAAAGCTGTTTCGGGCTTATCAGGTTTGTGACTTCTTTAGTTACTGAGTAAATCCTGTCAAGTTCCACTTTTTAGAAGTGTAAATATCTTTGTTTTCTGTTCTTGACATGGAATTTGTTCCTGTTTTGGTTCATTCCATTCAATCCCAATGAAGCAATACCTTTGCCCTGTTTTATCATGCAGGAATTGATTCCATTTCAATGGACATGAAGGAGAGGAAATTGACAGTAGTTGGAGATATTGATCCTGTTGATGTGGTGAGCAAGTTGAGAAAAAATTGGCACACAGAGATTTTGACTGTTGGACCAGCTAAAGAGGAGAAGAAAGACGACGGCAAGAAAGACGAAGGCAAGAAAGATGAAGGCAAGAAAGACGAAGGCAAGAAAGACGAAGGCAAGAAGGAAGGTGATAAAAAGAACCCTAACGAACAACAGATGGCTGATCTCATGGCACTATACAAAAACTACTACAATTACAATCCTTGCCCACCTCCGTATCATTACCGTGTCGTACGAGAAGAGGAGAATCCAAATGCTTGTGCTATCTGTTAAAAGAAAAGGACATGGTGGTGAGACTTTTGACAGGAAAAACAAAAAGAAAGAACAACTTGGAAGCACAACGGAGATGAGCCCAAAAAAGCAGGGTGCTTGTTTTGTATAGTCTATGACGATGGGTTTGATTAAAGTATAAGGCTTAATAGTCAAGAGATGTGTACAGAAGACTAACAGAAAATAAACGAATTTTGGTTTCAAAATCACTTGCAAGTGAATGTTGGTAATAGAAGAATTCAATTTCAAACCCTTCTTTACTTCACAGGGTCCTCTGATTAGAAAAACATTAGCAGCTCCATCAGTAAGAACCCCTTTTCCTCAACGTTGAAGCAGATTTGTAGAGGAAATCACGGAGGCATATTACATGATCTATTTTACGACATGACATCGGATATGATGCAATGATGTGGCTACAGCCTACAGAGATTATTTTATCTCAGTATTTAAAGGTGAAAATTAAAGTTGTATAGATCAACAAATCCACTAAGAAATTCTACAATATAATACGAACAAGTTGTGCAGGGAGCAATGATTTATTATGCTTAAATACGTCTACAAGGGATTGTTACTTGCATTAACTATTTAGTTATAGTTTGTTTGCTGAAAAATAAATTTTGAAAAAATAAATTATTTTCTGATATTTAGTAGTATAATGAAAAATAAATTGAAAAATACTTTTTAGTATTTGGTTATGTCATGAAAAATAAGCTGAAAAATAACTTATTAATGTTTTATTTTTTAAAATTTATTAAAATAATAAGGAACAAATCTTATAAATTAAAAGGTTGAATGAGAATAAAATTGAAAAAAATATAATTTCATAAATTATCTCAAATAAAATAAATAATAATCAAAATAATAGAGATCAAATCTAAAAAATAAAAAAAATAAAATATGAAGAAATTAAAATAATAATAATTAATATTTCATAAATTATTTCAAATAAAATAAGTAACAATCAAAAAAATAAGGATCAAATTTGATAGATAAAAAATTTCAATAACAAAATGATAAAGGAAAAACAAATAACAATTATAAAAATGAGGATCAAAGTTAAAATAAAAATTAAATTTTAAGAGATGAAATTAAAAAATAAATATTCAAAACAAAATATATATAGCAATCAAAAGTTTGAGGATCAAATTTGATATAATAAGCAAAAATATGACATTTCTAAATTTTTCACAACTTCTTAAAAGTGTTTTCTGTCTAAATTTTCCAGGTAAACACTTTTTTAGAAATCAAGCCAAATTTTCTTTTGACTGAAAATTATTTACCGTTAACCAACTTTTCTAATAGCAAATAAACACAAAAAAAATTTAAAAATAATTTTTCAGAAATAAACATACCCTTAACAAGAAAAGTTCTCTTTTGCCGCAAAATCTTCCTTCCTTGTCTTTTAATTGGATGAATGATATCTCATCATCATAGTACTTTTTTTTTTCTCCAGATAAAGAATTACACGTCATTAAGGGACATATCATTCCTTTAAGAATACTTTGGAGATTATTTTTTCCGTTGACTTTTGAAATACGTTTTATCTCGTTCATATTTTTCTCATTTCTTTTTATTTCTAGGGTTTCATTCATCATTCAAAAATTAATATGAGAGGTGATTTTAATTCGAATTATTATCTAAGAAATATTTAAGATTCTGAATGAAAAAGAATAAAATTTTGTTAGTGAAAAAGATTTTAAATATAACATTTTCTTGTCTCAAATCAAACATACTTATGGTAACAGATCTTAATTTTATTCAAGTATCATTATCAATCAGGAAAATCACGAGGTTAACTTGAGAAAAAAACAGCAAGATCATGACCCAAATATATACCATTCATCTACATCATCAAAGTCATTTGGTTTTATTTTATGTTTATTTTAAATAAGAATTAGTTTCAATAACAAACTTGTTATCCTTCATTTACATCTATATCATAATGTTTAATACAATTCAATAATAAAATCAAGTTTAATAAATATATTCGGATAGTGTTTATCTAATTTTGTAAGGTTACTCGATGGTTTTTATCTAATAAAATTTAATATTAATCATTTTAGTGATAAAATCCAAATAAAATAGAGGTACGGTTTTATTTCTTTTAGAACAAGAGAAGATAAAGTTGTCTCTCTTTGTCTATGGATTGGTATATAGATTCTCTTTGTATGTAGATCAAGCTTATCCCTTTAATGAAAAATACAAGAATAATATGCTTGAAGGGAGAGAAGAAGAAACATAACTATTTATGAGGTTTGCATAAAAGAGGAGACGAAGCCCAAATAACAAAATAAAATAAAATAAAATGGAAGGGTGAAATCCGTGGTGTAAGATGTTGTAGCTCTAGATATAGTGGCACTGTAGATGGGCAATAAGATCTTTTTTGTTTTTTTATCATCTTATTTAAATGAAACCAATATATTTGACATAGTTGGGAAGTCATTAATTTTTCTTTTTTCTTGAAAACATGCTTGTGATATTTAAATATTATTTTTAAATAATAATAATAATAATAATACTAATATGCCCGGCATAGCCTAAACAAAAAAATTTAATTAAGTAATAACAAGGGATCACTTGATCATGTTCAGGTTCATCTTTCTTTTTGGTAACTAATGAAACAAACAAAAGATGAATTTCTTGAATATTCATTAATTTCCTGAAAAAAGATGGCATGGGAAATAATGTAGCATATAATAAAAGACCCTACTTTAATAAATAAGTTTAGAAGTTATCTTATTTTGGGAATAAAAATTCAAAAGTGCTTTGGTTTGGGGGGGAAAAAACTCCAAAATTAAACTACTTGTAAAAGCACCTGCAAAGTGTCCCTTTCGACTTTAGCCGACTGGCCCCTTGCTAATAAAGTATGGATTTAGATGTTAGAGGGAGGCAGGCCATCCTTGGCCCTCCCAATGCTAGAAAATTGTCATTCCCACAAGATTCTACAAAAAAGTTATTCATCCAGTTTTACACAATGGGCCCTATAAAACCCAGATATTTGAGAACGAAAACAGGTGATGCATCTGAAAGGCCGAATAACCCACAAATTAATTAGTGGCATGCATGTTTGTGTCACAAACTCTGTTTTCAACTCGCTAGCTGGTGCCCCTAATTTGTTTGCATGCTCGTGGAATGGATGTGCTTATCTGATGGCAGACTGTGTCGTCCGTAAAGGAATTCGTCTACCAATGTCCAACTACTCTGAGGTTTTTCGAGCAAACTCAATCCTAATTCCCACATCATAGAGACCCTTTATGCCATTAGTACTTCTTCATTAATTTGTAGGAGAAGGATCGTTACGAACAAGTTTAAAAAGACATATTAATCCACCGGCTTCCAACTTCTTTTTTAGTTTAACGTGGGTGTCCGAACCAGTTTGCGCGAACCTCGACTAATCCCACGGATCCTAAAGTTAACGATCATGCAAGCCTCTAGTGGCTATTATATAAACAATCATAGGTTTTGAACCTGGGACTACTAAAAAAATAAACCTCTTAATTCTAAATTTTTATCATTAAACCACCACCTAGATATTCCGACTTCAGTGATGATGTGAGATGAACTCAATCACCCTGTTGGTAGTTGAAGTGTCTACACATCACTGTAAATGATTCTTAAGCAAGCTCCGCATATATATATATATATAACTTGGAATTATGAATTGAGTAAAAAATTTAAACAATGTCCCATCCCTTTCTTTTCAAGTGCATAGAAATGAGTAAAATCATTTCTTCTGATAAATCCCACGTTATGCTGAGACATTTTTCATATGGGCTATGCCAGTCCTGTCCTTCTGGTAGCCCATATATGATGCACAAACAAGCCCGACTTGAACAAAATTCTTAATTTCCTTTTTGAAAGTTACTAATTTCTTATCCCTGTTTGTTTCATGTAGTTTCTGAAAATTATTTTTTAAATTTATTTTATTTGTTTGTTATTAGAAAAACTAGTTAACAAAAAAAATTTATAGTTAAAGAAAAATTTAGCTTTGTTTTTAAAAAAGTGTTTTCCTTTTATTTTGGACGGAAAACACTTTACAGAAGTTGTAAAAAATTTAGAAATAACATATTATTTGCTGATTATATTAAATTTATTCCTCAAACTTTTGATTCCTATATATTTTATTTTGAATCTTTTTATTTAATTTTATCCCTTACAATTTGATTTAATTTGATTTTTATATTAACTTTAATCCTTATTTTTATGTTGTTATTTGCTTTTCTCTTATCATTTTTTTAATTGAAATTTTTTATATATCAAATTTGGTTCTTATTCTTTTGATTGTTACTTATTTTATTTGAAATAATTTATGAAATTGTAATTATTATTATTATTATTTTAATTTCATCACAATTTTTTGATTTGTTAGATTTAATCTCCATTATTTTGATTATTATTTATTTTATTTTAGATAATTTATGAAATTAGATTTTTTTTAATTTCATTCTCATTCAACTTTTTAATTTGTAAGATTTATTCCTCATTATTTTAATAAACTTGAAAGAAAAATAAAATATTAATAAGTTATTTTCCAAGTTATTTTCTATAATATAATTAAACACTGGGAAATATTTTTTAATTTATTTTTTATGACACTACCAAATATAAAAAATAATTTACTTTTCAAAAATTTACTTTTCAAGAAAATCACTTTAAAAAAAATTATTTTTCAACAAACAAACAAGGTTTTAATAGTTTTTTTGTTTAAAGAGAAGGGAGTACCTATTCTTTAGGTTTTCAATTAAGAAAATAGTAACTTTCTAGAAGGGAAGTAAGAATTTTGTTTATCTAATATATTATAAAAATGACCTGAATTGTGACATAGAGCTTACATGCAAACAAATGACTTAGTTTGATAAACAAGTTTTAAAAAATTAAACACCCCATACTAGAACAAACTAAATTATCTAAAAAATTAAATGTTGTGGGTGCTTGACTGTAGCCAAATTGATAGAAAAATGTGTCTTCGGCTATAATAAACTTACCTTTGTATCTTTTAAAAAAAAATTAAGCTTTTTGGATTGGGGGTGTTGATGTCTTTTTTTTTTTTTCATAAATTAATAAAATATAGAACTATTAATTAAGGGTGTTCTTGACTATGCATAAGCTTCTTAATAATAAAAATATGTATTTGCCTCTAGAGTCAAAAGAATTATTGTGGTGCTAGATAAAGGTCTTTTAGGGTTTTTAAATTTTAATATATTGTGCAATTATATCTTTAATCTTGGAAGAGACAAAACATAAGCTTAGTATTGGAGGTATTTTTGTACTTTTATATGGGTATTTTGTATAATTGCTGGGGTCGTGGGAGCATTTTGGTATTTTTATATTTTTTTTGAATTTTTTAATGCTCCCCAACATGTAGGTGGCGTCTGCATCATTCAAGCGGCGTGTGTGACACTATCTGGTGGACATAATTAGCCTTCTGTCGTATCCTTCTATCGTATCCTTATACAAATTGAAAATTTGTATCCCTCTTATTAATGTTTTTTTTCTCACCCTCATTTGTTTCAATCCTTTTGTGCAATTAAAATTTTTTCTTGATTTTATTTTTTAATATTTAATTAAATTTTACAATCGGATGCATGTCTCATTCTATATTATGAAATATCTTAATCTTGCTTCCATAGATTTTTCAATTTATACTTGAACTTTTTAGGTAAAAAAAGCAATAAAATTAAATAACTTACATATCTAATTTTTTTTAAAAAAAAATTATAAGCCGCGTCGAATTTTCAATACCGGAGCATGGAAGTTTCAATAAGAAGTTTTTTATTATAAAACAATCATAATGAATGGCTTGATTTCATACATTTCGAGGACCGATTTTCCACACATAAATGAACAAAAAACGCTGAAGAGGAAGTATAATCGTTCTCATGACTAGTTTGATCCTCCCGAACACCTTTTGAAAATAAGAAAAACCTTTATACAGATTAAATGAATTGTGCAATGTGCTTTTGGATGGTTCTTGAAAACAATGAACTCTATTTTATATATATATATATATATATATATATATATTCAAAAAAGGAAATAGAAGGGAGATTCATGAACCAAAAAACAGTATCACAATGAACAAATGCATGTGTGATAATTACAATATCTCTAAGGGAGAAAGTTGCATGGTTAGTCCAACTTACCGCCTCCCATCGATCAAGTACATTGACTTCAATTTTCTTACAACCCCCCCCCCCCCTCCAATACCATCTTGATAGGGGAATTTCCTTCCAAAACATTATAGTAATTAATAAATAGAAAATATTTCAAGTTAAAACAAATATTTTTTTATTTGTTAAAAAAAAGGCCATTTGGTAAAAGGACTGCTTTCTTTTTTAGTCAATTCTTTTGTAAAAGTTTTTACAATCACATGCATGTATAAGAACCGAATATTTATTTAGTTTAGAGGTTGATTGTGGTTGTACATGTGATTCTAATTATTGGTGTGACTAAAATAGATTTTGACCTAATATATAGGTTTTACTAGTTTCGTGTTTCATGTTGTGTTGTGAGATGGGCTAAATTTTTTCAACATAAAAAAAAAGATATCGAGACAACACTAATGGTTTTAAAGAAGTAAAAACAATCCAAAACTTAAGTTATTAACTTGATTTTGTTCAATGAATGTAGTTAATTTAATAATATAATTTAAAAAAAGCTAGCAATGACAGTAAATAAAATAAGCTAAAAAATATATATACAATGATCAATGCTTGTCAATAATATAGAAAGATATCCTACCAAAATTATTAAAATGTCTTTATGGTCTTATTTGATAGCAAAGTAAAAATTAAATGAAAATATGATAACCTCATAGAAAGAAAATATAAAAAATTTCAAAACTCAATTCCCATCAAATCATATTTTGAATGATGAAATTGATTAAAAAATTAAAAAAATACAAAAAAACCATCTTGAGTCCAATCGAATCAGTTACCAAATACGTGACGTAGTTGTGAAACCAAAATAACATAATAAAAATTAAATAAAACAACGAAGCCAAAATCTCAGATAACCCCATGTTGAAGGGCAAAAATAAAAAAAAAATCTAAAAAAATAAGTCATGAAAAAAAGAGACTTGATTCAACCCAAGATAATCCACTAATCGTGCAACCATGTACACGAGACTAAGATAACCTTATAGAAAAGTAAGTGAAAAAAACCACAAAACTCAATCCACAATTAACCTAATGTTGAAAAATAAAATAAAAAAAATATAAAAAAAACCAAAATCAACTTATGTTAATCTTTGAAACCCATGACTCGAATCATGAGACCGTGACTAACCCTATAAAAGGAGAACCATAAAGAATTACACAGTCAAATCCCTAATCGATAAAATTATTGAGGGGTGAAATTGAAAAATTAAAAATGATAAAATAAATAAAATAAATAGCAATCAAAAGAATAAGGACCAAGTTTGATATAAAACTCAAATGAAACTAAATATTGAGGGATGAAATTGAAAAAAAAATCAATTAAGTAAAGGATAAGAAGGAAAACAAATAGCAATAAAAAAAATGAGGACCAAATTTGATATAAAATTTAAATGAAACCAAATACTAAGGGATAAAATAAAAAAAATAACAATTAAAAGAATTAAAACTAAAATTGATACAAAAAATAAATGGCAAGATATCTTTCAATTTTGCTAGGCTAGTACGACTCCCGATAAAATGAGATAGGAAAACAAAAAGAAGAAAAAAGGTCATTGAAGACCCACCATCACGCCATCACTTACACGCATCGGACCACCGGGAAGAGCACTTTCAACACAGCCGTGGTAGCCACTATTTGGCCATTGAACAACCCCTCATGCATTGCTTGAAAACCACAAACACCTCTTACCTACGTACCTGTTTACCCTAGTCTTTATATTTGTTTTAGTTTTAATTTTTGTTCTTTGACTCTTAATTATTTTAAATTAGCAGAATTTTATTTTATTTTGCAAAACTAAACACCAAAAATCTCTATCAATATTGCAAGATCCTAGTATTAAGAAAACCAAACTACCAAGTGAAGTTCCAAATAAAACCGATGTGAAGGGATCAAATCAAGAGAAAAAAATATCAAAGAATCAAAATTAAATAAAGAACTTGAACTTCCCTCTTGACCATGCAAAACAGTCCTTGATATTGGCCAAAAAAAAAAGGATGTTGGCAAAAAAAAAAACCTAAATATTTTTTAAAGCTTCAAAATTGATCCCTGAAACTCTAACTATTCTAAATGAATTAAATCGAATTTTGTTTCGTAAATTCTCGCAAGCCCTTTCAAGGCTGGTAAAGACTGAACAACTTGGGTTCTGGAATGCCAATGAAGATGAAACTTCATCTAGCACCTGTCTCGGCATTTGCTTTATAGAGGAATCAAGAATTAATTGAGTAACAAAATATATATTTTTTCGATACCTCGCCCATACATATGTCTGGAAAATAAATTATCAAGAATAACCTAAATCAAATTAATTTAAAAAGGCCAAATAAGAAGAAAAAGAAATCGAGGGATCAAAGTATAAAAAATCCAGGGAATAAAAAAAGAAGAAGCAAGGTTCCAATGAACAGTGCTTCCCCTTATAGTCTACGTAGATGGAGGGTTTTTTCTCCGCCTCCTCCTCGTCTTCTTCTTCTTTAATAATATACATATTTGATGTAGTTGCGCAAAATGAGGCTCAAAAGAATACTTTTCATTAATATACCGATAGTTATTGGTGTTTGAGTTTGTGTTCGCTACAATAAGATAAAAGGATAATATATCCTATACATCATGCTGAGCTAATCTAGCCTTTAAGTTCAAATACATGAACTGAACACAGCAGAATATCATGGCTTGTTTATGAGCCTAATCCGGTCTCTGATCTCCATAAACCGCGTTGTCTAAACAAAGATTTAGTAAAAATATCTGCCAGCTGATCTTCATTGGAAATAAATGAGACCTGCATAAACTTTTGTGATGCCTGCTTCCTGACAAAATAATAATCACACTCAATGTGTTTTGATCTTGCTTTAAAAACTGCATTGCAAGACAAGTAGGTTGCTCCAATAATGTCACACCACAATATTGAAGCTGCTGCTAGCTTGATGCCAAGTTCTTCGAGCAAAAGTTGAAGCCAAAAAAGTTTAATAATAACGGTAGCCATATCTCTATATTCTGCCTCTGTGGAAGACCTAGCAACCGTAGGCTTCTTGTTAGGTGACCAAGAGATTATATTGTTACCCAAGTATATAGCAAAGCCTCCGGTACTGGACCTTCGAACATCACAGCTGCCTGCACAATCTGCATTTGAATACGCTTGAAGAGTAGTTATAGAAGACTTTGTCATGAGAAGCTCATGATCCAGTGTACCGTTAATGTATCTCAGAACTTGTTTACAAGACTGCTAGTTATTAATAGTAGGATTTGCCATGAAGTGGCAAAGTTTATTAAGAGAGCGTTTGGAAACGCAGGTCAACCCGTGTTTTCAAAAAGTTTAATTGTTTTTGTTAAAAATTAATTTTTTTGTGTTTTGAATCGTTTTGATGCGCTGATCTTAAAAATAATTTTTAAAAAATAAAAAAACATCATTTTAATGTATTTCAGAATGAAAAACACTTTAAAAAATAACTGCAACCACACACCTAAATAGACCTTAACTACGAAAGATAAGTCTGGTTATCTTTTGTAGAAAGAAGTTTATTAATAATGGTAGTTAGATTTAAAAAAAAAATTATTTATTTAATTTTTATTCATCATCTACAATATTATTTTAGAAAGAAATTTGATTCTAGAAAAAAAAAAAAAAGCTTCAATTACCTTAAGTTAATTGGTTAAATTAAACTTTTCAAATAATCATCTAAATCTAAATTTGATTTTGTAACCGTTTGGTTATCAAAACTTAAATACTATATTAAAGAATAATCTCAACTTAATAACTTAAATTATTAAGTAAAATCTCAATTTATTATTTATATTATTCTCTAACAAAATAACCATGTAAAATTATAAAATTTAACTATTTTTTATGATAGTGCGTTATCATGTATAATAAATAAAAACAATTGATATAATAAAATGAAATAATTAAAATCCATACATTCATGGATAAAAAGTTGGTAGTTGATGGGATGGCCATGCAATTATCCCTACATAGTCGTTATTTCTATGGGAAATCATAAATTTATACACTTTAAACTAGACAAACACACACACAATTGCATAAATACTTATGGAAAAAAAGTAATTGAATATTGTTAAAGAATCATCTCAACTCAATAACTTAAACTGTTAAGTGAGGTTTCAGGATATGATTTATATTATTTTTTAACACACCCCCTCAAGTAAAAGCTCTTTAATCTTGAAACTTGCATAAGTTTACATTACCTTTTGCTTAATTTTTATTAAATAAATGAGGATCGTGAGATTCGAAACTCGTAACTGCTTGGTTATTAAAGCTCTGATATCATGTCAAAAAATCATCTCAACCTAATAACTTAAATTATTAGGTGAGGTCCCAAAATATAATCTATATTATTTTTTAACAAATACATATCTTGATGAATATGAAAGGATTGACCAAAGTATCTTCCCTGAGCAACGTACATAGGAATGGTGTTAGAAAATAATATAAATCATATCCTGGGACCTTACCTAAAAGCTTAAGCTATTGGGTTGAGATGTTTCTTTGACATGGTATCAGAGCCTTAATGACCAAGCGGTCACGAGTTCGAATCTCACCATCCCCATTTATTTGATAAAAATTAAGCACAAGGTAATGTGGGCCTGTGCAAGTGTCAAGCTCAAAGGGCTTTCACTTGAGGAGATGTGTTAGAGAATAATATAAATCATATTCTGGAACCTTACCTAAAAGTTTAAGTTATTGGGTTGAGATGGTTCTTTGAAAAATGGATGGATGAAATTGAGATTCGATCCCATCTAAGTCCTTGCTCGGACAAGGGGCGATTGAGGTATGGAAGAGTGCGGAGAATTGATGAAATCATCGTATATTCGAGGAGAGTTGAGTTTAAGGCTGCCTTGCCAGCGTAGGGTCTTTTTAGGCTTCTTGGTGTCGACATCCTTGTTGACAAATGTTCTAATTCTTGACAAAGCAACTTGCATGGTCTGGTCATCCATGTTGGCAATGCAAACCCGAAACCACCCTGGCTCCGTGCAATGAAAAGAACAACCTGGGGAAACATTGAGCTTGACTTCATGGATTATAACTCGCCATAGTGCCATTTCAGCTTCAAATGTCTTTTCTTCGAGGAGTCCACTCAAATCCATCCACAAAAACAGGCCAGCATTACTTGTCGTCAAGCACTTAATGCTTACTTGAGCAAGTCCATAAGTGAAGACTCTATGCCTTGTGGCTAATCTCCTTTTGCTTTTCCTAATGAAATTCCCCACAAATTCATCATCTGATAGCATTGATGCTATCATGTGCTGAGTTTGAGAGGATACCAATCCGAAGCTTGACATTTTTCGGGCGCAACTCACTACTGCATCATTGTAAGAATAGATAATGCCAACCCTAAGGCCAGGGAACCCCATGTCCTTTGACAGACTGTAAACAATGTGTACAAGATCAAGATTGCATTCAATATCTTCCTGTAGTATCTCTGCTATGCTAATGAAATCAGGCTGGCTGAAAACCGTGGCTGCATAAATCTCATCACAGACTAAATGGATGTTCTTTTCATTAATGAAGCTCACAATGCTTCTTAGAGTTTCCCTATCTAGCATGGTGCCCAACGGATTTGATGGATTGGTTATGAGCAAGCCCTTTACTTTGATGTTGTCTAATTTTGCCATCTCATAGGCATTTTCCAAGGCTTCTCTTGTTACCTTGAAGTTGTTAGAACTTTTAGAATCAACTGGAATGAGTTTTACTCCTGTTCTCCATCTCAAATCTCGATCGAATCTGCAATGAAGCACATAAATTAATTAGTAATACAAATTACTAATATTGTTGTTGTCATTAACACCACTGCTACCACTTTCAAATCAGTCATGTTAAGTTTGTTTAGCAAAGTTATTGTCATTTAATTCAATTACGTATATGCCTAAAGCATTTTGTTGGATGACAGCTATAGAAATTAGGAAAAAGTAACGAGGGAATTATCCTCCACAAAAGTCAATAGCAGAGACAAATATGTCTGAACTAATAAATGGAGACCAGACCAATGCGGAAGATTGGCCTCACTTTCCTCCCCCTAGTTTGGCATTTTTCGTCTTGACACACCATAAGACGTCTTGCTACAGAGAAGAATCTAAGTGTAGTTTTGATGACTTTTTGGGACCCCAACTTGTATATGTTCATGCCCCCACAAAAGTAATTATACAAGCAGGTCTGAAAACTATTGATTCTGGCATTTCATTAATAGCTTAAGATGTTAACATTACAAATTGTTTATTATCGGTACTTATATGCACTTAATGATATGGTTGCCAAATTCTAGATAAATTAATCTATAGTATTTTCATTATTAATCTATAGTATTTTCATTTTGATCAAATATTTATAATTAATCTCTCTGCAATCCTCCCTCCCACTTTCCTCTTGACTCTCTCCTTCTTGGCCATGGAGGAAAGCAAAGGTCAAGGCTTACCACTCACCACATATAGGTGGGCGAAATGTCAAGGTGAAGCTTACTACTGTTATAATTAATCATTCAACTAATCTACCTTTATTTGAAGAATATTTACAATAAATTAGAATAAAGAAGATAGAAAATAAAAGGTAAAGTAAATGGTAGATTACCCTGGATAATAAGGAGTAGGTACCAAAAATGCCTCGCCGGGATCTGCCAAGCAAAAGGCAATTGTTTCATGAGCTCCGGTAGCTCCTCCATTCATAACAATGCGGTCAGGATCAAATGTAACTTTATTTCCTCTCACTTTTTCCATGAACTTTGCTACAGCCTGTATCGTAATGTCCATAATTATTTAGCTATTACACATATATATATACTTAAAGATGAGAAAACATTTTTTTTCTTAATTAATTTATGTTTCCTTACATTTCTAAATTCTGGCAGGCCATGATAGTCCTGAAAGATAGCTACCTCTCTGAACTCATTAACTCCTTCAGGAGTGCAAATGGAGGCTTTTGGGTTGTTTTTGAGCCAGTCTTGAATCAAATCAAAGCAAAGCTGCATTTCATATAGAAACAAAAATCAGTGACTATGTTCTGCTGAAAAATCTTCATGGAAATTCAAGAACCAGCAAATTAAAACATCATATTCAACCTAGCTAGTTAGTTACCTGATTCTCTGCAAGACCCATCTGGATAACCCCATTTGGATTCTCCGTGAGATGATGGGGATTACTGTCATAGGCTTTCCAGCCTTCAAAATATGGGGAGTCTTCACCATGTCCGTTGCTGCTTGCTATACTAGACAACAAGTGGTTATTCAACTTGAAAACCATTTTTTCTTCAAATTAATTCACCAGGAGTTTGTAACCAAGAATTTCAACAAGAGATGTTTTTGCGAGAGCAAATTTTTATAGAGAGTTTTGACTTTTGATGCAGTCGTAATTGCTGGCGTTAATACACGTATGTTGAGGTTAGGAAAACGAACAGAGACAAGCTTTCTGCAAGAATGATAGTTTGCTGCCTCCATTCACCGAGTATTTATAGTCGCTGTGGCGTGAATATATATGAATTTCTTTTT
This sequence comes from Populus nigra, assembly GCF_951802175.1. Taxonomy (NCBI): domain Eukaryota; kingdom Viridiplantae; phylum Streptophyta; class Magnoliopsida; order Malpighiales; family Salicaceae; genus Populus; species Populus nigra. The sequence goes on from NC_084859.1 coordinate 15,315,605, forward strand.
GCTCAAATATCATGGATATTTGTGGTCGGAGATAGCCATGCTTTTAAAATTTTTCATAAATTAGTTAATGATGAAGATTCATCGTAGGTGGGTTTTTTTGGCGCTTAAGTTTCATGAAATTTTAAATTTTAAATTTTTACTTAACATTAAATTTTTATATATTTTTAAATTATTTTAATATGCTGATATAAAAAATAATTTTTTAAAAATATTATTTTGATATATTTCCGAATAAAAAATATTCTAAAACAATAATTATTACTATACTCTCAAACACCTCATTTTTGTTTATGATAAAAGTGTAGAATATTATAAAGGATTTTTAAGGTGTTTTTTTTTATTATTTATGCCTTAAAGGTATTGAAAAAGATTAGTTTCTGATTAGGAGTGGGGTGGAGATTATATTTTAAAATATTTTTCACTTGTAAATATATTAAAATAATATTTTTTTTTATTTTTTAAATTTATTTTTAATATTAGCATATTAAAAAGATTTAAATTACATAATTTTTTTTAAAAATAACAAAATAATAATTAAACCACAATGTCAACAAGCCTTAAGCATTATTATTGATCACATTGTGGGAATGGTTACAGAACATGCATGTTTATTATATTGTCTTGTTGTTTATTTGTAAGGAAAGCAATTTTCAACACCTACTGATAAACCGTTTTATTTGTTTGCATGATTTTTAAATGTTTGGCTCTAATTTGAAAAACTTGTCAACAAAATTCTTATTTTATTTGCAATTAAAATAACTAAGATTAAAGAGATAAAAAAATAGTTTAAATAACATTAAAACATATTTCATGACGAATCAAATATCATTCTATTAGAAAATAATATAAATTATATCCTCGTACCTCATCTATCAGCTTAAACTATTAGGTTGAGATGATTTTTTAACATGGTATTAGAGCCTTAATGACCAAGTAGTCACGAGTTCAAATCTTATAATCTCTATCTATTTGATAAAAATTAAGCACAATGTGATTTGGACATATGCAAGTTTCAAGCCCAAAAGACTTTCACTTGAGAGGGTGTGTTAGAGAATAATATAAATAATATTTTGATACCTCACCTAACAGTTTAAGCTATTGGGTTGAGATGATTTTTTGACACACTTCATTATTATCTTATATGCGTGTATGAAATTAAATTGAATATATTGTGTGTCTATACATGCATGCATAACTACTAGAATTTTATATATTACCAACGAATTATCCCGTCGATATTAAGATATTGATTCTATCAAAAAAAAATTCCCGATGGAAACACAGACAAATATTGTTTGCCCAAAAAATTATCTTCGGTGATTTCTATTATGTCAGTAATTTCATCGCTAATTGAACTCACTAATGGATTTACATAGGAAAAGGCGCGCCACAAAAAAATTATCTGCATATTTCCATCAGTAACTCCATTGATGAGTATGTCATATCACCGACAAAGAGAATTGTTTGTAATTTTATTGGTGATTGATTTAATATTATCGACAAACTGATACCGTTTAAAATTTCATTGGTAATTCCAGTGAATTGCCAAACCCAACACCCTTAGAATTGACTATGTGTCAAGCCCGAGTGACTAAGGGTAATACGAGCTGCCAAATCCAGCGTCCTTGGGTCTAGCTGTGTGCCGAGCCCAATAGAACACGGGTCTGGAAAGTTGTCAGACTTAATGCCCTTAAACTTAGCTACATGTTAAGCCCAATAGGACATATGCTTGGCGAGCTATCAGACCCAACAACCTTAGACTTGGTTGCTCGCCTTGTAACATACCACCTCACTAGCAAGGTATTGTCCACTTTGGGCCTCCCAGTCCACCCATGTCCAGGGCTTCCACCCAGATCCCCCTCACGGGTTTATTCTTGGCAGCCATGCATGACCCAAAAACACGTCTTACTAATCAAGGTAAGCATGCACTTATAAAGTCCTGACTTTGGACACTCGTTTTCGATGTGGGATATCACATGCTTAACCCAATTAAGCATGAATCTAACGAATTGTCAGGTCCATCACCCTTAAACTTGGTTGCATATCAAGCCCAATTAGGCATGGGTTTGGCGACCTTTTCAACCCATCACCCTTGGATGTGCCAAGCCTAATTAGGCATGTGTCTAACTCGTCGTCATACCCATTAACCGCGAGTTTGACAGTATGTCAAGTATAAAAGGCTAAAGGTTTGAAGGTTAGTATAAGTCCCATAATGGGTCATAAGACTCTATTTGTTTATTTGTATGATATTAACATAAAATATTAATATTAGAGATATTGATCTCTCCTCCCCCATTAATTTTAATGTCAACAATATCTCATCTCATATTAACATGAGATGTTAGGAGTATTTATCTCTAATAAGTGTTATAAGGGTAGAAGAACCTTTTAAACCCTTAGAAATATATCTTCTACAGGTTCAGAAATATAAATATCTCTAGATTATATAGGTAAAAGATTTATAATTTTTATTTTCAATAGAAATATATTTTTAATTTCAGAGAATTTATTGTATCGAAACTAAAAACTAATATTTTTATTTTCAAGAATAAATGTTCATTATCTTATTTACTATGATAATTTGCTTAAAAGTTGTTGACTTTATAATATGAGGGTTTAAAATCCCACTAAATAATATTGTTTTGCACGTTATAGGTGTTCTATGTTAAATTACAAGTGTCATAAACTATTTTAATACTTTACCGAATAAAAAAACCATTTTAAAAAAAACAACAACAATCCCTATTACATTTACGCTCTCAAGCACATAACTCAAAAAAGTTGCTCCAACCGTGCATATTTTTTGTCCCAGCAGCTTCTGCTTGCCCTTCTGCTCTGTGGACCTCTAGAACTTTGATTGAAAGTTGGTGTCTCTAGAGGGTGGCCAAAAACCAGAAAGAGAAAGCACGGGCCGGGGTCATCAAACTAGAAGAGTTTATATTCGATTTGGATTTGAGTTTGCCTGTCATGTGAATTGAATCTCATGCCTAATTTGTTGGCGAAAGAGCATGTGCTTACTTTTTGATAGCGTAATTAGGTCGAACGCAATTCATGTAGGATTCCATTTCGAATGTATTCGCTTCTATCAACAATCTTTATCAACGAAATCAACATGTTTCCCGAAGATTTCCAGTTATTTTTGGACTGTTAAAGAACATGCCAACTTACTTTACATGAGATTGCAAAACAATCTTACGTGGAAAGAGAGGAGAGAGAGGTCCCCACTTTAAGAGGAGTCGAAAGCGTGGCCCTACAGATATCAAGAGGTCATAAATACACACCTCACAGATATCATGTTGTTTTAAAAATAAATATATTTGTGTTCGTGTATTTAAAATGTTCTTCACCGAAAGTATATTCTTTCAGCTTGGTATGGGTCAACGTGCTATTGCCAAGGTCCATTGAATGTAAATGATGGCTTTTCCATCCATTTTCAACATAACCAAAATAGATGGATTGAAAGCCCAACTTAATATTCACTATTCTTTCAAGTCCAATGTCATATTTTAAATTTTAGTAATCTTTTACCATATTATTTTAGATAAATAACTAGTATCTTAGCATGAAATTCAAAAACAGAACAACTTTTTTAGATAGGATGTTTTAGGATAATTTTAATATTTTCTTTAGCATAATTAGCTTTTTATCTAGAATTTTTTAAGATTAATCAAGATTTTGTAAGACTAAAGATGGTAAAGAAGAAGAAGAAGAAGAAGAAGAACTTTTATATAAAGACTGCAGCCACCCAAGTATATATATATATATATATATATATATTACCTTCAACTGTAAGGATTCGTGGGATGAATCGGTTCTACAAAGACCCCGCATAATCTTACAAGATTGTCATCTTAGCAATGCTATTAGCTAGCCTGCCGAAGTGAGTGTTGCTTCTACAATTTATGAACTTCATTGCTAGATGATTGAATTGAGAGCGTTTCAAGCATGCATGGACCGAACCCAACTGTTCCCAGCCCTTATGGTTTCTTGTAATCACGTATTTACTTAACAATCATATTTTTTATTTATTATTGGAATGGGGTTTTTACCGTAGAAAATAAAAGAAAAGTCACATAAAATGGGAAAAATGAATTAATTATTTTCTTAATATCGGCTGTCAATACTATGGCATCTCATTAAGAAGTCGCGATAAAACTCCAACTCAATATATCTTAATGTGAATGAATTATTACTTATGTAATCACATAAGAACTTAACCCGCCTTCTTTGAAGCAGGAGGAGTAGAAACTTGAGCAACACCTACTCCGCTAATCATGCCTGTGCCCCCCTTATTCCTCCCCTACACTCCGACTCTCGGGGGACAATATGGATCCATCCACACGTGGTTCCACATATATCTTCACATGCACTTTCAAATTTCTGGCCCCCGTTTTATAAATGCTCACGAACGAGACACACGCCAGAAACTCGTGCTAGCGGTTTATGTCTGTTTTTTTCTAGTCTCGGATCACATAGGCAGGCAAAAAGTTTGACCATAGTCTTTTCTTTTCTATGTTTCATATTTTTTTGCTGGCTTGAAATGAAATATTGCGGTGTGAAGCTTTTTGTGTTCCACTTGGGAGTTTCTACAAACATGTGTGATTTATCCGCGCATAAATATATCCAATTAATTATGCAATAAAAAATAATATAATGGGATACGTACGTCCTCCAGTGCTCTTTAAATAAATAGAATCAAATTTAGCTCGCAATTAAAGTAATTTGAAATGATATCGAGTACTGTAAAAAAAATATACATACATTAATATTCTATAAATTAAGAAAATAAATAAATACTTGGTTATGAAGAAATTTCTAGTAGTTTTTGGATATATAGAATGAAACGTTATTGACAACTATCCGATCGGATGGTTAATGCACAACAAGTACTGCGGTATATTGGCAAAGCCACTACACTACATTAATCGAAGATACCTTTCATGTACATAATTACAGATAAACCCAAAAAAAAAAAACACGACTTAATTTTGAATACAAAAGCTAGATAATCACCAAACAGCAATCAAACAATATACAACTTGACAAGCCCTTGATTTGGTAATGGAAAATATTTCTGTTTGGAAGCATAGAGGTGGTAAGAGAATATATTTAGAAGTTGTTTGGAAGTGTGACTGTGATTATTTTTTAAAAATTATTTTTGATATTAGCACATTAAAATGATGTGAAAATATCAAAAAAATATTAATTTAAAATAAAAAAATTAATTTTTTTAAAATATTTTTAAAATATAAAAACAAATTGGTATAATAGATGCACGGCTTTGATATACAGAGGATGCGTCAACAATTTGCATAGCACGAGGGTGGCTACTAATACGGGTCTTCCAGTGAGATTCTCATGCATGGTCCAAATATACGAATGTGACCACTTGGATCGTAGTTGTTTTTCTTTCTTACACTTTCAGTTGAATTTCACTTTTGTTCCCGTCAAAGCTCATAGAATAGAATTCGCACGTGGAGGGTTGAAACTTTCACATTTGTTATCTGCACACGCCAATGAAGGAAGATCTTAAACTTGGGAGAGTGTGAATTACAAGGTTGTTTATGCCGATAATCACATGTTATCCCCCTGCACTTTATTCGGTCAAATCATACTTCTGTTTTTTTAATTTAATATGAATATTTGAGTCAGCTTTTATATTTTTTAACTAAAAAAATTAATTTAATGAAATATAAAGTAGAAGCTATATATACACTCTTGAAGTTTCTGTCAGATCAGTCTGTCATTATTATTTTTAGGGTCAAGATTGAACACCATAATTATTATTTGGCAGTGATTTGTTCAAACAAGAGTTAGGTTTTGAAAGTTTTGCATGTTTGGTCGGCGTCCTCTTAAGTTTCTTCCATTGAAAAAAAAAGTAAAGTAATTGATGGCACCAAATTGCGAACATGAGGAACGTGAAAAATTCAATTGACATTCAAATGGAGGCAAAACATGTAAAGCTGAAAAAACATGTTGTCCGCTCCTCCTACATACGACTCTAGAAGAAGCTTGTTGCTCATTGAATTCGAATTTTGCTCACTGTCAGTTTATCAATTAAAAATATTTTTTAACAAGGAATATATAACTTGAATTATTAAATTATAAGTAAAATATTTTAACTAATTATATATTCACAATTCTAATCAAGTAGTAAATATTTTTAATGATTTGCAATCTAATTACACAGAAATTATCATGTTTCAAACTTGTAAACAAATTATAAAGATCAAAGTAAAACTGGATAAATAGAAAATTCATAATTTTGAGAATTAGCTTTCACAAGTCATATAATTTTTTAGTCTATCAGACAAGTTCTTTATCCCCCACAAGTTTTTTCTTGTGAAGGAAAATAACTTAAAAATTCCAAATTAAATCTTATTTATCGTATGACCCCATCCATAAACATACACATATATGTCTGGAAGGATGAGAAAATGAAGTAAAATAAAAACTAATCTGTATGATTCTTGAAAAATAGTAGAAGAAAAGGAAAAAAAACTCTCAAACCCTAAAAAATACAATAATTTAATAAGCAAATCAAAACACAAACAATTTAACAGTAACATGACAGCATGAATCTTTGTAAATCCCAAGATAAAACAAATAATAACCAATCAAAATTGAGAATCTAAACCCAAAGACTAGTTTTAAATCTAGTAAGCAACTAACTTTCTCCATCTTTTACATCTAAAAAACTACAACAGTTAAAATAATTCAATGCGAGTACCATGTTAAATATGCATAACCCTATGATAAAAGCTGCAATTAACCCATCCTTAAAAAGACATATATCGCTTCGCAAGCAACATCATCCTGAAAAAATTCTAACAAGTGATTTATTGTTTTTAAAATAGCAATTCATCTACACCCATTAACTTACACACACAATCTAAACTCTATAACTAAATGCTTCAACAACTAATTGAAGATAGACATTGCTAGAAGAATGAAGTTACGACCAAGGCAAAAAATAAAAGGCAATGACAAAAATACAAACCTAGCAAAGAAAAGCTTCCAAAGATGAAACAACCAAGAGGAAGAAATAATAACAGCAAGATAACATCAAAGAACCGACATCAAATTAAAAGAAAACAAAACTTAGCAAATGAAAAGCAAAATGAAAAGCAAGGAAGAAAGGTTTGTCAAAACCAAGAGGAAGAATAATGACAAGAAACTAAATGGATTTTTTAGTTTTTTCAAACTTGTAAAATCAATCCGAGTTTGACCTAATTTTATAAGTTTGACTTGATTTTACTGGTTTTTAATTTTTTAACTTGATTTTACATGTTATATATATATATATATATATATATATATATATTAACTTATAAAATTATATGATTTTACTAATCAATTTTAATAAGAATATTTACTGTCATTATTGACTTTTGGCATCTTCAGAAAAAATGTTAATGATAACTTGTCATGAGCCTCATGTCTGATCCGTATGTTAAATATGGGCTTTTAAATAGTATTAGGCAAGAAAAATCCCACACTGTACACACAAAGACATCTTGGTGGCAACAAAGGCCAATAAACATTATGTATAACACTAGCAATATGAGCCCATCCATCGGATGACCATTCCGACTAGCGGAAGACCCTTTTTTTACCCAAACCAACAAGGGGGTGAGCTGGGCCCGGTTTACATGCCTCCACCCTCTAAAGTCTAACCACACCCGTCCCCTCTCTAACCTGATTACAATATATTTCTATAAAAAATAAAAAAAAAATTAATTTAATATCAGTATATTAAAATCATTTCTAAACAAGTTGAACGGTAAGAACAAATACAACTTTAATATTGTTTATTTTATTTTTTATGCACATTATAAAATTGTAAAGTTTATTATACATGAACATATTAAAAATAAAAACCTGACTCCGTCCCGCACTCGCCAGCGACTCCAACCAAGGTGATTTATATAATACGAGACCCGAATCCCATGCAATCTGAATGGGTGCTCGGGAAGGCAAAACACTAATAAGCTGACCAATTGCTACCATATCCAGCATAAAAAAACAATCTTCAGATAAACTTGCACCAAAGGGAAATATTTGTACGAGACACCGATGATATCAGCTGAGAGGACACAGTGGTTTATTTGTGTAGCAGTATATAACAATGCCAATGAAGTACAATTTCCCTATCCAAAACAGTATACATTTCAAGACATTCACTTCACTTCTTCATGAGAAGAACCACTGTGTGTGCCGCTATACTTCTATTCTCACCAAGGCTATCGACTTTTTCATGAGTTTTTGCTTTCAAATTTACAACAGAGGGGTCTGCTCCTAGCAGCTCAGACAAATTGGCCCTGATAGACTCCTTGTGTGGGCTCAGTTTTGGCCTTTGAAGAATCAAGGTAGCATCCAAGTTTCCAATCTCGTAACCTGCCTCGTGCATAAGTCTCACCTGAAAGCATAGGATAAGATTTGGTTATTACAGACAAACTGCTTAGAGGACCTCACATTACGATTTCCCAGGTTTCAGAAAGGTAGATGAAATCATTTTCAGATATAAACGTAATGGACGATGGTTTCCAGGATAGATTATCCTGCCAGGTTGTCATCCAGATATGTATATAAAAAGATTCCTTGATGTCAGTACTCACAAGTCATAATCTCACATCTAAATGTAAACGCCAGTACACCACTCCAGTCGAGAACATCCCACCCAACGATTTCAGTTGTTTATCACAGTAGTTAATGTTCAAGAATACCACAAGAGAGTAACTATAAGAAGTTTGATCGTCAAAAGCTTGTTCCAAAACCTCTTTAGGCTACATTTAACTGTCACGGATGCGAATGGGGAAGTGATAGATGGCACAAAGATTGAAGGAAAGAATAGCTTACCTACCAAAGAGATTGAAGGGGCAGCATATTAGAGACTTGGATAGTGAAACTGTTATAGTTTTAACTAGCTTTGGTAAGAAAGGTGGTTATGCAGTTGAGTCAAAACAGCTAGAAGGTCACAATTTTAACAACTCTACAAGGATCAACTCCCATCACTGACATAATTCATTGAGGAACAACATTGATATTCTCATCTTTCCTCTCCAAAATTTCTCTTTGTATCCTAAATTCGCAAATTTGTTTCTGCAAGTCCTAGGAATATGCATCACCAAGACATTATGCATGTTTGAAGGTAGGATTGCCAAGAAAACACATGGGACAATGGATACATCGCACAAATAGATGAGTTAAAAAACACATGCCAATGCATAATTTTTGCAGGAATAATACAAGTAAAACCTTTTCTGCAGTGACAAACATTTTATATGGAGAATTTAACGGTGACAGGCTACTGTGGGGTGGTGCCATTAGCACGACACCAAGTTTTAATATCACTCTACTTCTCTCTAGATCTATCTTTCTCTCTTAATAATAGTGGAGTGCTATCAACACTTTCCTGCAGTGCTAAAGGCCCCACCCGCTTCTTTAGGGGTGTATACATCATATAGACAGCGTCACTTTTATCTTTTTCAGGACATACATATCATGCAAAGGTAATTTCCTATGACGAATCCTTGCCCGCCCTCCCCTGAACTCCCAAGTCAAACCAGAAACAGCTGAAGTTGTTCCAGGCACGGGTTTCATTTCATCGGCATCAATCAGGAAGCATAGAGATTTTAGAGCACCATTAGAATAACTTCTTTGTAGATTATATACTATACCTTTAAATGCCAATTCATGCAAGGGAAGTAAAGCAGTTAGAAAATCACGTTGCTTAATTTAGGGTAACTCCAATTCAACTCGAACATGTGTCTGCTATTGCCTATGAAAGTGTAGATATTCTTTGTTTCTTTCATAGCAATAGAATCTTTCTTACCCTCAACTTGAAGTAAGCAAATCTGATTTATTTATTGTGTTCATAGCAGAACAAATTCCTCAAAGCATCTTGACTAGCACATCTGAACCTGTGAGTGATTTGCTACTCCTAAATGAGCGAACACAGTTGAATCTATACTAAGTATTGACAATGAATACACGTAAACATTAAGAATACACAAACGAATTTAAGAAACAACCAAGAACCCATAAAATTCTTACTAATAGTCATGACTAGTATATAAAAACTCACAGCTTCTTTGATAAAAACAGATGAAGGTGCTCCTTTCCATTTAGGATCAGAATCAGGGAATATCTGCCCAATATCAGGGAGGCCCAGTGCACCCAATATTGCATCCACAACACAATGAAGTAACACATCCCCTGCAAGCAATTCAATGAAACTACTTAAACAAAATCATATCCCAATTGGTTCCCATAAAAAAAATAACCCCAAAAGGATGATCAGAGCCCGAATCTTTTTAAATCCCAAAACTCTAAGTTCGAACTCAAGTATTCAATTGATATGGAATCAATAGAAAAAAAATAAAAAACATCGAGAATCAATCAAAATGTTACCATCAGAGTGAGCTTCACATCCTCTATCATGTGGCACATCAATCCCACCTATAATCAAAGGGTACCCAGGTTCCAGCCTATGGAGATCAAACCCATGACCCACCCTAAAAGGCAAAGTCCTGGATGCTTTGCTAGAAGTTGCAGATCCCTCTACTTGTGTCGCAGTAGTACTCGCAGCTGAAATTGAAAGTCCGGTTCTTTTTTGAATTGGTAGAGTGAACTTGACATGGCTAGTGGTGTAAGTACCAGGTTGTAACGAAAGAGAGACACTTTTGTTGTTGTGGGCTTTGGTCGCTATTATAGAATATGAAGTATACAGGTTTGTGGCCATGGCCATTGTGATTTTGTTTTGCAGAAGAAAAACGGGTTCTTTTTGTGACTGTTGTTCTGTGTGAAGAGTGTTTTGTGGTGTTCAAGCCGGTAGGTTTGTTTTGTTTGGTAATGGAGATTTGGCAGAGTACAATGTTTTATAAGCTGATGGTACAAGCTCGTGAAAGATGGTGGACGAACCAAACTGAATTTATGGGGGCCTTGTAGATGCTTGGGGGTAAACAGGATCAAAATTTTGACTTGTGTAGGAAACACCTTTTGTAACCAAACTAAATTTGTGGCCCGCGCTGCAGCAAGCAAATATTTTCATTTATTAGGTTAAAAAAAACATTCAGACGAGGCAATCTTGTCTCAAAAAAGTAAACAAACATAACTCATGGTATGGATTCAACTGGGAAAAAAATGGTATAATTTAATTAAAAAAAACGTGTCAAAACAATAAATGGATCAATTTGGTTAAAAATTTATGGAACCTAAAACAAATAGTTATCAAAATAAAAAAGATGAGGAAGCAATGATTTCAGCCAGTCAAATAAAAAAACTAAAACTAAAAATAAAAATGGTTGAAGTCAACCTTAATAAGCATGTTAAATATTCAACTCATGTAATAAAATTAAGATAAGCCAAAAAAAAAAACTTAAATTCCAACTCAAAACAAATATAGCTTAGAGTAATAAATTTGAAAAAAAATCAATTTTAAAAAATAAAAAAAAAATAACAAGTCAAGAAAACCAACTAAACTCTACGACCTAAATCATATGGATGAAACAACTTCATAGAAAACAAATAAAAAAAAAGATAGAACTTAAAAAATATTAAATTAAAAAACAATCCTAAAAATAAATTGAATTGACTTATGCTAACTCATCAAATCCACAATTTAAGTGATGAGATTGTGATAAATAAATACAAAGGAAACTAAAGAAGATCATGAAGTCTAATATCAAAAAACTTTAACCTTGAATGATAGAACTGAAAAATAAAATTAATTCTCAATCAATATAATATTGGAAGATGAAATAAAAAAAATATCAATTTAAAAAATATGTCAAACTAGATTCAACAAAAAATAATAAATAAAAAGAACTCGGATAACACAAGTTATTTTTAAAATTATAATTTTTTTTATAGAAATTAAACAAATAAAAATAACAAAATCTAGTTTTTAATTAAATAAATAATGACAAATGAAATTGACACGAGTTTAAAAAAATAAAAATATTTGTTCAAACCTTATAAACCTAGAAATAGGTGATGTATACCATCACCAAGGAATATGGTAGATGATTGAATATAAAAATAAATATAAATATAAATATAAATTTTTTTTGTTAAATGATTTTAATTTTAAGGACATAATTTTGGTCAGGTAAAATTATGAAGATCATTTTGAGAATATGGACTTCAAAAAAAACGAAATTCTTGTCCCCATGAAAATTTTACAACCAGTCCGATTCAACATTCTTTTTTATTTTTTAAGCTTAAAGAATAAATAAACAACAAATCGCCCCTTTTTTTAGCTCAAAAAATATGTGGCGGAAAATTATTTGCAAATAAAAGAAAAAAAAATCCCCAACACAATTTATCCAAGAAAAAGAGGGGAAAATAAAAAGAAAAAGAAAACGTCGACGTTTCCTCGACGGCCAAATGAAATAAACGCTTACGTGTACTGAATACAACCGCCAAGACAAAAGAAAATCACACACGTAAGATCAGTAGAGCCTAAATCCGCTAACACATCATCGAAATCCTAACCACTAAATCCCTCGCATCCCCACCGAACACAACACTCTCTAAATCCACCAGATAATTCCCCTACCCCTTCTCTAGGGTTTTTGACCTGCCTATCCCTCTCCAAATTTATCCTTCTTCCACTCCTCGAAACGACTGCACCTCCAAATCGACGAGAAAACAAAGAAGAAGGAGAAGAAAAGGCGGCAAAGATGGCCGCACCTGAAGCCCCTCTCCGTTACGTCGGTATCGTTAGGGAATCCCCTGCTTTCCGCCTCATGAAACAAATGGTAGATTCCCCCCATCTCCCTGATATATTTATTCGTTTCACTTCTTAATGGCGTGTTTGTTGATTTTTTTTCAGGGATGGGAAGAAGGAGAGGGGTTAGGGAAAGATAAACAGGGGATCAAGGGTTATGTTAGAGTAAAAAACAAACAGGACACTACAGGTGTTGGAGTAGAGAAGCCTAATAACTGGGCATTTGATACCACCCAATTTGATAGCATCCTTAAAAGACTGAAAGTGGTCTGTTTTTGCCTTAATTGTTCAACCGTGTTTGCATAATATTTGCCATCATGGATTTTGATTCTCTTTTTCTTTTTTTGTGTTTGTTTGACAGCAAGCTGTGCAAAGTAATGATGAAGGTATGATCGTACTATAATGAAATTTGATTCGACTAGTATTGGAATTACTATTTAATTGTCTTTAGTTTTTCTGCGTCCAACAGAGGTTGTGAAGGAGAACAGCAGTGAAGAAAAAACTGAGACTGATGCAACTAATGATGCTAAGGAACAAGTTGTCAAGGCTACTCGAGCACGGGGAAGGTTAGTGGTGGTGTGTGGTGCCATAGTTATCTTTGAAGAAGTTCAATTTTATTGCATATTGGTTTGGGTTAATGTAAAGAAGAATTAGTTTACGGAATACTAATCAGCATCAGCATTGTTTATCAGATATCATAAAAGAGAGAGGGGGAAGCTTGTCAATGCATATTCTTCAAAGGATCTCTCAGGAATTCTTGTAAGTCTTAAAACTTGGAAACTCAATGTTTGTCCAATGGTTAAAGCATGAACTTTGAGTTTGCATCATCGCTATATGTGGGATTTGTTGCAGAATCTAGACTTATAATTGATATGCTGAAGACTACACATGTTATTGGGTATTTAAAATACAATATACCAATGGAGGAAAGCTCATTTTGAAATATTCAATTTCTGATAGATTCTTGTTCCATTGGTCCCCATGCTTTTGTTTGATCTATGTTGTGAGTTTAGTATTCAAATAGAATTTTATCTTTCATCATTAGTAATCTAGTAATATTTGTCCCAGGTAAAAAAATCAGAAGAGTTACCTCAGACAGATTCAAATCCAGACAATGAGTTGGAGTCTGAATCTGCACTTGAGAGTCAAATATGGTATCTTGGAGGTAAAATACAAGTATATGGAGACAACAGGTGTCTTTTCTGATAAATGGCATGTCTTGGGATTTTTTTCTATGAACTTTTACTTATTCATTCATGTGTTTTGTGCATTTATGCAGTCTTTCAGGAATTGATGATTTTATAGTCTGTGTTATTTCCCCTTAACTCTTAGCTTTTAGTGCCCTGGGCTTTTGACAAGGCAGTTCAATGTGATTTTATACCAAGGATTCAGGTCTGCATGATAAGCTTCTCTATGTGCTTGTCGAGATAATGATGATGACAATTTGAATCATGTTTCATATAGCTGGGAAACATATGCTGATTACATTCTGTTGAACTTATCCAAAAAGAGTAGTTACTGCAACAAATTTATCATTCAACACCATTGGCAGGTGTTTTAACTTTTTTAATTTTAGCTCATTTATTTCAGATAATCTGGGGGAGTGAAATCATTTGAATCCAAGGGTCTTCTCGGCCATTCTTTGTCATGTTCCTCATAAACCTTATTTGATCATCTCCGGCACAGATTTCTCTACATAAATATGCAATTTGTGCTGTATCTGTAGATCCTTGTGCTTTTTATGAGATGCTATATTTCACATTGGTTTTCCTTCAGCTGCTGATTGGAAAACATTGATTGCTTAGAATAACTTTAGCTCACTGTGACAGGAAGCAAGGTTGAAGATCTTCCTCCAGATTGGTGGGGTTTTAAACATGGGTTTGTATCTGGTGGTTTACTTGGAGCAAAGCCTGCCAAAAAGAAATCAACCAGAACTGCTGATACTCACAATCGTAATGAAAGGGCCATGTTCTTTGAAGAAGATCAAGAGAATCTCTACAAACTTGTCCAAGTATGTGTCCTTTTTTGGAACTTTTTTTCCTTGAATACTATTCTTTGGGCTATGTTTTCTTTGAATTTTTGTAATCCCTTGAGTTATGAAATTATTAATATGGAATATCTGGTCCAGTCTCTTAACCTATGCCGATTACATATCTCATGGAAATTCCTGAATGGAGCAGGATAAAAGTTGTACAGGAACATGACTGATAAACTGAATGTGCCTTTTGAATTATCTTTTTTCAAGGGCTGTGTTTGGAGTGTCGGGTATTTACATGACAGGGGAGTCATTGATTGCATTTTCCTACTGTTTTAGGACAAAGCTACATCTGGAAAGCAAGGGTTGGGTATTAAGGATCGGCCAAAGAAAATAGCTGGTGTTCGCTTTCAGGGGAAAAAGACCACCTTTGACAACAGTGATGATGAGGATTCTGCAGCTGATGATGATGACTCTGATGCTGACGACAAATGTTCTGCTGATTTTCCCTCAGCAAAACAAAATTGTGATGGCATTCTGGAAATGGAAAATGTTGAAGCAAAAATTGTTGACAAGGATTCTGTTGATTTCTGTTCATCAGGAAAACGTAAACGTGAGGACACTCCCAAAATGCAGGAACTTAATGAACAAAAAGTGAAGTTGAAAAGCCTGTGTAAAAGGCTCCTGCACCAGGTGCGGCACCTAACATTGCTAGCTGTTGTAAGCAAATGATAGTTTATGTCCCTAATTAATTAAACTATCCAGGTGCCGGGAGAGTCATTAAAGCTTAAAAAGCTGAAAAGTCTGGTTGAAGAACACTCACCTGCTGTTTTTTCAAACTTCACTTCCAGGAGAGATGCTGTTGCTTACTTGAAGCAAAAGGTATGTGCATCTAGCTACCATTCAACAATTTGCAGCCAACAATTTTGTAGTAATAATTATCAGAAAGATATGGCAGCTTTTTCTCTCCTTTTATCCCTGCTTTTTGATCTTCAGCCAGCACCTTTCATGCTCCTTAGTGACCTTGCACGTACTATTCTGATCTGACACTTTTTCCTGTGGTGGTTGCAGCTGGAAGGTTGCAAGAAGTTCTCCGTTGAGGGAAAGAGAGTGAGTCTAACATCCAGGAGAAGCTGAAATTGTTTGTTAGGAAATTGAGATGCCTGTAGTTCTGTATATTGCGGCTGAGACTGGTTTTGAATCTGATTCACACACCATGATTGTTGGATTCATTTTAGTAAAGCTGGAATTTTGCTGGTATCTACGCTCAATTTTATCCTCGATTAAGAGTGTAAAATTCATTAAAATAGTGTTGACGTTTGGATGAGAGTTGTATCACAGAATAATTTCTTAGAACAATTTTGTTATTAAAAAGTCATGGAAGTTGTTTTGAAGTAATCTATCATTTTAACCTGCTATTTACTTACATTTGTTATTCTTGTGTTTTTTTGGCCAATATGACTATTGCCATGGTTATCACCACCATGTTTTATCCTTTGAAAAGATAAATGCTTGGATTTGGGATCAGTAACTGGCAGTTGACTATCCTTCCAATGTCGGCAGTGAACAGTGCTTTTTTTAGAACTAGTTGGACGCCGGGTTTCTGCTTTATTGTCCACTTATTGACGGGCATTTAATGGGCTTTCTTGATGGGCAGGGAGTAGAAGTCAATGGGCTTGCTTTTGAATTCCCGGGTGGCCCAAACTTTAACTATTTACTCGTGGGTCCTGCGCAAGGATCACGGCTGCAAAATGGTTGTCCGAGAATCACCCGCAGACCGCAAAAGTGCCATGCTTACGTGAAGGAAAAATTCTAGCACAATTTTTAAATTAGAACAATCAATTTGGAGAATCATGGCACTTCTAATTTACAAAGAGATTCTTGCATGATCAGCTTAGATAGCCACTCCCAAAATATTTTTATAGTATTCGTTATTTATTATTTATCTTCCAATTATTCAGAATAAAAATAAAAAGAATAATAATTGATAATTAAGTGCTACTACTGTTTAAGAGAGTATATAGGTATGTAGGTAGCTAATAGCTAATAGCTATTTGGTCTTTGGTCAAATGTCGGTTGTGAATCATGCATGAATTTTAATTTTGTTCCCTGCTGGTCTAACCTACCATTTGATTGAAAGATTTTCCCCCGTCAATTTTTTGTTCCAACTTTGAATCTCCATTCATGATTTACTCTGGAGTTATTCTTTTCAACTAGCACATGCCAATTTATTTATTTATTTATTTTAGAAACAAGCACATTCAAAAAATTAGAAAGGAGACAATGAAATAAGAAAGAAAGAGGGGAATGGCTGCAAATAGTAGTAATGTTAGGGGAGTGGAAGATTAGGTGGGTGAGGGAAAAGAGGATGAAGTAGAAGAGAAATGGAAAAAAAACACAGAAGACTTTTAAATGTAAGGTTTGCACTGTTCAAAACAACACAAACAAACCACATAGATTATGTTGTTAGGAACAGCACAATCTATAAATTGCTTTGTTTATATATATATATATATATATATATATATATATATATATGTTAGTTTAAAAAAAACCCTATTTACTCTTGACATGCTATAATAATTCAAACTATTAATTCAAGAGATTAGCCTTAATGATAAACGGATTGTACCATCTATTGGAATCATACCTTAAATTGGGTTAGAAAAAAAGTTTTATAATTATTTTTGAATGTTAATAAACTATCATTTCTATTGTATCAAAAGTGATGTAATTTGTTCAGATATGTGAAAATTGACATGATAAAAGTGTAAAACCAAAAACTCATGTCCAATTATTTTTGTAAAAAAATAAATGGTTTTTTTATAATAAGAAGTAATTTTCATGATATCGAATGACTTTTCTCGGTTTGTAGTTTTAGAATGTGAAATTAAATAATTCTACCAAGCAAGTTATAATTGAAATAAGAAAAAGAAGGGAGAAGAAAAAATAATGTAACATCATGCTAAAATAATGATCACAATGGAATTATCATTGAAGTAATAATCTTTTCTCAAATAGCCTTCCTAAAATCAATTTCACCCACTCTTGCTCCAATTTCTTTCCTTTGTTTTTTTTTCATGGGTACATGACATTTGTCAAATTACAACTAACATAAGGAGTTCGTAGCCATGCACATGTGAATGAACTTATTTTTAGAAAGTTCCTTGACATGTTTCTTAAGCGCATATATCATTTAAATCTGGGTACGAAAAACCTTAACTCAAGAGAATTTACAAAATTCCAGCCAATAAGAAACAGGGCCTCAGCTCATTTTCAAATCATATACTAAATGCATTATATTAGGAAAAATAAACGCTCTTTTCCCAGCGTTTATGTTTGAATGCAAACCTAACTACTGAGACATCAAATTCTGACGTTAGCGCATTTAGTCATTTTCAATTTCATTAGTTACTTCCCGAGCTTGGAAGTCACAACCTATCCGCGTGGGACAGCTCCCAATTGCCACAACCGGCAAGAGCTTTCAATCTTTTCAATTCCTGCTACTTGCTAGTTGCCTGCCTACACACGTACAGCCACACTCTATAGTCTATTCTTTATAGGTAAAAGAAGCTAGGGGAAAAGAAAAAACAAGAAGGGCAAACTACAATTATGTCCCTCCCCTATTGATTGCACCAATGTTGCACTCAACCTAGGAAAACTGTGCCCATCCTTTCTCTCCATCGATGGGATGATATCTGCCTTGTCAAATTACACGTCGTTTTCTTCTTTTCTAATTGCCAATTTTAGTTGCGCTAGCTCCTTTTAGTGCCACCTTCGTTATCTTTATAATGCAACTACATTATTATAGAAACAATCTCCTTGAAACTTTCATTTCTCTTCAACACACATCCACTGGGAATAGTCTTTAGCATGCAAGATACCACCAAGTACTCGAAAGTGAAAAGTTTGTGACATAGAAATGGGAGAGAGTGAAGTGTTTGGGAGAACGCGGTGCAAACTGTATTTTAAAAAAATTTTATTTTTTTTTATTAAAATTTAATATGGTTTGTATGTTTTGGATCGTTTTGATGTGCTGATATAAAAAATAATTTTTAAAAAATAAAAAAAATCATTAGCATGCATTTCAGCACGAAAAATTATTTAAAAAACAACTGCTACCATACTGCCAAACATAATTTGTTGTGTGATCTAAAAGGAAAAACCAACGTCTAATTAATAAAGAGGAGATCGGCACATACAATCTTGATAGGTTGAATCCAGATTCCAAGAGGTAATGTTAGTGTAGTTAGTGTGGGAGGGACCTAATTGAGACCTACCTAATAGGTGGAGGTCGTATTAGTAGTTCTCCCAAAACAAAAGCTAATTGATGAACAGGGACAAGAAGCATATTCTTATGTGTTGAGATGAGATCACTGTAGTGGCCTTTGTGGACCTGATATCTTATTTTTTTAGTTTCCCTAGAATCTACGCAATGCATGTAAAGATCCATCCCTTGCTTGTTTTTCCATTGCCGTATTGCTTCCCGTTGGATGGAAACTACCTATTTGTTGTAGGTGCTACAAATTTCTTGCAAGTTGCTTGCTGGCGACCACCGACTCCTTTCTCTCTTTGACCACCGATTGAACTTTTTTCCTCTTACAAAATATTTGGCAAAAACTGGGTACTTAATTTGGAGGAACGAGCTAGCGACTCAGTACTGAGACCGCGCAGGTCCCCCTTTGTGTTTCTATACTCGTTTTCTGCCTGGTTGAATGGGCGGAGCACATGCATTAGACTAGGCCGGAAGTATCAAAGTCAAAATTCTGAATCTTACAGATAATAAAAGATTAGGAGATAAAATGAAGGCTGACCAATATACAGAAAATAGATAAAGAACAAGCTCTATCGCACGAAAGTAAGAAAACTATGGAAAGCTAAATATATACATGAAAATTGAAATTATCGGGAGTTTTACACAGAAGAGACAACCCCCTCCTTTTTGGGTTACACAACCGGATTAATGAATGCATGCTAGCTAGGGTACTGGATATACGATTGAGAATTTATAGGATGAGTAAATTAAACACTAGCACTATGTATATTTCAAGATAGATCTGTCCCAATTAATGAAATCCTTAATAAATAAAATAAATTAAACAAGTGGCCGGAGTGGCAGTTCGGAGAGTTTGGCTATACCCTATATATATTGGCTATACCCTATATATATAAGTAGAGAGGTCTAATAATATAGAGGTGACCCCTAATTCCTTAAGGCGTGCAGGAAGGGAAGGGGACCGTTTATGGCTCTCATGGCTCACCAACATCCCAGTAGCTCGAACTATAACAATCACTAGAGGATTTCCACCCCTGCCAGACGATCGCGACGCCTAGGTTTATCATTTCTGAACTTCTCTTGTAATAATAACAAGAGACACAGTTGCAAATAATTAATATGTAGTACAATTTAGCATATATACAATATATTAATTAAAAAAAAACCCCACAACCATGTGGTTGTGTTCTTTGTTTCGATTATATTTAATTTCATATATTTTTTATATATTAAAAGGAATAAAGAATTTGAATTCTAGATTCTAGCTACTTCTGTGATTCTTATATAATGAAAGAGATTAATGCTGCTACCATGTATAAAATATGAAACCTTGAGCTTTATTTTACTAAGAAAACTAATAATCAAAACACTAGACTAACATGTGTTTATGCAATTCTAAACTCAATAAAAAGAAAAAGCTGAAAAAAGGTTCCTAATTACACCAACTAAGAGAATATATACTGTGGAGGCCAAATTAAACTCACTGGAAAGCCTACAAAAAATCGAGCTCTCCAAACAACAAGCAATACTCATTAAGTAAGTTCTGTACCTTAAGAGATATATTCAGGGGCAGGACTCAGACTTGAGTTTTACCTTCGCTTATCCATCCAATTTAAAGCAGAAATTAACTCCCATTAAAATTAATACACCCAATAATGCAGTCCGGTATAAGATGACATGGCCGACGAACGAGTCTCAGCAAGTCGGCTTTATCCAAGGGAACGTATAAAATCCAAATTATTGGTCCATAATTTATCGTATACGTTTTTGACTTTGTAAAAAAGTCAACTCAATGGAAATGCAGTAATAGCAGCAAAAAAAAAAATCCAGTCTAGCTAAATGGAGAAGCCTGAGACTTTCTAAGTAGGCGCCACTCTCCTTTAATATATATACAGCCTGCCTGGAATATATCCTTTCACAGGTTTCCATCTCTCAAATTTTATATCTACTCCAACCACAAAGTCAGCTCCTCTCCTTCTTCTTCTGTTTTAGCCGATAAATGATGAGTGAATTTGTTTGCATGGAGGACAGCTGGGATCTGCACGCTGTGGTAAGGTCAGGAAGCAGTACCAATTATGAAGATTTTGCCAACATCACGAACAAACCACCTTCCTTTTTTGCTCCCTTGAGTTTTTATCAAGATGAGCTCTTAAATTTCCAAGAAACCCCAACAGATTTTGATGGACTAGATGGCCTTTACAAGCCCCTTTACCCTTTGTTGCACCAGACCTTTAATTCCCCACAAAGCAATATCCTTAGTACCAGTATCAGCACCACATCCATATCTGTTCCAAAAGAAGTTAAAGAGAGACAAAAGGTGCAGGAAAAGAAGCCTGTTTCTCCTGAATCTGCTACTTTTGCAAATACTGTTGATGCTACAAGTGCGACCAAATCAAAAAGGAGGTCAGTAAATTTATTCATAATTTCAATTAATACAGTTTCTTTTAATTTAGATTTCCTCGACTGGTATTGATGCAGCTGAGATTAATTGATGTTAATCTTCAGGAAGAATCAGCACAAAAAAGTGGTTCAACACGTGAAAGAAGATGGTCTCTCATCTGATATGTGGGCTTGGCGCAAATATGGGCAGAAACCCATCAAGGGATCCCCATATCCAAGGTAAAAGAAAACTCTATTTGTTTGTCTATTCTGAGTTTTCTATTTGTCTGTGGTCAAGCAAGGCTATAGAATCTAAAAAATTCTACCCCTTTCGTACAAGCTACAGCGTGGGTAGCCTGGAAATGGTGCAAATAGTTGCTGCACCACATTTATTGAAGATTTATTTTTAATTATTTAATGGCACTCTAACATTTGCTTTCACGAACAACAAACAGGAGCTACTACAGATGCAGCAGTCTAAAGGGATGTTTGGCAAGAAAGCAAATGGAAAGAAGCCGTACAGATCCATCAACATTTATCATAACCTACACAGCTGAGCACAGCCATGCCCATCCTACTCGAAGAAGCTCCCTCGCCGGTAGCACCCGAATCAAGCCATCTATGCCTAAAGAAGCCACTAAGAATATTGAGCCCAATATGCCAACAATAAAAGACGAACTTTCGCCGAATTTTGATGGGGTTCTCTCCCCAACAACCCCTTCAGTGACTTCCATTGAAGATGAATTGGTGCAAAATGTGTGTATTAAAAATGAAGAATTATTAGATCAAGGACAGGTTTTGGACGAAATTGCCATGCCAGATATATTATTCAGTGACGAATTATTTCCGAGTATAGAGGATTTGGAAGGGCTTCTTCTGGATGAATTTGCAGATCGTCGATCATCCAATATACCCACAACTAGCTCTTAATTAATTGTGGCCGCGCACTATACTAGTTAACTCAAGGAGAAGCTGCGCCAGAAATTAATGAGCTTATATAGGATTAAATTTTCTTTTTCTCCTTGTTTTTTGTTGTAATTTAAGTTTTGTATATTCGAATCTATCTTGAAATAGAAGATTTCAAGATATATCAGGAATGAGTATGTTAGGGTTTTAGAGAACAATGTTTCTGTATCTGAAACAATAATGGGCTCAACGTTCACCTGTTCTTGATCAACTGCTGCAAACATGATATTCTGTCATTATCTTTTGCTCTTCTTCTTTTGTTTTTTTCCTTTACCAGGAAAGAGAAGGACTGAGATCACAGCATCTCCTATCTTCAACGAGTTATTTTGTTATGAGCAACTTGGATTTTCCGAGAATTTTCTAATGCAAGTGTGCCACTATATCACTTACCGTCCATCATCTATCTAACTGTGATGGAAAATGACATTAATTAATCACTTTGCTGGATAAGCTTAACTGTATATGGACCCAGCACCATGTTAATTTCGCCGTATTTAGCATATAATAGTTGTTTTTTAAAATTATTTTTTAAATCAATATATTAAAATTATTCAAAAAAAATTAAATTATATATATATATATGGTAAGTAATGGAAGAGGAGAGAGGAAGTTTTAATTGATTGCTTACAAAAATGTCTAAAAAATCAACTCTCATGCTTTTAATATTTGGACCGTACACGACGTTGTATACTTGGTAGACAATCTTTGAGTTGGATCAAAGGGCTGGTACGTAACTTGAAAATCTAAAAAGCTGGAGGACTTGGTCAGTGAGGTGGAAGTAGATCGAACCACATGGTAGTTCTTACATGTTCTCCTCCAGATGGTCCTAGATTAATTAGATGCAATGTACCTAGTTTGAAATAGGACTAGTAGACCTTCCATGTTCTTAAATATTCTCAGTTTTTTTTTTCTTGGAAAAATGCCCTTATTTTTTAAATCCAAGCTAGAAATATGTTATTTATATGTTTCAATGAACCACTCGTTCAGTACACACGTAATTATTTGCTTCTAATTTCATTTAGGTTTATACTAGTTACATGACCCGCGCGATGTCACGGGTCAATTTATTTACATAAAAAATATCAAAAAAAACTAAAATTTAAAAGTATTAGGTTTTTTTGTAAAATTATACTCAAGAGTCTTAAGTTTAGTTCCAACGCCTGACCCAGGAATAATATTTATAATATTAATAATAACATTAAACTTGCATGACCCAAGTTTAAGTGGATCTGACTGCAATACCAGACCCAATAGTTTTGGATGTGGGTCTAGCTGCAAGATCATGCCATAAAAGTGTGATAATTAAATAGATTAATTAAAAAAAACCAACATAAAGAAAAAAAACTAAAGAAAAAAAAGAAAAAAATCTGAATTAACTGGGTTAACCCTTCAAACCAGGTTAACCCGTCAAACTTTGGATTCGTGTTGTGAAAGTTTGATAACTAAATAGAAAAAAATATTTGACGGGTTAACATGGAATTAACCGGGCTAATCCGTCAAACCAGGTTAACCCATTAAACTCGGGGTCCGTGTCATGAAAGTTTGATAACTAAATAGAAAAAAAAAATTGAACATTAATAAACTAAATTAAACAAAAAAATTAATTAAAAAGGAAAAAAAAACAAACAAAAAAGCATAAGTCTTTTCACTGTGGACTGTACTGTGCAGTCCACAATCAAAGGTATAAAAACGGCAAAAAAGCAAAAAGAAAAAAAAAAGAAAAACTAAAAGCATCGGTCGATAACTAAATAGAAAAAAAATTTAATATTGATGAACTAAATTAAAAAAATTAAATAAAAAGAAAAAAAACTTATAAGATGAAAAAAACTAATGAAGAAAAAGAAAAAAAAATCTAAATTAACTGGCTAACCCGTCAAACCTGAGAACCGTGTTATGAAAGTCTGATAACTAAATAGAAAAACATTTAATATCAACAAACTAAATAATAAAAAAATTAATTAAAAAAAGAGAGAAGGCATCAGCCTTTTCATCGTGAACTGCACTGTGCAGCCCACCATGAAAGGCATAAAAAAAAAAGAAAAAAAGAAAAAGCTAAAGGCATACAATATTAAAAGATGAAATCGGAAAAAAAAAAATCTGAATCAACTGGGTTAGCCAGCCAAATCAGGTTAACCCGTCAAACCTGAGATTCGTGTCATGAAAGTGTGATAACTAAATAGAAAAAAGATTTAACATCAATGAAATAAATTTTAAAAAAGGATTAATTAAAAATAAAAAAAACAAACAAAAAACCAACAGGAAGAAAAAAATTAATGAAGAAAAATAAAAAAATCTGAATTAACTGAGTTAACATTTCAAACCAGGTTAACCCGTCAAACCTGAGATTCGCGTCATGAAAGTTTGATAACTAAATAGAAAAAAAAATTGACAGGTTAACCCAGAATTAACTGAGTTAACCCGTTAAGCCCGAGATACGTGTCATGAAAATTTGATAATTAAATAGAAAGAAATTTAACATTAACAAACTAAACTAAATTAAAAAATTAATTAAAAAAAAGTAAAAAAAAATCCGGTTAACTCATCAAACCAGTTTAACCCGTCAAGCCCGGGATTCGTATCATGAAAGTCTGATAACTAAATAAAAAAAAAACATTAACAAACTAAATTAAACAAAAAAAATTCATTAAAAGAAAAAAACACAAAAAAAGCAAAAAAAAAAACTATAAAAGCATAAAAAAATACAATTTTTTTTTTAAAAAATAGTACAGCGTTTCACTGTGGACTGTGTGGACTGCACCGTGAAACACTGAACAATTTTAATATATGTTATAATAATATAATAATATAATTATAATTATAATTATTCGTCCACCAAGTGTTTCCCTCACTTACATTCTCTGATGTAGAAGGGCCAAGGCTTGATGTATTTGTTCATTCACCATGAGTTTTTGCTCTTCAAGAACCAAAACACAGAGGGCAGAAGAGACAGGAGACAAAGTTGAAAAAATAAACGTGGTGGACATCCATCAACTCTTTTGAAGAAACCAAAGTTAAGAAAAATAGAAGAGATGAGAGTTAAAACAACACGTGAAAAAACCTACAAAAAAAAAATTTTAAACGAAAAACACTATTAGAATTCACAGTAAAAATAGAGTAAATATACA
The DNA here is from genome assembly GCF_951802175.1 of Populus nigra. Taxonomy (NCBI): domain Eukaryota; kingdom Viridiplantae; phylum Streptophyta; class Magnoliopsida; order Malpighiales; family Salicaceae; genus Populus; species Populus nigra. The sequence goes on from NC_084859.1 coordinate 15,341,059, forward strand.
GTGTTTTCTTGAACTATTTTAGTTTTTTTAATTAACATCTTCGGGTCCCTTAGGTAAACAAAAATGTATTCATTCAAGGGCTTAATTTACGCCATTTTCATATATTTTTTACATTTTTCATTTTTATTTTCTTTTCTTTACATTACTCTGTGACTTAATTGGTATTATAGAATATTTTTCTATGAAAAAAAAAATTGCAGGAACAACTGCGATAAAATCTGCATTTAAATCCAGACACTTCAGATCAAGATGTAGCCAACAAAAGTCCAATTCAATGCTGAAGTTCTTACGAATTCTTCAGCAAGAAAATTGTTTTAATTATTTTTTAATGAACTTGAGAAGACTTTCAAGTGTTTATACGCGGTTTTCAATTTTTTGCTTCTCTCTCCTTCTATGTAGCCTTAGATTTTGCTAGCTTCTTTGACTATTTATAGCCATGCCAAATGCAAGTAATAATTACAAAAGAGTCGTTTCAATCTGAACAAAACCACTCCTCGGAATCAATGCACTTACAAATGACTCCACATCACTCTTAAAACTTGTCCAAATCCTTCTTCCCACCATAGAATTCAATTAACAGTGCCTCTTTTATTTTTTTTTATTTTAGTCACTTAACTTTATTGGTTTTTTTATTTAATCCATCCATTTAATGTGATGTTTTTTATATTTTCTTTTATCTTTTCATGTTCTAGGTGTTTGATAAATTTTTAAATTCAAATTAGAGGTTCATTTGATGACATAAAATTTAAATTTTTAGTACTAAAAATAATTAAGAAATGAAGGACAAAAAAAAAATTATCAGGGCATTATCCCTTTTTATGTTAAAAACATCATTTTCATCCCAATAGTCTTCATTTAGATTTTTTTAGTCCCTTCAATTTTAGACTTTCACTCTTAGGTTTGAAACTTCATTTGTTTTATATTGTAGCCCTTGAGTTCTGAAAAAAGAGAAAGAAAATCGTTGAAAAAATAGAAGAGGAGGGAGAAAGTGATCAATTGATCACATTTCAATAATAAAAAAATCAATTTTGATATCAATAAGTTACTCCTGACAAGAGTAACACTATTTAGGTATTTATAAACTTTTATTTTTTTTTTAAAAAGTAGATTAGAGCAAAAGAAGAATTTTTTATTCAATTTAATTTCATTTCGTATGTTTTGACATGTTTAGAGGTGTTTAGGTGTTTTGAGATTGAAAATTAGTTTATTAAGATTTTTAGGATGTTTATTAGGTATTTTTAAATAAAAATAAATTGAAAATAAGTTTTTTAATAAAACAAAAACAAAAACATGACTATTAGGCCACCTTGGTCAAAATCTAAACCAACAAGCAAAAATTTTTTTGAATTAAAAATGAAAATGTTAAAAACATATCATCCACCCTAAGACAAAAATAAAAATAAAATAAAAATAAAGAGGGTATACACATGTCCATGACTTTGAAGTCACCCTGCTTGATCTCCTAGATACATGTGCTTGACCTTAGTTTGTATTTTTTTTCAAATTTTTTTTAAAAAAAGTTTAATTGAAACATGTTATAAATTAATTACTTAACATGGTATTTTAATTATTTTTCAATCTTTCTATCATTTTTCAATACTATTATAGGTTCTTATGTTACTGTTAACAATTGCCTTTCTAATTATAATATACCTAATATGTAAAAATAAAAAAATAATGTGCTCGTGATTATTCAATAAGAATAATTTTTTATTATTTTTAGTATATTATTGTCATAATTTTATCAGTTTTTTTCTTTACTTTCACATACAAAATATTAAGATATTATTTTAATATTATTTTTATTAAAACTTGCTTTATAAATCATGATAACAGTGCTTCCAATTAAAAAAAATATGATTTCATTAAATAAATAAATAAATTTATTAATAAAAAAATAAAGTTTAGATTAAGAAAATATTTTTTTTAATTTTGAATGATTGAAATTTTTAACAATTACCTTTTATTAAAAAAAGTTCCATGAATAAAAAAAATATGTTATATTCAAATAAAAACCATGAATAAAAAAAGAATAATTATTTTAATAAAATTTAATTTTTACGAGAGACAATGTGTCATTTGTCACACAGTAGGCAATATACCATATATTTATTTTTGTAAGAATTAGACAAGCAACATGTTGTTTGTCCTATTAAAAAGAAGCATGAAGTTTTGGCTTTCTTTATTTTTAATTTTTTTTTATGTCTAAGGGTAAATGAAACATCATTGGCCCTTTTATTTAAAAATAAAAATAAATTAGACCATACATTATCTGTCTTTTATTTTTTAAAAATAAAATATACGGTGCCCCATTTGCTAATTCGGACTTCATTCATGGGAGAGGTGGCTGAAAAAAAAAAAACCATTTTGCCTTACTGATCGTGATTGATAAGATGATCTATACTTGTCTGCCAAATCAAACAGCTGTATGACATTCTTAACGAGTCAGCCAAAAAGTTTAATTTCAGAAAGAAAACATTTTAGCCCCTTTAAAATAATGGCAAGTGTGTTTGCCATACATTAGCAGGTTTGTCATGAGAGAGAGCAGAGCAGAGCTTCCCCTCCATTTTACTCTCTGGTTGGAAGGCAATTTCCCAGAACGTTGCCCTTCAAAAATAGGATTGATCTGCTAAGGGAATCTCCATAGTTAGTAGCCGCGAAGCATTCTTCTTCATTTTCCATGGCAACTGGCAAGCACATCTTGACTAGCCAAGACAAGACCCCAGACAACTCCAATATGCCTCATAACTTTGTGACTATCTAATTTAGATCACTCCATGGTGTTTGTAGAGCCATTTTACTAGAAATATGTCATATGAATGGTTATTAAATGTTCTTGCAAGTTATTTTGTTAGGTAATTGTCAAAATGGTGTGGGTTCGTCAATGGCATAAAAGAGCTTGAGAGGCTATACAGGTTTTTGTGAAGGGAGGAGTTGAATCACAAAGATCATACGATTATGATGCTTAAATGTTCATGAAAAAAAGAGGTCTTTTTGTTTTTGATTTACTGGGCTCAATGCTTCTGGGGCTATACAATAAGGATAGTCCTTATCTAGCTCTAAAGGCACCCAAATTCATCCCAGGATTTGAACTCGGAAGTTGAACTTGAAACCCCTAATTGGAGATTCTCTGTATTAATAACGAGTCTGCCTCCGAGGGGACGATAAATCTTTTGTTGAGATTCATCTAGATTATACCATTTCTCTGCATTCAAACTTGATAAATTTGAAAGAAGCTTTGCCCACTTAAATCCATTGGATACCGGAAAAAAGAAGAAATAAACTTGTTCTGTTCTTATTCTCCGCTGACTCTTGCAAGCATTAAGAGCAAATTGATGCAAACCGCACTTGGTATCTGTAGCGATCCTAGTTAGATTAGAATTTTTCAATTTACTACTCAGTAAGATTTATTCTTTGAAGTCACATATTTTAAATTTAAATTTGAACATGGTAAATTTTTTTTCTATCTAAATAGAATTCTACGCTGTAAAAAAATCATGAAAAAACTTAGTTATGATTTCCATGAAGTCATTAAAACCCCGAGCTACCTCGAATTTGCCAAGAAATTTTCTTCTATTTTTTTCAATTAGATATTGTGAGTCAATTCCTTTTTATTCAATAAAATTTGCTATTATTATCACCAGGATAATTCATGTTTGTTATAATTTGTATCAGAGTCTGGCAAGCCATGTATCTTGAAAGCCGAATGGTGCAATTAATGGAGACGGTCGCTAGTATGAAACAGCATCAAATTTTGAAAGAAATAGCTAAACAATTACATAACATGTCAGGGAGGTTAGATCAGTTTGTTAAAATTCAAGGGAAAAAGGCAGCGAAGTTAGACTTTCACAAGTTTAACTGGGAGGATCCAGAAGGTCTAGACTTGTTGCATACACAGGGACAAAGAGGGCTAGTAATGATTGGTGGATTGATGATGGTGAGTCGCAAGCAGGTGCCCCAGCTTATGAAATTGCACAAGTAATAGAGGAACAATTCCTATTGCAGCTGTGCAGTGTAGCTACAACCAGTGCTTCCATTGAAAGGCGGTTCCAAAATTCAAGAGTCTAGGAGAATAAACCATTTGATAATCCTCTATCCAATGATGGCCAAGTAGTGGTGGATGGTGATTACACCAGCTGTAACCAAACTGAACTTCAACAAGGAAATGACAATGAAGTCACCCATTATCAGCCTAATCCAACAGCTAAAAACATCCCTGTCAATAAGCAGGTTGATTCTTGGTCTTCATTCAGTGATGCAGGTGAAGATTAACATGTGGATGAGCTGATGTTAGCTCAACTAATTTATCTGAGTAGTACAATAAATGGTCTTGACAACATGGGAATTGGAGATGGTGATGACATTACAATTCCACAACCATTGATTTCCTCGCCAGATGACTCGCCTACGGGAAATGCTGGAAAATCAACCTTTGCACGTGCTACTAGTGGGTTTGGACTGCGCTTGTCTCCTAAATCCCCTGCGGCAGATGATATTCTTGAAGGAACTTCATCAACTTCACAATCTGGTATATTTGGAAAACTTACTAAGAGGTTAGTTAATACTTCTAAAAATACAGTGAAGGCATTATAGGTCAAAACTCGGCATGCTGTCTCTCAAAACAAGCGAAGATATCAGGAAGGAGGTTTTGATTTGGATATAACATATACCAGTGAGAATATAATTTCAATGGGATTTCCTGCTGATGATATGAGCTCTGGTTTTATTGGATATGTGGAGGGGTTCTATCACAACCACGTGGAAGAAGTGACCAAGTTTTTTCTAGACCCATCACAAGGACAAGTATAAAGTGTACAATCTTTTTTCTGAAAGGTTGTATGATGCATCATTGTTTGAAGGAAAGGTAGCTAGTTTTCCATTTGATGACCATATTTGCCCCTAACGCAACTAATATATCCTTTTGTCGAAGTGCTTATTTATGGTTAAAGGAGGATATGAAGAACGTTGTGGTTATGCACTGTAAGGCTGGAATGGCAAGGACAGGGCTGATGATTTCTAGCCTTATTATGCACTTAAAGTTATTCCCTACTGCGGAGGAGTCTATTGACTACTATAACCAGAACAAATGTTATATCAAATGTGTTAAAAGAAGCAGATACTCTGAATGTCAATCGATATAGGTATGAGGATACGTATGGTGGTATAACTTCTCAGTTTTGTGACTAGGAATCTGGTGAAGATAGTAATTGGAGAACCGAAGACCAAATGCATCAAGTGGAAACTTCCATAGAAATTGCCCGAAACATGCAGTTTGTTAATGGAATGTAGAGGTTGGAACTCAAGCTCGAGTCAGTTTCTGTCCTTGATTATCGATCAATCTTGCAAACTCAAGTGAAGTCATACATGAGGGCACACTTGGAGGACCTACATGAAAAGGATGCCACAGGGATGTTCGAAGCTGCGAATAGAGTCTTGAATCAACTTTTGATAGAAATGGATGGCATGGCAGCAAAGAAAACTGTTTTTATCATTGGAACAACAAATATGCCAGACATTATTAACCCAGAATTGCCTAGTCTTAGGTGTCTAGACCAGTTGATTTATATACCTTTTCCTGACAAGGCTTCCCATCTTCAAATATTTAAAGCATGTTGGCCGAAGCCACGTGCTCCTAAGAATGTTGACTTGATAGTTCGTGCACAATATACTCGAGTTTTTATTGGTGCTAATATCACTGAAATTTGTCTACGTGCCCGCAAATATACCACTTACTAGGAGAAAATATAGAAGAACAGCTAAAGAGAACCTACCCTGACTTTGAGGGCAAGGTTTTTTTAATTGGGGTGAAATTATAGGGATCCTAGTCAAATTATAGGGGCAAGATTTAGATTTAGTCCTTTTAAATTTTAAATTATCATACTATAATATTTTAAATTTAAATTTAAATATATTTAAATTTCTTTACTTAAAAAAATAGAATTTTAAGTTAAAGAAAAAATCATAAAAATACTTGGTTAAGACTTTCATTAAATCATATAACAGACTTTCATGCTCGAGCTACCTCAAATTAGATAAAAAAATTTCATCAGTTGTTCGAATCTCAAAAATGGATCTTAAATTCTAATCCCAACAAAAACATGTCAAACTCGGATTCTTCAAGCTATGTCCAGCAAAATTCCTGGCAAAGTAAATCCTGAAAATGAATTCTTTTAGTTATAGTGATACAGGAGTGTTTCTCTTTGTCCAAGTTTTCTATTTTCAAGATCCCTATACAAAAGCCCTAAAGCAAAATTGAATTTGTAAATGACTGCAAAATTAATCCCCGTTGCTACTCTCTGACCCCACCATAACTACATAACAGTTATGAATTTTGCCTGGATATGTACCTACTTTTAGGAAACAGTGAAACAAGTGTCTATTTGGGTGTAGATTCAACCCACAATTAAACTGTTGATATTCTGGGAAGCGAGAACTGCGCATGAAAGGCTTGAAACATTATAAGAAGCCCTGGAAAATCATTTTCCTTCTTGAGAAAGAAGTCCTAAATTGTTCTGTCCATCTACAGAAGCACTTTCCTTCTTGACTCTTGAGACTAACTGACGCGGGACTGTGGCACAGAGCAGATTTTATAGCAAATCCTTCTCAAAGCTTTGTCCATAAGAACGTGCATCATTCAATAACTCTCCTTTCAAGTGAATAAGATGTTTGCGAAGATATGACAGTAATGCTTACAGTGGGAAAGTTCCCAACTCCTGGCCATGCCTTGAAAGAAGCACCTTACGTTCACTGACCCATTGTAGTCGGTAAGAGAGGTCCAGATTATGAATCAACATTTTTAAACTATCAGCATAAGTTGAATCCCGAGCTTTCTCCTGCAGGAAACAAAAAAAGGACATCACAAAAGTGTAGAAGCCTCAGTTATATAACGTCTTTCTTAGTTGTGCTAATAGAGGAATCCTTTTGGTTTACACTAATCTATCTTACAAAAGATAAAGTCGTCCACCAAAGCAAGTTAAGGCGATTCAACAAAAATATAATTTTAACCACCCGAGGTTGCACGTATTGACTAGCTATAAGGAAAATCACCTGCATATTGACCTGGCTATCATGCCCCAATATGTTTGCCATTATGCTAGACCTAGAAGAATTGGGTGAAAATCCTTCCCATGGAGGAACAAATATGACTTTGGTGCACTGGACAGGAGCCAAGTTTCGACTAAGTTTCTCCCACCACACAGATCCCAGGGACCACCATCTTATCATCAAACCATGCTCAGAAAATGCAACCAGCCCCTGCATGTAAAATGACAAATTCAGATAATGGCAGGAAAACACTCAAACAACCAACAAATTGTTATTTTCATCTTTCATTAACCAATCGGACCAATAATTTAAGAGGGTGCACACCTCCAAACTACTCAGGATCTTGCCAAATAGGTAACATTGATAAGTTTTGTAACCAACAAGATTGCAGCCTATACTTTTACCATTACCCCATGGATAACTGAAGGTGTTAATTTTTTTCTGAAGATGTTCTGTATGTCCATTAGATCTGTGCATACTAAGCCTGACTTGAAAATAAAATGACTCTTTTACATAAAGTGGAAGAAAAATATATATACTTAAGTTCTTCATTCAAAATATATACTTTCTGAACTCACATGGAGTCATTATTTATATACTATGTTCATGATTCAAACCAAATCTTTTAATCCGTGCTGATTGCGGAGTCTAAGCCAGAATTAGCTGGCTAGTACAAGATTAAAAATTCTCTTTGAGGCCTATGAACAAAATACAATTACCTCTCCATCAGGGGCAAAGCTCAAAGCTGAAATTACAGTGGTCACTGCCATTTCTGATGTTCTTGACAGCAAATTTGGAAGGCCAGGAGGTCCACTTGCATCCAAGACTTTTATTTTTGTCACACTAACATTAGAAAACAAAGATAGACTAAGTATCCCCACAAATAAAAGTATGTATCAAGCTAGAGGTGTCAAAGAAAAGTACAAAGACAACTCCAGCAGCACATTCCAAAAAAAATACATAAAGCAGGAATGGCAAAAGTTTACAACTCTCTCCAATACTCATATTCTCCGAATGACAGTATAATTAATCATTCAAATGTAAGCAATTAGTACTGTAAGCACTGAGTGATTTCTCTATGTAATCTGGTCAGCCATTTATGTTGATGGACATCTTTGAAACTAAATGGAAGCTCCAAATTTTCATGGAGTTATGAACACTCTGCATTTCGTCGGGATCTCAATAGCTAAAAGGATAGGTAGGATCAGTGTAGAACTTAGTTTACAATCTTTCCAAAAAGAGAAAATAGGAAAAAGAATGCTAGTATGCTGGTTTTGTGGAATAGTTATACAGAGAAGGACAAGCAAACACTAGGGCTGTAGACTTTAGTTCAGAAGAGCAAGGGTTCCTATGCCAATGGGCACTTTGGACCAAGGTAATCAATCATGGAGGCAGATTGAATGGTACACACAGCTATTTGAAAATCGCCATGGTCATTCACCTTGTATTGTGACTATTATATGAGCCATCTAGCTGACCACGTAAACCCAACTAAGAAAAGGATATCATATAACCACTGAGGCCAAAAGAGCTGCGACCTTAAGTCAAGTGATGGCCATCATGGCCTCCCTTGGGTCATATGATCTGTGAAAAGGAGAAATCTTAGATCCAGACTTAGCAAACTTCACTCCTAGGATGAACATGATTCAGTAAACCAAACATGGATAAGCATGAGAATTGTTCAGCAGACCCCACCCCCAAAGTCCCAAAAATATAATACATTAAGAGTTAATTACCTCAACCACTCTTTGTTTTGGATAGTATTACAGTTTGCACCTTGGATTTTGAAAATTTATTGTTTCCGCCCTAAGACCACCTAATTTCTTGGCAGAGATTTTTAAAAATCCAAAAAAAAATATCATGTTTTTTTTTTAAAAGCTAAAATATGTACCATATAGTTTCAATTATTGGCAATTCTCTCTTTCTCAAATACCAAACACTGAAAACTCTTAATCAAACATTTTTTAGCAAGTGCTCGAAGAAATCAAGGCGGGTATGTCTATAAATTCCCTTTTTTGGAAGAAAAGATTGTGTTTTTTCGAAACACATATAGTGGTAGTTGGATAAGTATTGTCTATTCCAGGTATTTACCATCTTCCCAGGGGTTATTTCAATGATGGGCATACTAATCAAAAGCCAACTAAATTTCTAACTAACAGATTTTTAATGGAAGGTAGAAAGTGAAATTGCTAGAAAAATAGAGGATGGAAAGTGTAAGGTTTTGAAAAACCACGATGCAAAGCGTAATGTTGCTCAAAACATAGGATGGTGGGGGTACTTACTCATAATAAAGAAATTCTTTTGAATCTAAAACCCATACCGCCCATACCTTTGCATGTCATAAACTGAAATGGTAGCAGTATTAATCTCTCCAATTGCATCCCCAACAGCCAATCTGGTAGATGTGTCATTCAGGGCTACCATAGGAAATGCCCGTACCATTTCCTTTAATGCTGTCATTGAACTTCGAAGACAAGTTTTACGCATGATTGAGTTGCCAGGATCTATAGTGTGTAAAATGAAGCTAACCACCTGCAGATCTGTCCAAACGTTACATGAAGATCCATAATATGAAGCATATAGTCTGAATTATTGTACATGATTGTCTTCTCGAAATGTAATTGACCCTACTAACCTTATTGAGATACTGAGACAACTGCCGTGGCGAACCACGCATAACCCTTATAAGAGTTGTGAGGGATACCAGATGAACAGGTGAATCAGATGCAGTGGACCAAATTTGGCTCTCAATGACATTTAAAAACCCCGGTATATCAGCCATAGCTAAATTTGGAAGAAGAATCCCAACCAAAGTCTCTCGAATGGAAGATGGTACAGGAGGATGATGCCCAGCTGTGTTGGCAGATTGACCGCTTACACACTCTATCTGGAAGAATGTGTCCCCAATGAGGTGAGATATTTCAGAATTAATGCATGCCTTCCATGTACTCTCCATACCTTCTGATAGAAGCTCTGCTGCAGTGGAACTGTATGTTTCATTCATGGCCATGACCAACTTTACTAAAGGATGAGCAACCAATGTGGCAAGGCTTGGTTTGACAAGGCTAGGGTACCACATAGCCAATGCAGCTGCAACAATGATGTGAGATGTCATTGCATCTTGACTTGTCCCCCCAACACACGATATCCAGTCTTGCATTTCGTATGATTCTAGCCAATCAAGTATTTTGAATCTTTCTGCTTCGGTATTTCCTTGTTTTTCCAGTGACTTGTCAGGAGATTCTGCAGCTAGAGAGATTGCTTGTGGTTCAGGTGACATATCAGATGACAAACCATTTGTAGATGTCCCAACTACTTTTGAAACCTGACCTTCATTTTCTCCAATTTCACTCAAAGATCTCACAAGTTCTCTGTTAGCATTTGCTTTTTTATCACATAGAGGGATTGGGATAGCCCGTGAAGCAGCACAGTGGAATAAAGTGCGCGCAGCCATGCGTACATGTTCACTTTCATCTTGCCAAAAACTCACCAGAAGCTGTTTTCAAAAAACAGAGACTTCATCTAAAAAAAACGATCAGACGATAAAAGAAGGAATTTTTCAAGCACAATTCCAGCAGTGCAAGTTTCAGGACTGATATAATTGTCAAGATGCTTCAGGGGAAAAAAGATGACCTGGAGTAAAGGTGGCTTTATATCTGGAATCTTGTCGGCAAGGCTTCGAGTGTAAAATGCTGCCAAGGCACTGAAAATAATATCTATTAGATCAAAACTACCAAGCATTGACAGCAAAATGTGCATGGGTTTTTTGAAAATTAAGAAACAAGAAAGCTAATTTGATCTGTAAAACTAGGAATTTGCAGATCATGGTACTATTCCTGCAAAGTAGATATTAGTGTCTGCAGGAAAACAAACATGCAGTGTCATAGAATGCCACATGCAAGAATGAACACCTACCATGCAATATAGGTTTTCTCTGAAGGTCCCCCACGCCAGACCAACATAGAAAAGTATATAATCTTATATTTAAAATATTATGTCAAGGAAAATAAAACCAAGAAGCTAAATATTATCCCAATGTCATTTATTGGCAGCCTAATATTATAAACGCATAGCTATAACAAGAAGAACAATCTCAGACCAACTTCAGAATTTATGAAGATAAAGGCGGTTCACACACCTTGGCATAAACCATTCAAATTTACGTATCTCATTAACAGCTATTTCCATATCCACATTTTGATTCGTTGCACAATCCTATACATAATCCTTATAAAATAACGGATATTAGCTTTAACTCAGAAAACCACAACAACTGTAATCCTCGACAGCTTACAAGTTTTGTAGCATAAACTTAGAATTGGGTGACAGAATTAGACTAGTATCATACAGTGCTTCTGTGGGGGAACCATCACAATACCTGCTGGCTGGTGAACTGCAGTGAGAGAAGCTAATCATTCGTTGGGCAATGGACAGCATCGTAAGCGACCTCATTGCACAGAACTCCGATGATGATTTCCAGAGCTAAAAGGTTATTATCAAGGTCTCAATGAAAGTTGAAATAAGCCAAATAAGAAAACAGATCCCAATATTTAACAGGTTCATCCAAAAGTACCTCAAGAATAGAACTCAAACCAGGAAACGTCAGTGTCAAAGACCCCTTGTCACCTTGCAAACCAGAAGCTATAATCAAATTCTCTGGCCGATTTAGCTTCATTTCTGTTACTAGCAATTTATCAAGCTCGATATCCAGATCCCACAGATGCAAAAATGACAAGCTAAATCGAAGAAAATATTCTTCTTGTGACCTAATGCACTCATGCTCTTCAACTGTATCAGTTGAGGTCCCATTCTTATCAGAACCATCATCAAAGTTCATATCATGGGTTCTTGGGTTGCTAGTTCCCCGTTCCTTAAGCTTAACACCACCATTAGCTGCAGGCTCATGTTTCTGACAAGAAAACATCAAGGATGCAAGGTCAAAACTCAGGGCTGCAATTCCAGGGAACGGGCAAGTGCACCCAATGGCATGCTTGTTCATTTGTAGAAAAGATGGCGTGGATGGAAATATTCCTTTCTTGACCTGTCCTTGGGAAGTAGTGGGTTCCATTGTGATTTTCATGCTTGACGTCATTCTTGGTGAGCTGACCTTCTCTGATAGCTTTGAGTGAGATTGAGAGAAGTTTCCATCTTCAAGTATTGGAAGAAGCAACGAGGACACTGAAGTGTTTCCATTCAATATTGAACCAGATAAAGAATTCACACTGATTCCTTTACAAAAATGATCCAGCATTGAGTGAGAGGCTGTTCCACAAAGGACCCGCTCTCGGGCACCTGTTTTTACATCCCAAATGTATAAAGTATCAGAGGTGTCAGATAATCCTGAATGGCTCCAGCAAAGACATGCAATGTAACCTCTTGCACCATCCCACACAACCTTTTCAGGATAGCTTGGGTGTCCTGGAAACATTCTCTCTACACGCAAAGTTTCAAGAGAAGCAAGAGCAACACATGAATCCTCACCAACAGAGAGAAAGCAATCACCCCAAGGACGTTCTGTCCATGCTGAGGGAAAGATTATTTGGCGCACTGAAGCTACATGTTGTCGCATCACTGTAATGAGGTTTCCAGTGTCGAGATCCCAGATGCGAATTGTGCAGTCCATGCTTCCAGAAACTAAAACATGACTGAAACTCCATCCTTTGGCAGCACCCATCATCCGATGTGCTGCCAAACAAAGCACAGCACCTGTGTGCCCTGAAAAGCATTGCCTGGAAACAGGTGGTTCTACATCATGACTTGGACTTTCACCATGACAATCTGGTCCAAGAAGCATATCAAATCGGACAACTTCTATTTCACCACTAAAGAAGCCATACACAACAGCATAAGGAACAAAATGGTTTTCAGAAATAACCATGGAAGAGGATACAGCTAGTCCATTGCGCACAAAACTAAAACTTTCATCATCTGCATGTTTATTATTTCCAGTTCTTGCTTTTCGAAAAGAGCTTTGCAAAGAAGTAGTCCTCATTTTCCTGCCACCCTGGCTATTGATTTCATGGAGGCTAGAGCTTGAGATCCATTCAGCCAAAAAATCACTTTCACCAAGCATTTTGCATTGTCGGGATGACTTTCCATGGATATTATTCTTTTGACATAGAGACCAGATTGTGACATGGGGTTTCCACCGTAAAGGCTCTTCATCATCATAGCAAACAGATTCGATTCGAAGAAGATAATTTTTCAACTGAATGAAAGAAAATAACAATCTCACATCAGCAGGACAAGAAGAAGGAATCTCGCAGAGCGTTTCAGATTTAAATACATTATTCAAATACGATACAATATATACAATAGCAGAACCTCTTCTATTCCACACAGCAAAATGTCCCAAGAAATTATCATACTGTGCATTCTGCATTTCACCAGTATCACCAATTTCAAGAAACATGCCCCCCAAAACATGTGAATGATTAGAATGTTCCTCAACGCAAAGGATATCCTCGGCAAAAGAAATCTCTCCAATTGAGGCGTCGCTGGACAATATCCTAAATATGCAACGAGTTTTCAACACTAGAGCGATAAGGTCCCCGCGGGTTGCAATTGACACAACCTGTCCTCCTTCACTCAACTTATTTCCCCAATTAACCACTTCCAACTGAGAACTCTTACTCGAGCCACTCCCATCATCACCACCTGCATTCGACTCTTTCAAAATCGGAACCAATTCCACCCTACCAGACGAATCAGCCATAAAAACAGATTGCTTCTCTCCATCCTCACCCAACAAGACTATATCCATAAAATCCAATCGCCCAATTGATAAATTTCCATGAAAAACAGTCTGTACAATAGTAAGACCATGCGTATCAACAATCACAACGGTAGTCTTTGAATGTTTCCCATGCTTACGATCTTTATCCACCGAAGCCTCGCCCCCTTCAAAAGAATCAATTGAACGAGGATCTGAAAAATGAGCATGCGCATCAATAAAACAACACCCTATACACACATATCGCGGACTCGTAGGCAATGTCCGAACAATACACGGGCTTCCAACCCAAGGGGGAAGTTTCCTTCTAAGCCGGCAATGTCCACTTCCTCTACTCCAAACACACAACACACCATCGGTACACGCACTAATTAACGCACCATAACTTCCATCACCATCACTCGAACATTCCGTTTTCGTATCATCTCCCGGAACCACCATGGGACAACAGATGCTAAGACCAGCTATCGGTGCAGCATGGCCACAAAGCATCGCAACCGGTTTAATTTCCTATCAAATCAATGATAACCTCGATTAGTAACAATTGCAGTGATAATCATGAAAAATGATTAAAACAATCATTAAGCTAAGTTAGCTTGGAAGAAGGAAGGACAAGTCAATTAGGATAATTGGAGAGGGAGAGAGGGAGAGCTAGCTGATGTGAGTTACCGAGTTGGTATCGGAAGAGGAGAGGTTCCACCAGAGAATGGAGCCATCGGATCCACCAGTGTAGAGAGTTGGTGGGTGGTTAAGTGCGGCGGAGGCGGTGACTTTGTGAGATGGAGGTGTGTCTGGCCATATACACGCCACGGATCGGCACTTCATGGACTGTTTAGTTCAGGCGTGCATATGAGTGAGTCAGTAACCGAGTTTCTTTGGCAGTGGGAGAGACGTGGAAGGGGAAGTTGTTTGCGTTTCGTTTGGAGTTGGAAAGCGGAGAGGTGTTTAGGCTTTGAATTAAAGGGCTTGTTTTTAGTATTTAAAATCCCAAAACGGGCCCATCATTATGTTGAGATGCATACAGTAACAGTGTAGTGCTAAGCCACGCCGCGGCCTGAATAATTATTTTTCTAATATAAAATATTCAGTTAATAATAACTCCTTCGACACCTAAACTTGCAATAGTTTTTCCCTCTCTCATCCACGATATAAATATAAAATTAAAATAATCTCATATAAAAAATAAAAAAAAATACAAAATAATAGCCTATAATTTAAATAATAATTTTTATATTTTTTAAATTTTATTTTTAACATAGCATATTAAAACGGTCAAAAATATATATAAAAAATTAATTTTCTTTAAAACTATTGCTCCATTGCATTCCACATGTGCGGGCCTAGGTGCGTCTAGATCTTTCAATGGGTTTGATTTTAATTATTCACGGGCCATTTGGGGGGGGGGGGGGGGGGGGGGGGGGTTGGGTTTGGGGATCAAATAAGCATAAGAAATGTCACCCATGTACCTGGATTATGATGGCAAAAAAAAAAAAAAAAGTCGAGTTTTATTTTTCCTCCCTAAAACAATTATTTTTAACTCATTTTATTATAAATACTTTCAGAACATCTTGAAACCAATATATCAAAAAAAAATTCTTCCTTTAATTTCTATTTATTTTTTAGATAATATTGAGACTTTAAACAATCATTATAAAATTCTTTTCATCGAATAAAATTCATTGACATAAAAATCAAATATTTTGATGGTTAGAATTAATATCAACGACGAGTCTCTCTTGACATTGAAATTGAAAACCCCCCCAACTCAATTAATAAAAAATAAAAGAAATAAAGTTGTGTATAAGAATTGAATTGACAATAATTAAAGAGATAAATTTCCTATTAAACAAAAAGAAAAGGGGCTAAATTAGACTTTTCATATAAAATTCAAAGTTTCCACTTATTTTTCCTGGTTTTATTTTAATTTGGTCATTTATCTTTCAATTTTACCCTAATTGAAAGGGGGGGGAAAGAGCAATTAGATATAATTTGGGTTTAGAATGGTGCAATTGAGTAAAAAAAATAGTTTCATGACCAAAATAAAATTTTAAAAAAATATACTACTTCAACTCCCAATAATTTATAAAAAAAAAATACATAGTAAAACCACCTCGTGTCTTAGTTTTCTTTATAACAAAACTAGTTTGTATTCACTGGAGAGTGGAGACCCTAATTTTTTAAAAAGTATAAAAAACTTCCATATCTAAGAAAATGTTTTAAATGTTTTGGCATTATTATTAAAGCCAAATATATAATTATTAAGAATTTTCTTTTTTTCGCATCTCTTGTTTATCACAATTTAGAAATAGATGCACCTCCAATACTTATCCTCACGACCTGCACCCACCCCAAGCGCTGAGCCATGACATGGAATCATTATTAAAAGAGTAAAAAAATACATTAATATACTTTCCCTATTCATATAAACATTCCATAAAAAATTCCCAAATTCTTTTGGAGTGTTAAGGTAATATCATTAAACATGGTCTTACAATCCTAGGAGGATCCTAAATTAGTTATGTTTGACTTAACAATATAAAACCCCACTAGAAACTAAGTTCAATCCTGAATCCACGCACGTGGAGTTCAGATTTCTACGAGGCCCTAATACAGAACAACTGTGTGAAGCAAAACTCAGCCATACGCTTCATATACATCTTAAGTTAGCAAATCAGTGGATAATATTATGGTAGAATACTGGAGCTTCCATTTGAAATGGCAGATCCAGTCACAGGACTACTCTGTGCCTGTGGAACTTGGGCATTTCTTGCAAAGAGGAACTGCAGGTGAGGTGGCATACTAGATTGAGATGGGGGTAAGTTAGGTGGTGGTCTTGGGGTTTGAGTTTGTTGGGTAGGCTGAACCATGAACTCTTTAAGAGCAGCAGAATAAGCTCGACCTGAGAGACTTCCACGCATTCGACCTGTTGGTCGCCAATTCTGTTCTGATGCCAAATCCACCAGACCCTCAGTGCCAGAAACCGCTGGCAATGCTCCTCCAGCATTCCCTCTCTGCTCAGTTGCTGGCGCTCTAATCCCATCAGCACTAGTAAGATATGATGCCCCTGCTCCAGATGTTTGAATTTGAACTGGCACAGAAGGTGGCTGTCTAGCCCTCTGGGCAGCAAGCTGAGCAGCAACCATCAACCTACTTTGTTGGCTATTTGTAGCACCTGCTGAGTTGCCAGCCCCAACTTGTGCAGCCCCTTGCTGGGTTTGAGCTGGTGCCAGAGGCAAAGATGATCGGACTACATTTGGGGAGTGGCTCCTTGATTGGGGCACTCGAAGAGGTTGCTGATATAGTAAGTTGGGTGAAGATGCTCTGTGAGCACCAGACAATTGACTCGAACTAGGGAGGGTAGCAGCCTGTTGTTGAGCTGATTGACCATGCATAAATGGATGGTCTTGCAGATTCCAGTTCTGTGAGAGAATTAGACAAACAATAAAGCTGAAAAGGTTATGAAAGAAATCAGAACAAAATGCTCTCAAGCACACAAACATACAGAAGATAAAATCCAAAGCCTCAATTAGCAGACACGGAAGAGGAAACTCAATGGCACATATAAACAATGCAATTTGTCAACCTGTTTGGTCAAGCAGACAACAAATTAAATGAACTTGTGGTCTGATAATGCCAGCTCAGTTCTATTGTGGCAGGCACATGCTTTGCCATATATAAACATGTAATGAAGTATGGAAGGCAACAGAAGCATATCTGACCTGCGCAGAAGAGTTATGCTGCGAAGAAGATGAATTCGTGTTAAGGGATCTTGCAAATTGCTGCTGCCTGTCCATATTACCAGAGACTGAGCTAAGACCATTTGCAGCTTCTGGTAGAGTACCATGAGAAGAAAGGGAGGCCCCACTGGAAATTGCAGGATTTGGAGTTCTTGTTCTTTGTTGTGGAGCTGGTGTTTGAGGTCGAGCTGGGAGGGCCTGAACTGCTATTGGAGACCTGTTGGCATGATATATTGGTGGCAATGTACCATACTCGCCATTGGCAACTGAAGGCAATGTACCATACTCACCATTGGCAACTGAATTCACAAAGTTTTGCTGCAGCGACTGTAAATAACTTGAAGCAGATAGCTGATTATGCATCACTGAGGAGGTGGTGGTATTCCCGTAACCCCCAACATCACAGTTAAGTGCAGGAGAAACCGAATCAGTTATCACAGGAGATGTCATAAAAGTGGTAGTAGAGGGCTCAGAGAAGCCATTCACCATTTGTGCATCTGATGCAGAACTGGACCAGTAAGGACTGGACCAAAATTCATCCGCTAGAGTAGAAAAGTTTCGACTAGGTGCATTTGCATTAATCAATTGTGATGGCATGGTTGGAATTGGATTAGTGTCAACAGGATGGTTTTGAAGAGTAGCCAGAAAAGGTTTCCTGTCTTCAGCATCAATATTGTCCTCGCCATTTATCTCATCATCATCATCTACTGTGAGATCCATAACCATGGGAAGGGCTCTCGTGGAAGTCATAGATTCTACCTGCTCCGGCATGCCCTTCTCACAATGCAAAGTCCTTTCTTGTGTCTGATCTACTTTATTGTCACTTTCTGAGATGGCCTTCAATGATCCATCAGCGGAGATAATAACATCACTGCAATGGTCTCCCACTTCTCTCAGAACCTACAGAACAAACCAAAATAATAATAATAATAATAATAATAATAATCATAAGAGAGAAAAACGTGTGAGGTTTATTAATGAAGGATAAGCATATAGCAGTTCCAACCCCACAACTTGCCTTAACCATGTTTTGATCAACTCGAATATCTGTGTAGCAGACATGCTGATTACAATGTGGACAGCGCCAAGATGGTCTTCTTGTATTTATATCGATGAAGTTACTAAAATCAAAACACTAAGGCACATAGAAAGCAGTGAGCAAGGAAAATATTCAAAAAACAAGGAAAACATGAAATAGCAACAATTGAAAATGACAAGTCAGTGGACATTAAAAGCAACCATGTCTTAAATTCTATAACAATTCTGAAGACCACATATCATGCAAATTGGAGTATTGTGGAGATGATCTATATTAATTTTTCCATAATATTGCGTAGTTACTTAGTCCTCTATAAAATTACTAGAATAATCTAAAATATTCTGCCTAGTTTCGAAATTATGCTCCAACTTCCCAGAAACAGTTTTGTAGCAAAGTAAGCATTTTTACACCTTAAACAAGGTTTTCCAAGCAAATAAAAACAGTACATTTTAGCTTGTACAGTTTAGCCAAATGCTATAACGCAGACGACTAGGGATTTGCATAACCTTGTATCACAGTGCTCCAGGGTCCCATAATGATACAAGTTGGGGATGCTGAGAAATCACAGCCTTACTTGAAACAATACCAAGTGTTCCAAACACTAATACCCATCATGCTGTTATGTTGACAATGCAAATGAGACAACTATTTGCAACAAGCATCAGCGATCAACAGTTGATAATAGATAGTTTGCTCACCTGAAGATGTCTGCATGAATGCCCTTTGACGGGAGTTCTGATTCGTGTGTAGCTGTATGAGATGAAAAATCAGTCGATCAGGACACGGGTAATTTTTGGCCACTAAAGACAAACAGAAACATGCTGCCATAATGACTTGTACCTGATTTGTCATTCATAAAAAAACAAGACATAATAACAAACCCAAAATCTATTTAGCAGTAACTTACACTTTACTTTAATTAAGATTCACACAAGTTAAACCATCACTTCTCTCAATAACTTAAATCAATCTTAATACTAGCAAGTTACAACAAATCGCTTCAAATTCTCCCAGTGAGAGAAAACATCTAAAGTAACCACAAACTTTTATTCAGAGAAGCAGAAAAAGAAATTATCACTGCATTTATCACAAGCAAAAGTACCATAGCATACCTTATGGGACAATTAAGAGAGATACGTGATGGTCCCTCAATTATGTCAGAATCTAAGACAGAATAAGAAGAGACAACAAATGAAAGATCAAATAACACCACAAAAACAAACAATTGTAAAACCATTCTAGACCAAAAAGAAAAATTAATATCTTCTGTTTTCTTTTTTCCACTATCAGCATACCTGGATCTAGTTCAGCTGCACAAGGGTGAACGTAATCTTGTAGGACAGGAGTTTCAGGTTTTGGTTCCACACTCATGAAAGCGACAGCTATAACATAATGGCCTAGAAAGCTACAATGTCAGACAAAGGTCACTCTAATAAACCATGAACTTTCAAGAAATAGGACTTGTGCTCGAGCATACCCTTAAACTGGCCAACAGCTTGAAGAAGATTTGTTCCATATTTAAGCATTCCAGTAACGTTGGTTGGCATCTGTGGTCCGGTATCCTGATTTGAAAAGAAAAATCATCATAAAGCTATCAAATCCAGCTACTGCATATGTCAAAATCCAAAATGTTTAAGAGGAATTACACTAACCATTATAACATTAGTTCTCCTCTCTACTCCCTTTCCGTTTAAAAGAAAGCTAAAAGGGTTTAATAGAAAAGGTTATCAGAATTTAATAAAGCAACAGAAACTAACAAAGAAGCAAAAAAATGATGCATACTTCACTTCTTGCGGAGTTACAATACAGGTAGATGTCTCTGTATTATCTGTCTGTGCTACAAATAACCACTGCAAGCCACAGGATACAACAAAATAGGAGTGAGAAGTTGAATGAATTTGACGATCAAACATTCCATTCTGAGAGTGAAAGTACTAAAGCAACAGTAACAGTGCAAATAAATAATAATAACAGCATGTAATTAACTCAGTCAGGATCAGTTGCCATTTACTTAATATGGTTTTGACTTTTGACATTCCCCAGCTGGGGTTAACTTGCAGCATGCTAATACTGAGGGTAGACATTTACCAATTTATGGCTGAAATCTATTTTGCATGGTCCTGGTGACCCTGGACAAAGCAGAGATACAAATGTCTACATTGCCTAAAGCTCAATTGTTAAGTCACGTGATATTTGGGAACCTTCTTCCCTCAATTCAACTTGCCTGAGGTTCCCCGAGTTGGGTATTCCAACAAGACAAAGTATCACCCATGGAACAGAGGATTGAAACTATAGAGCACCAAGAACAAAGGCCAAATTGCACATAGAAGGTGAGATGCTTTGACTAATTTAGATAAGCCAACAAAATAAGAGTCGGCATCAATCAGACCACAAATCAAAATGGCAATTAAGTCAAACAGAAAAGAGGTTTCCAGCAGACAAGCCAGTAGTCACGTAATAAGCCATTCATTAAGCAGAAACATTCACAACTTGAGCAAATAGGGCACTAATGCAGAGACAGAGCAAATTCTAAATAGAATATATGTAAATTAAGAAGATCAGATGCATATTCAATTTAAATCCCACTCATCCCCAATATTACAATGCAAACTCACCTTAGACCAGTAAAAAGTTTTAAACAAAGTAAAGAATGCTTACTATTTTGTCCTCGGTCGAATTTCTTGTCGTCTTTGAAATATGAAAATCAATCACGTGTGCACCAAATCCAGGCTACAACACACATAACAAAAAGAAAGAAAACATCAACAAAAGCATTTTTCAGCTGCTGAAGATATAAAAGAAAACGGGAAAGAAACTACCTTGACTTCTAGAGAAACAATTATCTGACCCATCTTCATTAGTGGATAGAACCTGCGAGAGAAAGGGGGGGGGGGGGATTTCAAATATTATCTCAAGACATTCAAAGCTGAAAAATTCAAAGCAAAGGCCATCTTGAT
This sequence comes from Populus nigra, assembly GCF_951802175.1. Taxonomy (NCBI): domain Eukaryota; kingdom Viridiplantae; phylum Streptophyta; class Magnoliopsida; order Malpighiales; family Salicaceae; genus Populus; species Populus nigra. Next base: position 15,362,569 of record NC_084859.1, read on the forward strand.
AGATTTCATATGATTCCCCCTCAACCATCCTAACAATTCAATCGGCACAGCAACTATAGAGCCCATTTGGTGGCTAAAACCAGGGGCACATCTTGACAAATGTTGTGAAATGCAAGCCAAAATTCCATCTCTACCACTTTTATACTAGATTTTCTATAAAGGATGCCAAAATTTCTAGCTATGATTCCTTTATAATCATTCTACTTCACATTTTATTTTTGCACATGAAATTCTCATTTATTGAAGTTACCAAGCAGGCCAAAGTTGGCAAGAAAAAAATAATATAGGATCAACCATCAATAGTGAGAGCTCATAAAATGTTAAATGCCTTCATAAAGATCATGGGAAAGTCATTTCATGTGGTGTGTTGATCTCATAAAAAAATGTCAAACACGAAAGTCAAAAATCATTAAGCAGAAATTACTTGTAAAACTGGAATTGGAAAACTCATTATGAAAAGGTTGTAAAACAGAAAAGGAAAAGGAAAAGAAGAGGAATTACAAAACCTTTTACCTGGACATGATTGTTGGGATAATGGAAAGAGAATCAGTTGTCCCAGCATTAATATCTCCAGGAGTGCAAAAGACTTTCCCTATCTGAAACAGGCAGTGGAAGATGATAATTAGCAACATCTAAGCAAATCACATCACATATGGCACAAAAACTCAGAGGAAGAAAATTATAGCACCTCAGTGGCAAGAGTAACGAGTTCTTGAGTTTCTTTCTCTTGAAACCATCCAACCATGCAAGCATTCTACCACATGAAGACAGAGAAAGTGAGAATGATCACATGAACCTCAGTATAATTTTATATTGGATGACTACAACTGCACAATGTACGGGCCTCAGAGAGAAAAATAAAAACCTTTCAAAACAGAAGGGAGAGGAAAAGAGGAAAAGAAATGATCAAACATAAGAATTTATTAGCTGTAATAAAATACTCTTAGCATGAGCATTCATTTGAAGAATGCAGGAAGATGGCACTAAAATGAGCAAGCAATGCACCAGAAGACAAAAAGGGAATCAATGGGGAAACCTTTATGTAACATTAGATAAGAAAAGGCATTCATGCCACAGTCAAGTGTTCCACAAGAATTCTCCTCTGACACCCCAAACAATAGATTCAGTAATGATTAACTGAACCCAGCCATCCATTTTTCTGATGTAATGAAGGAAACCACATACAATAAAAGTCCAGCTATATAGCCCAAAACAACATGCAACAGAAGATGAGGAACGTTTGTGAAAATGCTTTAAACAAGCTACAGAAGTATTGCTGAGATACCTTAACGGAAGCCATCAGAACCATAATAGCTGCTTGCAAGAAAACATCATTTTTACGTTGGCAAACCTGCATAGCAGATGAGAATAAATATAAGATGATACTTTTCTCCATAGCAGATTTTTAAAAGCTGAAAATAGAATAGTTTATTGATAAAGAGGGGAGTGGATATAACATGACAAGTTATCCTCCCAGACAATGAAAAAGAAATAAGATAACAGGTTTTGTCAGTCCAGCTGAATATTGTCTATGGAAACTCCATAAGGATGCCAAAAAGCTATTCTATACCATGGCATTTCGTACGAGGAACGATAACAGCATTCCACTCCATCCAGTTGCCCCAAATAACCACAAACAATACACAATTTCAAAAACTTTTGCATTTTTTTACCTCTCCCCAAACACGAGAAATTCACCATCAATAACTCTGTCATGTTAGGGACTAACAAAGACACCCAAAACAGAAAAAGAACTAATCCAACATGTCCCAAGCTAATGGGAAAATGCGAGTTACTGCATCTCCTATTATCATAAAGATTTAAATATAAAGAAGTATGAATGAAGATTGCTTTAGCTCAAAAGTAGCACAGATAATGGAACAAATTACCCACATTCTGACCATCCTAACTGCAATTGTCAATTAAGCCAACATAGATGATGTTGAGAACAAAATCAACATAACATCTGTCGTATGAAAAATCCAAGAAGCTTGACATAAATACGGGTGGTCCATTTGAAAATAGCAGGGTGTTGCATTATTACCCAAAATATAAAATTATGCAATTGATAACAGAATACATAAAAAGGGAACAATAATAAGAGTACGAAACAACTCACTTGTTTCAATAAAAAAGGTAATTCTTGAGCTTTCAGCAGAGTCTCATTGTTCGCAACTGCAAAATCAATCCCTCTGTATTCCCCAAAATAATAATAATAATCTAATCAACACCAGCAAGTGTCAAAAAAATACACACAAAAAGAAAAAAGCAGAATTAATCAAAATTTAATTCCGAAACGCTCGCTGCTTCGCCAGACCGAGAAACACTTAAAATGTTAAATTATAAACCCTAGCTAACTAAACAAGCAAAACTTAACACTGAAATTAAAACAGAGGATCGAATAAAAACCTAGATAAATAAAATTTTCGTGTGGCTGATAATGAGAAGATGAATTTACCGAGCAAGAGAGAGGCAGAGGCCAAAGAACTCCGTAGGGTTACTGTCAAAGCCAGGTTGTATATGCAAAGATAATCGTTCCGCTACAGCATGAACTCTAAACGAGTTTGCTAGCGACGCCGACATCTGCTGCCCTGCCGCTCTGATCGCCACCCCCTCCGCTGCTTGAGGTGGCGGCATCATCGTTCCGGCCATCATTCCGACCATTATAATTCACGCGCGCCCCTTATCTCTCTCCGTGCGAAGGTACGGACGGTTATGCTGTTGTTGAGGGATTTTTTATATAGAGCAGTAGAAGCAATTTTTTTTGTGAATAATTACGGTTTTTGGGAGTTAGTTTTACTTTGAATATTGTTTTATTTAAATTATTTTTTTTATATTTATGTATCAAAATAAAAAATATAATTTTTTAAGTGAAAAAATATTAAACATATTTTTAAAAATATTTAAAGTAAATTTTAAAAAACAAAAAATATATATTTTTAAATTTTGCACCAGCTATTTTAACAACACCAGCTATTTTTTTGTGTTTTTTACACCTTGATCCTTTTTTTAATTTTGCCCATAGCCAATGCAATTGGCCATCAATTTTGCAATTGAAGGACTCAATTGATGAAAAAACAGTTTGGGGACTAGAACAAAACAAATTAAAAAACCACTTCTCCAGTTCATAGTGTATTGTGAGTGCGCATAATGTTTTACATTGTTGAACTTTACCCTTTTATTTTAGTTTTTTTTTTATTAATATACGACACTTCGGATAAAATTTTATACTAAAAAAATCATCGGCTTTTAGGATGCTGTCTCTTCATCCATTTTTAATTTTTCAAGTGGATCTTTTTCTTTTTGCATGTGGGTTTGTCTTTTATGATTTGCGTGTTGAGAGTTTAAATGTTCATGTGTATTTTTTTTAGACATTTTTATAGTGTAATAGTAGTTTTCTGACCGGGGTTAGATCAAAATTTTATGGAACTTAAAAAAAAAATATAGGCGTCGTTGAAATTTTTAGCATGGTTATTAAACTGAATTTAAAAATTAATTACTGACTTTTTATCTAGTTATAATTTTAAATTAAATTATATAAGAGTTATTTTGATGTGACTCATTCGACTGAATAAAGTTCAAAAATAACTTAAAAAATTAGTAAAAAAATATGGTTTAGCTTTAAATTTTCTTTAAGAATAACAATTTTTTATATTGAAATGATGACATATTAGATTGACTCGATTTTATAGCTTAACCCGTATAATCTAGAATATGAACTCTACTAGGTTTACCAACTTTTTTTAACTACTTTTTACTTGATACCGAGATACTTGTTTACAACTATGATAACTTCATAAAAATCAAATAAAAAAAAAATTATAAACATTAATTTAAAATCAACCAAATGTTGAAGGATAAAATTAATAATAAAAAAATAATTCAATTGAAAGAAAAAAATGGAAGATGGAATTTTAAAAAAATATATTTAGCATTATTATTAAACCTTACCAAATGGGTCAATTTTAAAAACTTTCGACTTGGCTTCTTTTCTAATACGAGTTTAAAATTAAAGTGTATGGTAGTTGATTTTAGATGATCGAGTTAACTTAATAAGTCCAAATACAACTTGAACAATCGATAAAAGCATGATTTGTCTTTTAAAATTTTTAAGATGACTTTTTTTTTCACATGTGAAATATTTTGAATAATGATGATGGAAGAGAAGGTTGTTGTGGTGATAACATGATAATAGTAGTGGAAGAGGTAGTAGGGAGACAATGATGATAGTGAAGGTGGTCATAAAGGAAGAGGGGGGTGGTGGTAGTGATTGTAAGATGAGGATAATGATTAAAATAAATGGATGATATTGTAAGTAAATTATTATTCATATTTTTTTTTACAAAAAATCATAACCTAAAATTCTTTCCAGCAAAGAAACTAAGTTTGAAAATTAATGGTAAAATATTATTTATTGATCAATTTTATTGTAAAATATTTTACAAAAAAAACACAAGAAAATATTTTTTAAAAAAATAAACATAGAAAAATCTATAAATTATTTTTTTGTAAAGTATTTAATGTAAAACAAATGACCCTAAGTGATCATTTTAAGTAAAAAAAAAAAAAACAGTTGATGAAATGATGGAGCATCAACAGCAATGGATGCAATAACAAAGATGATAATAATGGTGAAAATATTAAAGAATAGATAATAGTATTGATAGTTGAATATTTGTGGTGATAATGATAAGATGGTGGTGGTGAAATAATAATAGTGATGAAAAATGAGTGACGGTGGCGGTAATAATGGGATGCTATTAATAAAATATAGTTAAAATAGTTGAATAATATTGAGTAAAAAAATTATAAATTGAACCTCTGTCTAAAAATAAAGTGTTTTAAAAAATTATTATTTTAATATATTTTTAATTAAAAAACATAATATTACCAAATACACTTAATACAGTACGAGGAACTAAAATAAATCTTATTCACCGATTGAGCAAATAATTACAAAAATTATAATTATAAAAAAACTAAAAAGATTGCTTTTCACAGTGAAAACACTGTAAATACTATGCAGTGATATTGTAGCAACCTTTTTTTACTTCTATTTTTTTCCTCTTCCTGGAAATAGCTACATGACCTTTAAGAAATTAGCCTTTATTTCTCTTCAAAATCAATTACAGTGCAAGTATCCATCAACTCCATAAACCTTATCACCGACCTTCTCTCTTCTCTCTTTCGTGTCATCTTCTTCTTTACTCTTTTCTTTGTTTTATCAAAGGAAGAAAAAAATGGGTTGCTCTATCTCATGATCCTGGCTCTCTCATGGCCCAATGTCACTGTACCTCTGTTGGCAACGAGGTGGAGAATTTGTTATGGAACAAGGGACGGTTGTAAGTGAAAGCATAATCGGGAGATGAGAGAGGAGGTGCTCAGTTTATACAGTTAGCATGACTTGAAGCTCGCAGTTTGACTGAAAAAAAACGGAAATTGTTTCTTCTTCTCTTTGATTTTTATTTCTCTTGGGTCGATTAGCATAAATTTATCTTGGCTATATTAACAATGGCATGTTAATTTTAAATTCTCTCTTTTTTAGTGTTACATTAATGAAATTAATGAAGTTAGAGGATAATCTGGGAAATCCATTGGATAAAAAAAGTTTCTACTAGTCAACAGCCTGAAAATTCCATAATTAGACTCATCGAATCCGCGTGAAAAAAAAGCATAAAGACTAAATTACTTTCCCACAACAAATTCAGGCGTAATGGATTAAGTTGGCTAAGGTTACAATTACAATACCGGAATATACCCAAAACGACGGGGAATAATTCAAACTCACACGCCTCTCCTCACCAAATCCCGAAAACTATAAATACTTCTCATTCTCATCCAATTTTCTTGCCCTAACAAGAGCCTCGCATCCAAACAAACCCTCTCTCTTTCCCTCTGCCGCAACCATGCTTTCCCTATCCAAACAATTCCTTTCCCTTCATCTTCCCTGCAATTTCTCAATTGTCTTCATTTACACTTCAACACGACATCGTTTTCTCTAATTACATGTTAATTATGCGACCGTGATGGATGCGTCGGTGGAGCTGAATTATCCGGTGGATGTTGTTGTTTCGGCGGCGGCGAAGAAGAAGAATAAGAGTTTTGTTATGGGATCTGATGAGGTGTTTGGTAGAGATAATAACAATGACAATAATGATAATATTAGGGTCTCGACGCTTGTTGGTAAAGAAGTTGTTGAGGTCGAGGAGTCGATTTTAGTTAACCCTAGAGCAGCAGCTGCTTCGATTCAGCATTGCAGCTCTTTGTTCGCTCAAAAAGGTTTGTCTTTTACCTTGTTTTTTGAATTTTTGACCTTATACAAGAATTTTTTTTATATATATATATACTTTCTTGAATTCGTTGTTTTTTATCTTATACAAGAATTCGTTGTTTTTTGACCTTATATTTTGGCTGCTTGTGGTTTGGGTGTGTGGTCTTTTGCGTTGATGTAAGCTAATGTTCTATTAACATTGTTTGGCAGATGAAACGAGCTCACTCGCTGCTTTGGAGTCAATTTCATGGGAGAAAGTTTTACCTCTGGAACACCGTGAGGATGTTATTAAGAAACCTAGCTCACCTATTGGAGACATTTCTAAACAACTCAATTGCAGTGGCTCAAATGGTCCTTCATGGATTCCTAGGTCTGAAGAAGTGCAAGTACAAAGAAGAGGAGGAAAAGTGACAAGAAGTAGCAGTGGTTGCTCTAAGAGACCACGGTTATCTCCATTAGAAGATTCTACTGGACCAGCTGGAGTTGCTGACTCAAAGGATTCTTCTGATAAGCCAGGTTCGCATCCAACCGAGATTGACTGTAATGGTAAACCCTTTTCTCTGGTATTAAATAACCAGTTGAACTAAAGTGTTTTTCTGTCTACTTCAGATGCCAGTGATGGAAGTTCGCTCCCTAAAATGATTTTTTTAGTTGTGGTCGTTTTACTGACAACAATATCGTTCTCCTGCACATACATGTTTTTAATTATATATTCATGTATATGGAAGCTCTCCACATAATGTGGTGGCTGTCTGTTTCTGCAAGCTGCTGTGAATACCTAGCAGGATTTGTGTAAGCGTGCACTTATTTCCTCCGCGTATTGCTTGCTAAACATTCCACAGAGAAAGCAGTTTTGGAACTGCAGCATACCTTTTCTCTTCCACTTCTCTCAAGCAAAATTCTTTCACTGCTGTTTCTGTTCTACTTCATGTACTAGTTATGTCAAAATCTGAATTGTGCTAGGATTAATTCTTATAATGATCTGGGAGACTTAATTTTTCCATGTCACTCACAACTGTTGGCATCTCTGAAATTTGATTGTAGCAACTAACAATGACCCATCATATATTCTTCTATTATACGTGATTTAGTTATGTGCGCACAAGAATATATAGTACTATTGATATGAAAGCTATTAGCCACCTCAATCCTCGTACTGATGCATGATTTATCTATCTAATGTACGTTTTAGAAAAAACTCAATCAGCGAAAAAAAAGAACAACTTTGGCCGCACGCGAGGTGATAGGAGACACTCTAAAGTTACATTGAAGACTAAATTTGATTCCTTCTCTGTGAAGGCAGGTTTGGCGAGCTTTGGTTCAGCTGGTGGTGGGAACAGCTATTTTGGTACAATACAGTCAAATAAATACTTCTTTTTTGTTTTATTATCAGTTTTCTTTGACAATATGTGTAAGAATTGTTAATCATTGCCTCAGCTTACTCTGTATTACATCCATGCATTCAAATTTAGTTTCCATACATTAGAGGCATGCCAAATCAACCTTCTATTATTAATGAAATTAATATAATACTGATATTCTTGATGTTTGGTATATAATTTAAATTAATGAGATGTTCTTGAGACTTATTTGGCAAGTTTTTGAAAGAAACCCATCAATTCAGGGAGGGGGAGTGTGTGCATCAGCATATTTTGAAGCCACAAGTTGAGTCAATTGCCTCTCTCTTTGATAGTTTAGAACTGCTGTAATTTCCCAATTGAGGTCTGGTCCATTGAAGTTGTGTTTCTGATGATGAATGGATATTTGAGTTTCAGTTGCCAATATCAATCTATATGAGATTTAGCGATATCATGTATAATTTCACTGATATTGCTTTTTTCAGCACCTTTTAAGATTATGTGTCTTATCTTGCTGCAATACCTTTTTTTTTCTTCTCTTTTTTATGGTGCTTATAACTTATTGTGCTATTTATCTTCTCTTTAGGCTGGGTTGCTAAAAGCTGATGTGTTTATATTTGGATATTATTCTCAGGACTATGTGGTTTGAAGATGGATGATCATGACATCACAAAGCTGGTAGACCATATATCATTGAATGATGTTCTTGATGGCACTTACGAGTGTCCTAGCTTAGGCAAAGACAAGGGGAAGAAAGCCATAAATGCAACTGAAAATATTCTGCATTCAGTTGTAAAAGCTTGCTTTATTCTTCATTTCTCCAGGCCTGCTCAGCTCCAGAATTTTGCTGAGACAGATGTCTATTCCAACGAGAAAATGCCTCCATGCCCATCTTACTCTGTTTCTATTGTTGAAAATGGAGATTCTTCAGCAACTGATATTTCTTCATCTACCAAGGTTAGTTCAATGAAATTGTTGAATGCAAGAGAATGTAGACAAGCATGAATTAGATGAGAATTTAACTACTCACTTAATTAGTCACCGTGAACTTCTTCGCTTTATTTCCTAACACACAAATAACTATTCACATTTCCTTCTAAAATCTTACTATTAAATTTCAAAAAACTCAAGTTGCCTTGACAGTCATCTGACTCCCTATACTATCAATTTGTAGAGCTGACTGAAATTTGGGACAACTGGTATGCAATTCTGTGTGATTGAACTTAATAATCTTAAGGCTCCAATGATAGAATTGTTTTGGTTGTCATCTAACATGCTAGCGCTACTTATCCTTCAAAGATAATGATGCTCATTGTAAATGAATGTGTGCTCTATCTTCTCCTCTTTCAAACGTACAGGATTCTTGCAACAAGCCTGAAACTCCTGCTAATTTGCTTGATTTTTCGTTTGACCAACCTAAAGATACTCTGGATCGGTTGGCACTTCCTCCACCCAAGGATCTGGAGTCTCTGCTTCTGGATGCAACCAAGCTTGCTGCATCATCAAGGCATGCCCCTGATCCACGACCTGGGAAGCAAACATCTCGCCAGGCTAGCTTGCCAGCTTTTCCCTGGTCACACACTTTCAGTGGGCAGCACTCCAGAACTAATTCTGATGCGGTTAAGTGTTCACCAAGTAGGAGTACATGCCAAGGTAGATGGGTAAGAATAGGGGACAGTTTCAATTCACCTGGGTGTGCCTCTGATACTTTAACAAATTTGGAGTCATGTGCTTATGATGAGACCTTAGTTCCTTCACAAGTAACAAAGTTGGCTGTTCTAGGAAATAATGTTGACTCATTGAAACCTTGGTGTGGGTGGGGTTTGTCATCCTCACAAGCTTCTATGACATCCCATGTTCTGCTAGGTAATAACTCTTGAAGGGCTACCTTTTCCGCTGGTCTTTTGAGGCTTGTATTTAACAAAGATACATGTAGATGTATTGTAAATACCATTAATAGGGTCATTTGTCTTCCATTTGCAGAATCTGGAGATGACCTGAAGTCTCAAGGAAGAGGTAAAATTTGAAGTTACTCGTAACTTTGTTTTCATTTGATTTGAAATACTCAGCTGCCCTTTTCAACCTTGTGTGTACACTGTGATGAGTTACTAGTTTATGAGTTCAATGGTCTGGATGTATCTGTGCTTGCCATTACAGGCCCTGGTTTGACTGGATAATCATTGCATTTAATTGTGTTTTTGTTTTTTGTGTTATTTTTCTGCCTGACAGTTGAACGTTGTCCAAGACTGTTGGAGGCTGCTCAAACCTTGTATGACATTGCCACTCACGTGGCAAGGCTAAACCAAGATGGAATATTAAGGCGGCCCAAGGAGCTCTTACAAAAGGCTATGAAAGCTCGCAGGACAAAATCAATCGAGAAACCTGAAGATGTATCTGCAGCATCAACTTCATCAATGGGGTCTGGCCATATGTCGAGAAGTGGCATGGACCAGATAAAGCCCACAAAGAGGCCTCAACCCTCAACCATTAGGGACAAAAAAGATCTTGATCATATCGACAGTGTTAGGAAAGGGCCAATAAATTGGTCTGCTCCAAAATCAAGAAGAGCATCTCCCATCAAATTAATTAGGGACTCCATTGCAGAAAGTAGACATTCCGCTGCTTACATCTTAAAGGAAGCACGTATGATGCCTCCTCCACCTGCAAAAGTTCTGAAGAGAACTTGCAACGTTCAACAAAAGGTTCGTAAATTGATGCAGATGGACTGAAACAGGGAGTGTTGACAGGCATGGCTGATCAATGTTTTTTCCGATTCAGAAAACTCTTCGTTTTAATCAATTCTTGTAATCCATCAACACCGCCATTGTGGTGCCAGTCAAACTGTGCTGGACCGATGTGTACATAATATGGGATTGTTGTACGGATGTAGACTGTAGACGGACGGGATTTGCTGTAAGGGTTCATCTTGAGGGATGAAAAGCAATGTTGTACCATTAAGAGCAGGCAGTTCTTTGCCTTGTATATAAAGCACTTCACCGAGGCAATAGAAATTTCAGTTCTTTTCCCTCGTCTTCTTAGTTGAAACTGAGTACTGCAAAACTATCTATTTCTTAAAAAAACAAAACGAATCGTCACCGAGTGGCTTGTGATGCAAAGAAACACATGTGGACGTACTAGTGGAGATCTGGTTAACGACCCATATAGAACGGTATTTTAGATTCAAATTCGGTTACGTAACACAGCACCAACACATTGTTCTAAAGTTGAGAATCGTTGCAGCTCAGATGGCTGCTTGTGTGCTCATAGTTTGTTTATATTATGTAAGTTTCCACACCGATCCCAGTCTCTGGGGATGTAGCTCAGATGGTAGAGCGCTCGCTTAGCATGCGAGAGGTACGGGGATCGATACCCCGCATCTCCATGCTTTTTGGCTGGTGTTGCAGCTTTGAAAAGGTTACAGCGTTTCCTTTTCCCTTTCTCTTTTTTGACTGTAAAAGAAAAGGAAAGCCATTCTTTGAACAGAAAAATTCCGGGAATTTAAATTAGCAGTTTCAACTTTATATTTCATCAACTTAACATAAGGAAATTAAATGTGTTTTTCTCTTATTCTTTGGAGCCAAGATTACCTGTCACCTCAATACCCACTGGCATTTCTCTATTCTGAACCGATCAGTGCTCACTGGTATTTCTATTTCCTTAATATTGTGGCCAAAACATATGGACATGTATATTTTACTTTCTCATTACAAAATCCAAAAAAAAAAAAAAAAGAGTAAAAATCAGGGGAACATTTGATCCAATATCAAAAGCAAACCCATGGCAAATCCAGGATCAAATCCTGGTTCTACATTCAAAACAAAAACCTCTACCCCATAAGAAATTCCTTCGACCATAGCTTCTTTCCTCTTGATCTCTGCCAAAACCTTTCTTGATCCACCTATCACTTTGCATGATCTACGCGTATAAGAACCTTCGATCACAAACGAATGTCTTTTATCAGTGGATCCTCGAAAAACATACGCGAGCACATTGTGATTGGTTTGTAAGATGTTAATATTCTTCCTCACACACCAAATTGGCTTCTTTGATAATTTGTTTGTTGCACAGTAGTTACCCACTTCACCTTCGTAGACAAACCAGTTATGTACTAGCACTCCAAGCTTCTGCAAAAGAATTTAACCAAGATTTAAGACGAGACCAGTCTTAATTCGATTCGTCTTAATAGGGTCTTGAGTTCTAATCTGCTTCTTATTCACCTAAAGAACTCAAAAACGTATAGAATGAGAAAATAAAAAGGGGCGGATTAATTACCTTGCGTCGACGCATTGTGAGGATGGATTTTCCCGAGCCATCCATAAGAACGAGTTCGTCAGGACGATCAATGTAATTATCAACGCGATAGACTAAATCTCCACAGGAATTAATCACTGTAAATCCATTGCAACTAATTAAAAGTGACTTTCTCCACACTGTTAATGACGTGCACGTGCCATCGTTAATCCTGGTCTCCACCTCAGCCTCAGCAACTGGCTCGTGATGATGTTCTTGATCATGGACTGATCTTGACGAAGATTTTAAGAAAAATATCATCTTCAATAGAGCGGTGGTAGTCTTTGCTTTTGAAACCTAAGAAGACATTTATGCAAGTTAGCTGTAGAATGATAGTCTGTCTTATGATTTTGCTTGTTAGGAGGAGACATGCGCGTGTAGGGCGCGTTGCTATTGTGGGGTTTCCTTGTAAGAGAGTTTAACAGGGTCTGCCATCTTAAAATTCTAAATCCCAATCCGACAAGACTTTACCTAACTAGAAATGCCTCTTCCCTTAGAGTCTCCATTGTGAGATTAAGAAAGTAATTTCATTTTAATCTTTAATTAGTGTTAGGAGTTTTGATTGTATTGCATATGTTGGGGTTTGAAGATGTGACACGTGTGTGTTTCCATTGTTGGTCTCAAAGATTCCAAAGTTTTTCTGGTTTCGATGAAGAGTTCGGCATTTATATTTTCTTGAACAGATGAAGGAAATTAATTATATATGTATCCACGTGGGAGTTTGAGGGTAAAACCCAAGGGAGTTGATGTGTTTCTTTCGAGGCCAAGGACGAAACTAAGAATAATCGATGCGTAGTGATTTCCGTCCCATTAAAGAAATTCGCAATCCTATTGTTACAAATTATTATTCATTGCAATGCTATAATTATTGTCTTGTCCCATTAAAAATAATCACAATGAAGGTCCATGACATTTTTTTTCTTTGCATTTTCCTCTTTATTTTTCATTCTTATTTTTATTTTTCAATATTTATTTAATTTTAAATTTATTTTTATAAATTATTTAAATTTAAAAATTATAATTTCAAACAAACATCCTAATATTTTCTTTATGTTTGGTTTGTACTTAGTTTTAGGAGCGTTTACTTTTGTGATCTCATAGTTAAAAAAAAAACAGTTTTTTTAAAGGAAAAAAAGGTTTTTAAAATAAGTAGAATTCATTACCCGGATAATGAATTTGACGAGATAAAGCCACAAAACTCAAATTGATTCAATATATTATTGTTTCAATAAAAAAAAAGTCTTTTTAATTTTAACATCAAATCATGCCGGTGATCATTCGAGTTATCTTTAGACCCTCTAAGTTGACTGGTTTATATCAGGATAACTTTCACATGATTTAATTTTAAATTTTAGTTAGATAAAATATTATATTAAAATATTTTAAGGTTAATATATCGGGTTGGATTTAATAATAATATTAAATAATTTCCCGTGGACAGGACAATTTTTTATTCGATACACGATGCATCGTGACTGTGTAAACTATTTCCTTTCCAATAAAAATGTTATTGTAATGGTTCGATAAGATCCAGCAAATGATCAAGATGACACTCACACACTAGTGGCTCAAGTTTTCTGTGAAAGGATGTAACTTGCAAGTATGTTTTATTGTTTGAACTATAATTATAGATAAAAATCATAAAATTAAGAAAATGATTCAGGGAAATTTCGTCAGGGAAAAACCGTATGTTTAAAGAACACGCAAGTTGGGATTTTAGTCTCAATTCTCATAAAATTCATCGACTAAGACTTTTTTCATCACCAAATGTCAAGAATTGGACCCTTTTTTTAATAACGAAACGGATCCCTTCTCAATCGGAGCAGTGCATCCCTAACCATATCACTATGATTGAATGTTCTTAGGAGGAGAATCTCTTTTTTTCTTTTTTGGCGAGTCTTAGGAGGAGAATCTAGCACATAGTGTCTTAGCATATCATCGATCATAGGCATGATTATTAAAAAGAAGCCATTGATCAGTAGACAATGAGCTAGCTCGTTTTGAATCCAAGCAATACAAGAAATTAAATATATATATATATATATATATATATATATATATATAGACGAAGAATCAATATTTCAAGTGCTTGCTCTTAAAAGCTGTTGACCCACCTGGTATTTCTCGTGAAATATGTGGTGGTTAAAAGATGCATGATCTCCATTCAATTTTCACCAAAGTAGTGTTTCTTGTAGACTTTTAAACGACAGATGTAGGACCTTGACATCTACCTTAGCCACAGCCACATTTTTGTTAATCTTCTCTTCAAACACGTCTTTCCTCCAGTATACAAGGCAGCACGTCACCGACTATTACCGCAGTGTCTTTTCCAATGTATGGTCCTCAACTGTGAGAGAAAGTTATGTTTTGTAACACGTGTAGCACGCAATTACGATGGGCACGTCTGATTTTTTGTAAGGATTATGCTTCAATATATGTTAATTAACAATCAACTTAATTTTTTAGGAGAATATAGATGTTAGGAAAATTAAGGATATTTGAAAGAATTAGGCAATTAAATGAAACCAAGATTATTGTTTTTATTTTTTAATATTAATTAAATTAATAATTAAGATCAATAATAAAAATAACAAGTAAAAGTAAATACGGAAAGAATAAGGGTTTAGAACAAACATGAGATTGTAGCCCACAATAATGCTATTCTTAAAAAGAAAAGGCTCTCTCGGCATGAGGATAATTTTCATATAATTTGTTTCTTTTCCAAGATTCAACCATCCATTAGAGTTTTTGAATTCAACAAAAACCTCTCGAGTCTTTAAATTACCCTCTTGCTTGCTTAAGTAATTAATACAATATGAGAAAGAAAACACAGTAAAATTTAAGAGGAATATAGAAAAAAAAAGTTTTAAATTATGTGCAGAGATATACGAGAAACTAAAATTTAAAAAAAGTATTTTTAGGAGTTTTTATAATAAAAATATTATATATGATCATCCTACCCCCCCACTATAAATGTCGACCATATTAACTATTTAAATTTATACACCGTAATTAAAATCTAATTAACTAAGTTAATAACATTTATTAATAATAAAATATAATTATCATTAATTATAATTTTAAATCAACTGCTAACATATAATATCATCGTTTTCAAATTATTATGGATAAAAGAGCCAATTATTGTTTTAAAATTATCATCACACAATCAATACAAAATAATATTGATGTTCATCAATTTGACACCTTCAAGTTATTTCAATATTAATATCATTGTAATTCCACCCAAACTCATGCTCATGACAAATAATTGTTTTTATTTCTACATAAAACATGTCTAAATTATCATTTAACAATAAATTACTTTCATTATTGTATGTAATACTACTGTTCATAAAATTATAATACCACCATAATAACATAACATAAATATATTACACAAGTGTTTGATGGGTTTCTAAAGAGATATGAGCTAATTAAGGCATCGGTTTGTTGAGAGAGGGAGTTGCTTTTGCTTTCATGTTTCGTGTTTTTTTATACATGTTTAAATTTCATGATAAGTCATGCTTTTAAAGTGTCAGATGTTGCTTTTGCATGTTCCGTGTTTTTCAATCCATGTTTAATTTCATGATAAGCCGTGCTTTCAAAGTGCGAGATGTTGTTTTTGCTTTCATGTTTTGTGTTTTTCGACTTATGTTTAAATTTTAAATTGTGCTTTTAAAATGGGAGATGTTAAGTTGTTTTTTACATAGACATGACAATGTAAGAATATATTATTTTATTAATTTTTAAAAAAAGTTATATTATCCTGTTAAAATCTTTAATTTACTGTGATATATATTTTTTTTTGAAAAAAAAAACCCTTTATTATTATCTCTCAAGATCAGCAATATGGGATTTCCTGAAACGAGCTTTTTGACTAGTGGAAATGCCATCGCTAGAGTAGGTCTGCCCATTCCAAACATCTCAGCGTGGGATTTCCTGTACTGTTGTCTCCTTCATTACCTCATTAGTCAAAATCTACATGTGCCCTTTGAAAATAATTGGGCATGTGTTTAAATACCATTGGCTATTATGAGATCAGTCACCTCGAAGCAGGGGCGGAGGCAAGGGGGCAAGCAGGGGCCCGGGTCCCCCTTTCCCCATACATTTTAAATTGTTTTATAGGTAATTAGATAATTAATTGTGAGCTAGGTAATTAATTGTGAGTTGGAGGTATGATATTTTTTTATTTTAAAAAGATGGCTTTATTATCAGTAATTAAATGTAACTGTACTTTTAATTTTTTATTTACTCTTGACTAATGTGGAAAGAAAAAAAATATAAGGTTATTATCCTGTGTAGCTCTAATATAAATATTATAGCTGATAAAATTACAAATCACAAGTAAAATGTTTTTATAAAAAGATTGAAGCAGAGCCACCAATTAATTTATCTTTCATCAAATAAAACAAGATAACTTAAATTTAAAATATATTGTTTTTTTGTTTTGCGATGTTTGTTAATAATTTGATGAGATTTTTTTATAATTCTATCATTTTTGCTTATTTTTTCTCTCAAATCTGATAGTTCTATTAATTGTTTTTTGAATTCTTGTTATAAAGATTTTTTTAATTAATTAGATATATTTTATTGGTTTATTTTAATTATACTTATATTTTTTTCATATTTTGTTTTAAACAGAGCCACCAAAATTATCAATTTTTTCTCATGATATATGTTTTGATTTTAGAACATGTCATCCAATCATGTACTCAATCATCCAAAATTAAAGAACATGTCATCCATTGTTGATTTATATCAAGGATTGGTTGAAACAGAAAAATCAATAATTTATCCACTAGTTGACAGGCTGATTCAACTTATTTTAACTCTTCATGTTTCGAGAATAATTACTGAACAAATATTATATCTTGTTATATTAATTTTGACCCCCCTAATAAATAATCCTAACTCCTTCCCTGCCTCGAAGAGATTTTTTATTGCTACAACCAGCCGACCACGACCACAGCTGAAACCCCTTTCCTCTGCTAGACTGCTACCGTGTTGCTTATATTAATTAATCTGTTCCTTTTCCATCGATCTTTCTGGTGTGAGGTTATTTTCAATCATGTTGCTAGTCCTGTTGAATTTGATAAACAAGCAAAAATAGCTGAGTATGCACACCCAATGTAATGCTTACGTACACGATTATATATAGGACTTTATTCAAGTTAATACTAGGAGTTTTTTCTTTAATTTCAAATCTTAATTAAAAAGAATACAATGAAGATTTAGAAATAGAAGAGTTTTATCAATTCCATGCTTCAAGAAAGAGAAAAAAAGGAAATGAAAGGAATTATCCATTCATCAACAACAGCTAGCCAGCATGAAATTATGAAAGAGCTTGTTTTCAATAATTATCTTATATCTTAACAAAAAGAAAAGGCTAGCTTGATCCGGTTTGAAATTCAAGATTTAATTTGACTAGGTCAAACTTGATTCATATTAACTGATTCTCATCCAGAATTCGTGGAGGTTGAGAGTAACTGCTAGATTTATCAGGAAAATCAGAAATAGGGAATGTTGTAACCAGGAAAACTGGACAACAGTCTCTATTATTTACCTCACGTCACAGCTCATGTCAGCATTTCAAGAAGCCCACCTAGATATATCTTCCCTGCTCTATATACCAATTTTGAAGAGATCTTCCCATGTTGGAAGATCAAGACACCCAGAAAGGGACAAATACATTTCATCAAAGATACAGCTAGGGTTTGTGTTGTTGGATTATGAATTTTATAAATGGAAACAGTGAATACCTAGTATGTAGCCTTGCACCATGCATGTGCACGTGGCAACCAAACCAAATCCGGCAGGGCGGGTCCGATTGTGATTTTATTCCCTGCCATTTTAAGAAAAATATTGCATCGACATTGAAGTTTGAACTAGTTGTCGAACAACGTGCACATTTGCAGGTTGAAGCGTCGATGGAGATTTTTTTCTTTCTTTCTTAATTTCTTGATCGTCGTCGGTGGAGATTTTCTTGGTGCAAATCATCCCACCAAATACCTTGTTGATTTGTTTTACTTAAAAAGAGAGAGGTGGAAATATAAAGATATAATTAGGGGTGGGAATATGAAAAGATAAAGTATTGTCAAAGCAATTCATATATTTTAATGGCTTCCAAGAAAACTATGCATTGTTTTACAGGACACTTAATCCAAACTAAACTAAGAGTGAATGAGAGAATATTTAAGAAATAGCAAAAGCAAAACACCGTCAAACATTATTTGAATGCATTGATTAAACTTTATTTATTGTTGAATTGTGTTTAGAAATAATGAAAATCAAATATTCAAATAAAAATCAATGACATTAAGTATATACATTAAATAATTGTTATTTATATAATAATTCTTCAAGTGCTCACAATAAATTTTAAATAAAAAGAAAACACATAAATTAATTACAAACATTAAGTGATTCTTAACAAGTGCTTCAAGATCGCTCATTAGTCGAATTAATTCTTAAAAAATTTACAAGGGAATTGATAAATTCACAATAATTGTTAACTTCTCACATTAATTTAGGTAAAGTTAGTTTAACTTTTCAAGATTATCTGAAGAGAGGATTTCATTTTGATCAATGTGTAAACTGATATGAGAATAAAGAGAAAAGAAAAATGAGAGAGAGAGAGAAGGTAGGAAGATCTATCTTTCGGGCTTGAGACTTTCTGGGCTCCCCGTAAACATAATAGATCGCCGCCTGCTTGTAAAAACTAACTAGCAACTAAGCTTTCTTCCAAATGGACTTTTCTCTGCTAAGCTCATTGCACAACGAAGGCTACAAAAAGCTTTGAACTCGCATAAGGAAAATGGACCACCACATTCCAAGTAAATTAGGTTAGGTATATCTACTGGGCTTTTATTCCAAAGGGATTTTCAACGTACTTCTATGTCTCTCCTGTATGTCTGTGTATGTAGGGGGATCTGTCTCTTTCAGTACTCTGCCCACTTCCGCAAGTCTAATTAATGAGAAATTTCCCTGTCATTTCTGTGTTCATTCTGACAACAATAATCAATTCAAGGATAAGTTGATAATTTAATTATTCTAAACCGCATTCCTATTTATGGACTTACTGGAATCGGCCCCTAGGACTTGATTTTGAGTTTTAACCACCGGGCTACCTAGCTGCAGGCTACAAGTCTAGAACCATAGCACCCTAACTTACGTTCTAGCTTCTAGAGTAATTGAACTAGCTAACCAACATTCCGGCTTTTGATTATTATTATTTTTTTGCGTACAAAGAAGAAGAAGAAAAAAAACTGAAACCAAGGTCTGATGAATTAGGTGCCAGCAGCATTAGCTGCTGACCAACACAGAAGACTAGGAGCAGGAGGAGACCGGAAGATGCAGGGAATCCACTTGAGGAGACCCCAGCTTTTCTATGAAACCAGCTCATGAGTGAATATTTTGCTTTAACAAGAACAGAGACAAACACTTAAAACTCGTTAAGAAGATTTCGGAGGGATAAAAGAGAACGAAGTTTCCTTTTCAGGGATCAAACCTTTGTATTTATTACAAAAAAAAAAATTCAACCGTTTCATCTTTTTTTTAGAGGCGGGTGAAAATTCTCCATCCCTGGAAACGTTAAATATGTTAGGAATGTTTTCTGGACAAAAGGGAATATATTTTTTCGATAATTTTAGGGATCAACAAGATATTTTTTTTTAAAAAAAACACATCAAATGCTCATATTTTAATTAAAAAAGAGGAAATTTTCTGGTCCTTGAAGGATATAAGGCTATATAATTAATATTAATTTATTTTAAATTTTTATAAACACTATCAATTTCAAAAATAATATTCGCACTAATAATTAATGTATTGATAAATAAAATACAATACATAAAGAGTATACATTACTATTATATTTCATTCATTTAAATCAAACCATATAAAATTATATATTAAGATTGATAAAAAATTTATTTTATGTAGATAAACTGTTTCCATCCCTCTAAAATAAAATATAAAAATACTCGACAGCCCCAAAAATCTAACATCTTAGAATGTGTTTGGGAGTGTAGTTGTTTTACAAAGTATTTTTCACTCGGAAATATATTAAAATAATATTTTTTTATTTTTAAAAAATTATTTTTGATATTAGTACATTAAAATAATTTAAAAAACAAAAAATAAATTAATTTCAAGTAAAAAAATAAAAAAAATTAATTTTTTTAAAACATAAAAAAAACAAAAAAAAAAAGAATTTCTACTCCCATTCTTGAACTGCCCTGGATAACAAAAGTACCCTCCGACCATCACCTTGGTACACAAATCCTGAAGGGATAACCAAAGATCAGTCTGCAGCCTACACGAAATACGTCAGCTCAGCAGTGGTGCTTTCTTTCTTGTAAATTTTATCACCCGTCTGCCAAGACACATTTTAAGTGGCACAGGATAAGCCACTTGTCCGAGGCTAATAGGATTGTAAATTTTGGCATAAATGCACGATCTCTCATAGATTCCTTAAATTAGTGTAATGTGGGTCATTAGCCTTAATTCGGCGCTTAAAATCTTAAACTGCATTCCCATTCACAAAGAAACCTTTTAAAAATGCGAGAGTGACAAAGTGGTGGCGCTTCTTCTTTTTGCATCAGATAATTACATGTGACTGTGATTATTATCCATCATTTACCCTAACTTGTGTACAATTCTTTTCTCTTTCTTTCAATAATCGAAACCGAATAGTGATATTTTATTAATAACTTGTACCGTGTAATTATTAACCAATTGCTAGTTCAGGAGCAGCACTGCTTTGATATTTGATAATTAAATTAAGTTTGTTTGTTACTTTGTTAATAGTTTTTTTTTAAAGTGTTTTTTTATTTAAAAATATATCTAAATAATATTATTTTTTATTTTTAAAAATTTATTTTTTATATCAACACGTTAAAAAATATTAAAAAATTAATTTTAAATAAAAAATAAAATTTTCTGAGAACAAGTGCATTCCCAAACAAAGCTATGAGAACATTCATAAATGCGTTGAGAAATGCCCGCCTGAAAATGATAGATCAGATTGTTTATGCATGTATCAGAAGTGGAAAAGGAGGAAACATTGCCCACAAAACAGGATGGCTCTATTTTATTATATTTGTATACCAATTGGTCGTCCTGGATTTTAAAAACAATATAGCAAAAGTATGCTTGTAGTTGCGGTTGCCTTTTTATTCATGAGCACAGACCTCATTTTCAGTTTTTTTTTTTCTTTTTGCTAGGATGGCTTGGAGAACAATTTTTATTTATTTATTATTTTGTCAATTCAGTGGCGGAGCCATAATCTTTTAAATAAGAGATCAAATTACCAGTAAAAATTTAATATTTTATGTTATAAATATATGTGTTATATATAGAAATTAATTTGAAATATATATACCGACTCAAGTCTGGCAAAATTAATTTAAAAATACTTTTAAAATGAAAAAATTTACATTATAATTATTCTCTTCAAGATTTTCTATTTTAAAACTGCTTCATAATGATTTTATTTTTAATCTCATTAAAAATATATTTCTCAATATATATAACAAACTTTCATTTATTTATTTCTAAATCTTCTACGGATTAGAAAAGTTCTTGGCAACAATTCTATGCTGACATATGGTACCTAATATCTAAAATTATAGCTTAAAAGGATTGCCACAAATTGATGTTGTTCTTGCTAGCTTGTTGCTTTGTATAGGTGGATTAAACATAAATATTAAATATTTTCTTTTTAATTTATTTATTATGTCCCTAATTTTTTTTGTTGTCCTGTCCTTGATTTTTAATCATTAGTAAATTCATTATCATCATTTTTCATATGAAATTCATAATAAAGTACTTATCAATTCATCAAAACTCATTTCAATTCATATCCATTAGCATATAATATTATACATACACATATTAATTCAACAAATCCATAAATTATTATAAACCCTAACATATTCAATAACTAATTACAAAGAAATAAAACTAAAATTAGATAATGAAACAAATAGAAAAGATAAAGGAAATTTTCATAAAGCATAAAACATAAGAGGTTACTTGCTTGACTAATTAATAATTTAAAGTTTGAAGAGAAATTTTATAGAAGGAAGAGAGTTAGGATTAATAGTGGAAAAAAAAAACAAAGAGCTTTGATCAATTAATTACTAATAAAAAAAATTAACCCTATAAAACTATTTTATTAATATTTTAATATAACAAACTGGTTACAAATAACTACCTTCTAATTTATAGTTTATTATAAACAAAAAGAGTTATATTTTTATCCGGCTAGGATTTATGCGATATTAACTGTTATTTTAAAGTTTTATTTTATTTAATGGAAGTTTTTTGTTTAAAAAACCTTTACTAAAAGGTGAACATCAAATATAGAATAAAAATTATCATTAAATGAAATATAAAATAGCAGCTACGAGCAAGATGAGCTTCACATCTAACCTGTACTAAAGCCTACAAAATTGAATTTGAATATGCTGCAAAAGTTGTACAAAGAAAAGCTGAGAAATCTCTCCAAATAATTATTAGGGGCGGTTGCCCCCTTTTTTCCCATGCGGCTTTGCCACTGTGTCAATTGGATCAATCCAATCACAAATTGTTTTGAGTCTTTTTTACTGACAAATTATGACTTTTTCGTTCATATGGATCCAATCTACCAAGAATTTCTCAATTTGTGGCCGTTAATAGCTTGATCAAAAAGCAAATCACCTAGTTTTGCATCTCATTTCATTTGCCCGAGTCCCTTATTTTTCTGTAAAAGACGAGAATATTCTAGTAAGAGATTACACCAAAAGTACACAAATTTGGCACTTCTTCCCTCCCTGCATTCTAATTTCATATGATCAATTATTAATGTTTTACACAGACTTCACCATAAGTCAATACCTACTCTAGATATTATCTACTATTGCACAGATGGTTTCACAAGCTGGGACTGATAGCCTGAAGGGTCTTCTGCACTTGGTATGGTTGACGAAGTAAGCGTCGCAAGAAGACCACTTTTGGGTTCAACTACATGCTTACAGCTAATTCTACCTACTCTCTGTAAGAAAAAAACAATGGAATGACGTGGACCGACCAGTCACCACTTATGAATCCCATTATAAAACTTGATTCCTCGTTGAGAGGGATGTATGAAAAGTACTGGTCCTTCATTCCACTTTTCATGGTATCCATTATTCAACGAGGCTCCTGATTTTCTAACGTGGAGCAACCCCAAATTTCCAGTCAGTATAATAATAGTATAAGGATAGGGTATGTATTTGCCTTTATAGATTCAACAATACCCAACTTCAGTTCCTCTAGTTGAAAATTTCTCTGTACTTATCTTTTAGTTTCCAAAAAAAATTAATATGATTTCTGATTGAAGGATCGTTTTAAATATATAGCTAATCGGTTTTAAAGGTTTCAAGAATTCCTTAGTTATCACACATGTAAAAACTTGGAAGGAGAAAATGAGATATATATATATATATATATATATATATATATAGGTGAATGATGATGTTTGGAAAAAATCCCATTGTCGTAGGAGTAAGATTCATATATTGGATGATCAGTTAATCTCTTGATTATAGTAATTTGATTTATTTTTTTTATCAAAATGACAGGTAACTGATATATGATGTATGATATGTCAGAGTGGTTGGTACATGTAAAATGTTTTTTTTGGTAGATTTAAGTGTTTTTTAATGTTTAAGTAAGTATCTTTTTAATAAGAAAAGATAATTATATTTTAGAGAGATATTTTAAAAATATATATGCAATAAATAACGAAGATTATAAAGCTTAAGCTTAAAGGATTCATGAAATATTTAAAACTTATAAGTTTTGTTTTTTTTGTTGAGAGGATGGGTTAAATTATAATTTTATTGTGATAGTATTAATGAAGGATAAATATTTTTTATATAAGTATTAATACGAGAAAATATATATGACACATGTATTAATGAGAAATAAATATCTTTTATAGAAATATTAATATAATGAAAATATAGAAGATTTTTATAAGATGTTTTATACAACTAAAAATGTAGAAAAAAGAATGAACCAAAATGTAGCCAAACCCGTGAGAGTTGAGCTCTTCTACCAGGTTAAGCTTATGGTATTATGTTTTTTCTCCCCGCTTAGTCTATGAGTGCTAAGCTCTTCATCTAAGTTGAGTCTATTGACAGTTTTGTCCAAACATGTTATCAAAGATAATAGGTTTTGAGTTTTAAGAATTATTAGAGCTATTAAATTTGGGTTTATTAGAGAAGAACCGGAAGGATAAATGAATAATCTTATAGGTTCAGTTAACTACTTAAACGGTGAGAGGCCATATTTGGAACCTTTTGAATTAAACCATATGATTAACATTACAAAATTTAAAACTGCAAGAGCCAGAGTAGAACATTATTGAACGTTTGGGGGCTAAAATATGGTTTCTCAATATAATATAATATAATTGAAGGTGTATTGTAATAATATTAGCTGCAGGTTTTGGCAGTTTCTTTGGAGCAAAAAAGTCAATAATTGCCACCACTGGGAGGCTGCCACGTGATGGAGGGTGACAATTCCGTCTTAGAATCTGTGTTTTCGTCAAATCTTCTGGAAGAATATTCAAGTAACCACGCGTGGATATACTTCCTCGCAATATTTTTTGTTCTAAAGCAAAATTTGGCTGGCGAGGCCATTTTCATCAGGAGAGTACTTATATATACTCAAATTAAACAAGTACCAGGCATTATTTTGGCCGAGTAGAAATACTAAAGTATGTCAGGCGCAAGAGAACTAGCAGCTAAACTAGTAATAATAAAGTGATAAGAATTAATTAACCAAAGAAAAAAAAATATTTCTAGTTCAAGTCCCAATATTTATATTTATCAATTTATATATAAATATGCTATCAATTAAACATCTCAGTTGATAATTTTTCTCCCGTGATTTGAATCTTCTCTCTACCTTTGTATGTATCTAACGACGATATGAGACACAATCCCAGTACTGTTTATGAAATTGATAAATGTGGGACCTTTTTTATTTTTTTACAATAATTAACTTCTGCTTCTTTGTTCTTGCTATATATATATATATATATATATATATATATACAGGGGCTATGGCACAAGACCCCAGGCGAATGACACTGTTGAATCTTTTTGTGCTAGAGGAAAAGCTACGGTTTAAAAAGTGCGACAGATATTGTTTTAAAAAATATTTTTGATATTAATAAATTAAAATAATTCAAGAATATAAAAAAAAATTAAAATTTTCCAGAATCATTGAAATGTAATTTGAAATACACCTTCAAATCCTATTTTGGAGCAGGATGAGAGGTGACTCTGACAAGGATCTACGCAAGCAATTAATTCACACAAGAATTGCTATATTTTCTTACGGTACCTAATATGCTTGAATTAGAATAGAAAACAATAAAATGGAGAAAATAAATTCAACATGCCATCTGGACTAAACCTTAACACCGAGACCACTGAAATTAAACCAAACCTAGAAAAAATGAATCTCCACCGAAGGTAAACATGAGAAAAGAGGACTTTTTTGTACATTATATTTTGTTTTATTAAAGTAAAATTACTACTTTATATGCTTCGATCATTACGGATATTTTATATAGCTTCAACATGTCCTTCAAATATTAATTACTTTTGGATGCATTCGCTGATTTAGTTGCATTTATACTCCTTTTCTTTCGTAAATATGAGGAGTTGGGCCACAATTATTCTGTAGTCAAGAAATTAAATTATAATTTTAGACTTCATGTTGCAGAAACGACAGGATTCGTTACCGTGTCCCTGTTAAAATTAGTATCAAGAAAATTGCCCAGTGCCCACTATTCAGTTTCATAGATATCATCAACATCATTGTCATCTGTCACCAACCTCCCCAGCATGTTAAACTTTACTAAGATTGTTTTTTCTTTTGAGAATTATCTTAATAAGATTACATGGTCTAGAATCAAAGAACTCAAGTACACAAGTGTTCTAACACGAGGACGAGGAGGCTGGCTTGATTATGATTAAAGTGACGTCATCATTAACAAACATTACTCAAATCCCATCACACACAGCAATAAAAATGCTATACATCTTTTCTCTTACATAATTAGATGAAATGCTAAAAAACAAGCAACAAACATGGTTCAAAGAGCTCCTTTTTTTTTTTTGCCTTGTAAATTATGGTATAGTAGTTAGGAGAGAGCAATTGATGAACAGAAGAGGCCGCATCACACCAGTCTTTATACAGGAGTTGCTGGCCAATTGACCTTTCTTGTGTGGTTCCCGTGGCCATCGTATATCCGTGGGCTTTATACGTAATGATCTTCTAGAAGCCCACAAATTCAAGACCACCTTTTCCCATTCAAATGTGGATACAAGCAAATTAAGTTCCTGAGGGCTTTAAAAAAAAAACATTAAAAAAAGAAAAGAAAATACTAACAATAAAAAGAGAGCGTTTACCAAGCTCTTCGTTTTCCCTGATATGGGGAAAAAATCCATTTTCCCCCGGTTTCCTAACAAACGATTTGTTTTTACCCTAAATTGTAAGACACGGTCATAAATAATTCAAAAGAACCAGTCTCCTGTTTTTTGCCCCGTTAGAACAATAAAGAATTTTCTTTTCATTGATTTTTTGCCCCGTTAGAACAATAAAAAATGACAAAAATAATTAAAAAAAACATGTAAAAAAACAATTTTAGAAAAAAAAACATGTAAAACAAAAAAAACATGAAAAAAACAAAAAAAATGCGAGGAAAAAAAATGACAAAACAAAAAAAATAAAAAACAAATACAAATGAAAAAACAAAAAGAAATATATGGGAAAAGCTATAGTATTTTTTCCATGTGTTTTAGAGTATTAGTTAACCGTTAGAATTTATTTGTTTTCATAGTGAAAAAATATTTTTTTAACAGATATTTTAATGTATTAATATTAAAAATAAAGTTTTAAAATTAATTTTTTTTATTATAATATTTTTAAATAAAAAATAATTGCTGATATAACGAGGAAATGGTTCAAAAGAGGTGGACAGAAACTGTCATTTTCCGCAAGAAATCTGTGTGTCACAACGACAGAAACTGTCATCATTCATTGCATCACATTTTACTTGTCCAAGACTTTGCGTAAAAATAGCTTAATAACAACTCAATTAAAATTCTAATTTTATGACATCAAGAGCAGATTTCTGGTACGAAAATGGTTCGAACTAATATTTTTTCCCCCTCTCCATGTATTAGCTTACGGATGATGTATTTCAAGTACAATTAACTGAGAAGTGCAACTTTAGTACAAATCTAGTAAACTTGGTACATGCTGTGAGTCGATCAGAGTGTTCTTTCTAGTTACCATCTCTAACTGTGGCTTCTGGTCAAAGGAGCTTAGAAATGCACAAATGGCGGCACAACTTGCAGGCCAAGCCTCCATGTCTCATGCTTTCTAGATCATATTGCTCAATGTATTAATCTCCAGTGCAGGCATGCCACGACAAAACCAGCAGCGTTGGGTGGCTGCTGAGATTTTGGAGAGATTTCAAATTATTTTCTTCTGGTGGGTGAGCTCCTCGTGGCTTATCATGAGGTGGACAATCTCCCAATCATGTGTAGCAATTAGCATTAATTTGATGCTCAAAGAAAAATCTGCCTCGAAGAACTTTCCATTTAAAATATATTAATTAATTTAGCTGTTGTTTGGTTCATTTTGTGTCAAGCAGCTATGGATATGGTGAACTTCTCTGGAGGTTGGTGGATGCTGTGTTGGGCAAGCGGACATTTTTTTTTTTTTTGATTTTGCTTAGGGATATCTTACGGTACAAGTTACTTGATTTGGCCAGGGGAGGATTTTCTTGTTCTGATTTCAAGAAAAACGAGGGGAAAATGACTCGAGGTTCTTCCTAACTTGCCTTTATTTATTAAAAATGACCAAAACCGTGTGTGACCTTATTAAAATACAGGCCAGTACTTGGGCTTTAATAGACTTTTCATCTCTTAATTGGTTTACTTTTTTTTTCCCCCCATGTGTCTTCAATTCTTCATTCGTTTGAGCTCGTTTACATTTCCCTTATCTTTGTAAATAGCTTTTGTTTTTTTAGCATTTGACACTGTTAATAAGGATTTCAAATTTTAGTTTCGTCAAAGTTAAAATAATATATTTTTTATTTATAAAAAATATATTTTTCATTTGTTTTGCATGTAAATATTTATTCCACAACAATTTTAACCAAACACATATTTTTTTAAAATATATTTTTTAAAATCGCAACTAAAAATGTTTTTCTTATACCTATTTTTTAAAATCGTAATCATAAAAATTACCACAATACCAAGTACACACTAAACAACGTAGCTATCCTTTTGTTTGAGTAGTTTATGTTTGTACATGGTATTGTCATTAGCTAATTCAACGCTCGTATTTAATTAAATAAATATTAAATTATATACATAAATATATATTAAAAAAGACGAAAAGTTAGGAGATAGATATAGATCAAAATATCTGATTTTGTATTGCAAGGATTTATTTAATTTTTTATATTTAATTACATGATAATAATTTTCTTATAAGAAAAATAATATTTTAAATTATATAAAAATAAAATATTTTTCTAGTATAAATTTGTTTTTCTTATTATTCTATTTTTCTCAAAAAAAAAAAAACAAAATAGAGTTTTCTTAGCAAAGAACGACTTTATTTAATAAAAACTAAATACAATTAGAATAAATATCTAAAAGACTCTAGACAATCTAAAATAATGATAAAAATGATATATATTTAATTAAAACTTATTTATCCTATTAATACAATTTCTTTTTTTAACAATTTGTTTGCAAGAATGTTTATTTTATTAATAAAAAATTATCAGAATCATAAAAGTAATTCCAATAAAAAAATATTGTTCTCATTATTATGATGTAGAAGTTTTAAAAAATATAAGAATAATACACTAGAATCTTTTGGAGTCTAATTTTTATGCAGTCATGTCATAAAAAAAACATTGTGCAAGAAGATGAAAAAACAAAATTTAAGGAAAAAAACAAAGTCAAGTCATAAAAGAATGTATAAAGAAACAGTTGATAATTTTATAAAAAAATCTTATTGAAAAACTAAATATAAATTGGATATTACTTAAAATATATATGTGCATCTCACGCATTAGCATATAATAACTTTTTGAAATTTAATATTATTTAATTTTGGTTAAAATACAATAATACCCTCAATAAAATAAAATAAAAAAATAATTTGAAAAGACATAAATATTTCTTGACACAGTTTTTATCCTACTCACTCGAAAGGAATTTAAGTATAGTAGTCCTACTATACATTCAAATATAAAAAAGTGAAAATATCCCTAGATTAAAGGCATATATTTTTTGGTTTCTAAAGACATTTGAGTATTTTTATTGTTTATATAAAACCAAGGGATCCTATTAACCTCCTAAGGTAGGCAGGACAAATGATATTTGATTGAGGTGCAAAATAGTAATTTCATGGTGAAATATATCTTATGCTACAGTAAATTAAAATTGTCCCAATATCCTCCCGTTTTAATTAATTAATTGTTTTTACTACAGACGATAGGTTTAACTTTAGAATGTCAACTGACGCCCCTCAATTTGAAGAAAAATAGAGATGTAAAAATGGGGGCTGATGATTTTATTTATTTATTATGACTAAAATGATCCTCTTGAAATTATTACAAAAGCTATAATCCTCGGTATCAGTGCAGGTTCTTCATATTGAAGCAATTTAATTTTAAATATTCTATATTTTATTTATTATTGAACAGTATTTTTTTATTTATTGTTTTTAATGTTATTTTTATGTTAATTATACTCTGACTGTTATTTTTTTTTTATATTACAACTACAAAGGATTATTTGAATACATTAAATATGAATTGATTTATGATTTTATATTATATCAATTAGATAATGGACAAAATTGTGATAGAAAAATCAACCTAACCTCATCACGGGGTTTATTTTGCTGGTTGCCATATGAAGCTGACAGCAAATCGACGCCTCCTAACCATAGCAAGATCACAAGACATTGATTTTTCAAGCGGTCCATTTGGAAAACTAAATGTAGCTTTCGAATCTAACAGCATATCATCAGGTGTAGACTGAACATGTGGAGAGGTACAGAGTTGAGACTTCATAAGCACTCTATATCCCTTGCTAATTTGACTGATTGTTGCCTTAACAAACCTATCACCTTCTAGCATTCTACATTTATAGATCCTTCAAGATTCTAGCTAGGCACAAACCTTTCTAAAATATCAAATGCCCTTTAAACGATCTAGTGATAGGGGTA
Source organism: Populus nigra (assembly GCF_951802175.1). Lineage (NCBI taxonomy): Eukaryota > Viridiplantae > Streptophyta > Magnoliopsida > Malpighiales > Salicaceae > Populus > Populus nigra. The sequence goes on from NC_084859.1 coordinate 15,392,794, forward strand.
TTTTAGTTTTTTTATACGGTTTATTAATTATTAAAGAATTGATGGGAGGGAGGTATACGTGTGTTTTCTAATTAGAAGTATATTAAAACAATTTAATTACCCCCCAAGTTAAAATTTGTTAAACTTCCAGACAAGAGGTATTTTTATATTTTTATTTTTTAAAATACAGTAAAATAATAGTTTTACCCTTCAAAATTTAAACATGCATCTGGGAGCTTTTTCATCTTTTCACTTAGTTTTTTTTTATTACTGTTTCATGAAGAACAATTTGATTTTCTTACATTTACTAAATACTATTTAAATGGAAAAGGCTACTTGCACGTGAAAGGAGCCCGTGCACTTCAGGCGGCGTCTCCCGATGACCAAAAATATCATTTCACCGTGTCATTGGAAGTGCCGCCGCTTCCTCTTCTTTTCCACATTAACGTTTTCTTTTCTTTTCTCTCCTCTCCTTATAAAATTATAGTTTGGTCCTTTTTGTTATTGATATTTCAACTTCAGTTATTATTCTTTTGATTTTTAATTTTTGTTCTTAACTCTTTTGTAAAAGTTTTATTTGTTTTCAATTTCATCTTTCAATGCTAATTTATCATGTTTTTTTTTTTAATTTGGTTCTTATTCTTTTTATTTCTATTTTTTTCTGTCCCTTTTTAAAAGGTTTTATTGGTTTTCAATTTCATTATTCAATCCAAATTTATGGTATATAAATTTTTTTCAATTTATTCCTCATTCTTTCGGTTTTTTATCCTTATGTTAAAGTTATTTTTCTTTTCAATTTTACCTTCCAATAAAAAATTTGCAGATGCCCTTTAATTTTTTAATTTTGATTTTTATCTTTATTTTTTTAATTTTTAATTTTTGTTTTGGATCATTTTAAATAATTGATTTTTTTTGTTTTTGTTTTATCCCCTAGTATTTTAATTTGCTAGGGATTGAGCTCCAAGGTTTTTTCATATATGGTGTTTCTAGTCTAACAACTTAGATCATGAGTTTGAAAAGTTAATGGAGTTAACATTTTTTTTGGCTTTTTTTTTTTGATTTCATCATTTGATGTTATTTTTTTTAAAATAACTATGTGGTTTATTTGATTTCTTTTCTATCGGGTTATCTTAACCTCACGATTTTAGATATGAGTTAGGTAAGTTAACCCAAACTAACGTAACTCCTATTTTCTAGGTTACATGTCTATTGTGCTAACTTAGGTTGACTCGGACTAAGTTTTTATGTTTTTTTTACCAAAGTTTATCCTTCCATATTTAATTGGTTGAAAATTGAACTATATTAATTTTCTTCTCTTGAAAAAGGGTTTTTTCCCTAAGTTATTATTATGCAACAAAAATATAAAAATAAGATTAAAGTTAAATAAATAAATAAACAACTAAAAAAAACCCCCTGAATCTACTCCGTTAACTTGACCAACCCGAACTCCCGGCAGCCATGCAATATTTTTTATTTTAAAGGTAAATTAATCATATTATTATGCAACAAAAATATAAAAGAAATTAATTTATCTAATTTAATTTAAAAATATAAATTAAATCATGTGAAAAAATTATTTTATCTTTAAATTGCTTTTCTTTGACTGTCAATATATATATATATATATATATATATATATATATATATATATATATATATATATATATATATAAACATCATTGTAGTATAGCGATACACAGTATAATGATTATTGTTCCACGATGAAACACCGAGTACTTTAGTTTTTTTTAATAATTGATCAATTGCATACACACTTGCATGAGCTAGTCTATTAATTATTGTGGTGTGGCTGGATCATTTTTTTTTCCCGCTTAAGAGTGGATGGTAAACCATCTCCATCTTCACGGCGGATTCGCGATAATAAACTATAAATGAATCTAATAGCACACCTTCTTCTTCTTCTTTTTAATTTTTAATTTTTTTTTATCTAAACGGAGAGATATATTAATTATTATTCATTTGAAATACCATATTTATCCTTCCAGTTGTTAATTAGGTATGCCTCACGTCAAATTTACGAACTAACTAAGATTAATTTTCATGTGAGTGAAACTGTGTGACACTGTAAGATTAATTAAGAGATAATTGTGAGTCGGTAGGCTCGAAATTCAAGCATTATATTGGTTAAAGGTCATGATCACATATAAGAAGATGTTCTACTGTGTACAGAAGAAAGAAAAATTGTGGCCCAGTAGGGTTTTTCACCACTTAGAGGCCATCACACGAATTGTTGCCAACATTTGCCAATCATGTTGAGAATTTTCAAGCTGGCAAAATCTGAAGTTTTGGAGAGGCGAACGGATGGAGGTAATTCCATGCAATTAAATATTTTGCAGAAATTAGAGAGTTATGGTGGGATTGCCGTTCTTACTATCAGCAACATCACAAAAATATATGCTATGGAAAAGACAGGCTACAATTTCCTAAACAATCGAAGACTGGTCTCGTTGTTTGTTTGTTGGATTTTACAGAAAAGCAATATCTTTCCTTCACTTTAGTACGAAGTTGAGTGGAATTTTAAGGGAATGCTTGGGGTATGTAGCTGCGGTTGTGTTTTTAAAATAATTTATTTTTTTTTATTAAAATTTAATATGGTTTATATGTTTTGAATTATTTTGATGTGCTGATGTCAAAAATAATTTTTAAAAAATAAAAAAATATTATTGACATGTATTTTAGCACGAAAAGTTATTTGAAAAATATCTGCAATCACATGAGCAAACACGCTCTAAACCTATTTCACTTGAATCAAGACAGATAACTGCCCTATCAAACTATTATTACCATCAACAAATGAAGAGGATTAAATAGTATTTTCCCAAATTTTAATATATTTTCTCTCAATTATCTTTTATCTTTGACGAACATTCTCAACTAGTACTGTAAGAAAACAAAATTCCCCGGGCTGAGGTGAAGTTGACTCCAAAACGATCCCCGAGATTGAAAGCCTAAAAAACCCACAAACATGGAATATTTATTATTATTATAGCTCCACGGCATCTTTCCTTTTCCTCTTTAATTTCTCCGAGTATAAACGCGTTATGCGAAAAACTAACTCATCACAAAAGCGGAAAAGAAGACTACTACTGCTAGTCTGCTACTAGCTAAGCCACTGCTCGAAGGAGAATGACAGAACCATTGCTAGCTAAGTGGTCACAGAGCACTAAACAAAAAACAATCCTATCTCTGTATATAGATACTCCTTCCCTCCTGCCCCCCTGCATCTCTAGCTAGTCCTTTTTTTACACGCACCCACAAGATTATTAAACCTTTGTCTTTTTCTTGCCTTTTTTGTTCTTCAAAGTTTCTTTGTCCAGAGAGATCTTTTTTTTCCTCCTTAATCTTCTCTCTCTAGAATAGCAGCAGAAAACAAAATAAAACTCCGCGTGTTTATGTCTTTTCCATTAGATCCCCAACGCGTTCTTCGACGACGACTAGAAATACCAACATTTCTTCTTCTCCTCCACTTCCTTAAGACTTCATCACTGATCCTTCCGCATTCTCACCGAAATTCCATTTCACCAAATCAATGAGAGGTTCATTGCCTAAACACGAGCGGCGATGGGCCTCAGACACGGTTCCCGGCAATGCAACGATGAGCGCCGGGACATCACCGGGAACTGAGTCTGGCGAGGAGTTTGTTGAGGTAACACTTGATTTACAAGATGATAACACTATCGTCCTTCGCAGAGTTGAGCCAGCAACATCTACGGTTATCAACATCGATGATGTTTCTTTTACTCCCGGTGGTTCGGTGTCTGCCGGAGCTGTAACTCCGGTCTCAAGATCGCCGACGATCAGGCGGAGTTCATCGAATAAGATTTTGCAATTTTCTCAAGAGTTAAAAGCTGAAGCTGTAGCCAAAGCTAAGCAGTTTTCGCAAGAGTTGAAAGCTGAGTTAAGGAGGTTTTCTTGGACTCATGGACAGGCTGCTCGGGTGTTATCAGCTTCGGGAAATAGCGGCGGCGGTTTTGAGTCAGCTTTAGCTGCTCGTGCTTTGAGAAAGCAGCGAGCGCAGCTGGACCGGAGTCGGTCTGGTGCGCATAAAGCTTTGCGTGGATTGAGATTTATAAGTAATAACAGTACAAAAACAAATGGGGTTGATGCATGGAGTGAAGTTCAAAGCAATTTCGAAAAACTTGCTAAAGATGGTTATCTTTACAGGGCCGATTTTGCACAATGCATTGGTTTGATTCTACTCTTACTCCTATTTTCCTACTGGTTTTAGTAGTTAGCTGTCTCCGCACCACCTTTCATGTTACCGAGTTTAAATTATTATTACTGCTACATTTAGACATTTATAGATAAAAAGAAGAAGAAAAAAAGTAAGCGCAGCCAGAATATTGAAGATTCAGTTGTTAAGTAGTCATTATGTCTTGTAAATTAATTATTGAAATAAATGCTGTTGTGCTTTGAAAGGAATGGAAAATTCGAAGGAATTTGCTGTGGAGCTTTTTGATGCCTTGGGGAGGAGGAGGAGATTGAAGGTGGACAAGATTAGTCGAGATGAGCTTCACGAGTTTTGGTCACAAATTACCGATCAAAGCTTTGATTCTCGACTCCAGATCTTCTTTGATATGTACGCATCGTCGTTACATTTGTTATGGGCTACTATAACTAAACTAAATTAACGACTTCTTTAATTCCCTAATTAATCCGTCACTTTTCTTCTTCTTCTTTTTTGTTCAAAAAAAGAAAAAAAGCTTAACTGCGATCAGGCAAAGCAAGGAAATTGAGTTTATATATACTCCACCGAACAGAGACGATCAGAGGACAAGAGCGTCTTTTCATCTGAGCCCCAATTATTGAAAATGTGATTAAACAACATTGAATTATTTTCTTGGCCCCCTCTGAGATGGCATCTATGAACGAGTCGGCCTAATTTTAAATAGATGAGCAAACCTAATCAAATTAAAGTAGTAGGTTCACTGATTTAGTATTTAAGTTGTTTTAAGTAAACTCTTTTTTGTTGTTATATGTGTTTACAGGGTGGACAAGAACGAAGATGGTAGGATCACCGAAGAAGAAGTGAAAGAGGTATCCAGATTAATTAATAAATCATTAGCTTATCTCTTTCAAAAATCCATTTTATTTTTCTCTCTTGAAGTGTTTAGTTTTAATTTAACGTGCATGAATTAGCCAGCACTCTGTCAGGTCCTCCTTGCAGACATAAAATAAGAGCTGCCCTTTCCAGGGCTAGAGAAATTAAATCCAAAATGACCCCTTGATTATATCAGAACTGTTGCCCTAGCTCTTTAATTGTAAATTAAAATGAGATTCAGCCCTCTATCAATAATCGCTGAGGATTCGGTGACCATAAATTCTTGGAGGATCTAAAACTAACTCCTCCGAACACGAACCCATTTTTTTCTTAATCTCTGACGCAATTCCCATGTCAACAAGCATCTTTAACTTGAAGGGGAAAATGTTTAATACAGGGGGGAGGGGCTTTTGGAGCAAAAGTCTTTACTTTGCGCGATAAATCTGTTTATTAATTTGCATTTTCTTTACATAAATTGGTAGATTATCATGCTAAGTGCTTCTGCAAATAAGTTATCGAGATTAAAAGAACAGGCAGAGGAATATGCAGCTTTAATCATGGAAGAGTTGGACCCTGAAAGACTTGGCTACATCGAGGTGGGTCCTCTTGAGTTTTAATTTCATATATATATATATAACATGCATGCTGGAAACTTTACAGTGATTCTAGAAGGAGTTAGGTGGGCCTAATATAATATTCATCTTTAATATTGTTTCATTTTCATTTCATTAGCTAAATAAATTTGTTTAATCAGAGTCAAATTGATCACTTATCTAGTTTCGGGTCATAATTACAATCTTAATAGGAAAATAATAAAATTAAAGACAGGCACAGCATTTGCATTAGACTTCTTCTTCTTCCAAAGTCCATTGTTAGGCAACAAAGCCTAACAGATTAACTTACCAAATCTTGATGGTTCACAGCGTCGTTGTTGTTGAAACGCGCACGAAGAAAGAATGAGACAAGAAGAGGAGAAAAAAAGTTTATTTATTTTTATTTTTTATTTTTATAGATGGCGTAACTAATTTGGTTAAGTAAGATTATTTATGTTTTCAATGTGTTGTCATTCCTCTAATCTTCAAAATCCAGCAAACCTTGTAGATTTTTGCAAGCCCAATTTCTATCCCTGAACCTTTATCATTTCAAATTATCACCTCTGGTTTGAAGTCAAAGAAATACCTAAAAAAATATTATTCCCTAATTTAAAGTGTCTTGGTGACCAATACTCTTATTCCCAGTAAAACATCATTTTTCATAGAGCATGTTTAAGATATGAAGTAAATATTATTTTTTAAAATATTTTTTACTTGTAAACATATTAAAATAATATTTTTTATCTTTTCAAATTTATTTTTGACATTAACACATTAAAAAAATAAAAATACATTAAAAAAATTATTTTTAATTTTTTTTCAAAATTTAATAGAAAATAGGTTCACCTCGAGCCCCAAACAAGGTTTAATTCCATAATGGATAATTTGAAAATCATTCCTGCCACAGTTGACCTGAGAAACATAGATGGATACCCGAGTGGACTCACGGTGTTTGCCTCGAATAATGCTTGGCCTTCACTCATACATTATGCATTACGCGTGTGGCATTGCGCATCAGTTGACATGATCCATCTTCTCTTGTCCCCTAGTAATGCCATTGCTGATGATTTTGTTGCAATCTTGTTTTTCTTTTTGTTGCTGAAAATGATATAAAGCTATGGCAACTAGAGACACTTCTTCTACAAAAAGACACGTATCTGAACTACAGTCAAGCTCTAAGCTACACAAGCCAAGCCTTGAGCCAAAATCTACAGGGGCTAAGAAAGAGAAGCCCGATAAGGAGAGCGAGCAAGCGATGTGTATACTTTTTTCAGGAGAATTGGAGGAGAATTTGGGTTTTGGCATTATGGGTTATGATAATGATTGGATTATTCACATGGAAATTCTTGCAATACAAGCAGAAAAATGCTTTTCACGTCATGGGTTATTGCCTCCTAACAGCTAAAGGCGCGGCAGAGACATTGAAGTTCAATATGGCTCTAATTCTCTTGCCAGTGTGTAGAAATACTATCACTTGGCTTAGGTCCACAAAGTTGGGTCACTTGGTGCCCTTTGACGACAACATCAACTTTCACAAGGTATACACAAGGTTACCTACCACCTCCTCTTCTTGCCAGTATTGCGTTTTTATTACGTTTACATGCTTTGGGGTCCCCCACGGGAGACTTTTGCTAGAAAGTCAATACATTGGTTGATCTTTAGCCATGAAAATAGAATAATTTGCGAGCACCCAAACAGTGGTCATGAGGGATATTTATTAGATGCGATACGTCAACAGGCAGCAATAGTTGACAACTAATAGGCTTTCATACTCTTCTTTTTTCCCATTAGATAACGTTAATTGTTAACCACAAAAACAAAAGGTGAAGTAAAAAAAAAAACGCATGTTGGACCAAAACAAAAAACAAAACTATTTTAGATGTTTTAGTGGTGGTTTTGAAAAAACAAGACAAGAGCTTTACGAAGGTGAAGTACTCATCTATACATTTATTTCTGGTAAAAATATCATCCTTTAATTTCAAATCCAATAAAAACTAAGTCAGTGAACAATTAAGTGTTTTTTCTTTTATCTAAATCATCATTTAAAAGCCATCCTTACGCTAGCTAAGACCCAAATGCCTGTGTCATATAAAACTGAAGAGCAAATTTATAAGAAGCTCATAACTAGCTAGTCCAAAGCTATTTTACCATTGATGAAAGATATATATAACAATAAATAAATTCAAAGAAGCTTAAATGAGTTTATTGCTGTACAAATTGACACCATCTAATTGCAATGGATTGTCTTAGAAGACATTCATTCATTTACTTACGGTAAATTACTTTGATTTAATATGTCTTACATACATGCAGACCATAGCAGCAGCAATTGTAATCGGGGTGATTCTCCATGCTGGAAACCATCTAGCTTGTGATTTTCCAAGGCTTATAAATTCATCTGATGATTCCTACGAACAGTATCTGATAAATGACTTTGGTGGAAAGAAACCTTCATATGCAAAATTGGTTAGAGGGGCTGAAGGTGTGACTGGAATTCTTATGGTGATCAGCATGGCAATTGCATTTACACTTGCTACGAGATGGTTCAGGAGGAGCCTCATTAAGTTTCCAAAACCCTTTGACAGGCTTACTGGATTCAATGCATTCTGGTATTCACACCACTTGTTCGTCATTGTCTACATCTTGCTTATCATCCATGGTGTATTCTTGTATCTCGTGCATAAATGGTACAAAAAGACGGTATGAATCAGAAATCTTTTCCTTATTAGTTTTAACAGCAGCGAGTGTTTGCGAGAGTAAACTGATGGTGATTTCTTGCTTGCAGACATGGATGTATCTTTCTGTTCCAGTTTTACTATATGCAGGAGAAAGGGCCCTCAGGTTTTTTCGTTCTGGCTTCAATACTGTCAGGCTCCTCAAGGTATAAAATCTTGAAGACCTCGGTTTGATCTTTTTGAAAGAGCCCTATAAAGTACTGGAATACTTCTGTAAAGTTGAAGACCAACTGTACTAGATTTTTGTCTATAATAATATCTTTTTTCTTCCTTACATTCAGGTTGCGATTTATCCTGGAAATGTTCTCACATTGCAAATGTCTAAGCCTCCCCAATTCCGATACAAGAGTGGACAGTATATGTTTGTCCAGTGCCCTGCTGTTTCTCCATTTGAGTGGTAAGTCACTATTAATTTATCAACTCACGTGAAAATACATGTCATTTTCGGTAGTTTACAACACTTTCAGCTGTAGTTCAAAAGATTTTCGGTCGTCAAATACATCCAGGGAAACTGCTAACAAGAAACTTGCTCATCATATGCTTTAAGCTAATGTTATGCTTATTCTCTTTATGAATGCTCGTTTTTCGGAGTGATTAATTTCATTAGCTGATGAAAGGTAGTGAGTTTTTTTTGGCAGGAATCAGTGATTGCTTTCTTAAATTCCGTGATTGTTGATCAATTGATACCACCAATGTGAATTAGTTTCTATGTTCTGATACCTGATTTGCATTGTAACTTAATATGAGCAAGCTTTTATTTTTCCACCCAGGCATCCATTTTCAATCACCTCCGCGCCTGGTGATGACTACCTTAGTGTTCACATTCGGCAGCTAGGTGACTGGACTCAAGAACTAAGAAGGGTATTTTCTGAAGCCTGTGAATGTCCCGTGGCCGGTAAGAGTGGACTTCTCAGGGCTGATGAAACAACAAAGAAAATGTACGGAATATGTCTATACTAATTTCCTTCCCTTTTCTCATTCTATTTTCGCCTTTGGATAGCGTTTTCTGATTATATTGTTTATGTAACATTCTTCTCTAATGACAGTTTGCCGAAGCTCTTAATAGATGGGCCTTATGGTGCACCGGCACAAGATTACCGCAAGTATGATGTGCTGCTGCTTGTTGGTTTGGGAATTGGTGCAACACCTTTCATCAGCATTCTAAAAGATTTGCTTAATAACATTGTCAAAATGGAGGAGCAGGCAGTAAGTGACAAGAAAACTGACTTTAACTTTCCAATCTACAATAAGATGTCTCTTCATCCACGGTAATCTCTTAAATGCGTAGTCACAAGTCTGATTCTTATTCTCAGGATTTGGTCTCGGATATCAGTAGGACATCAGACCTGAGCATTGGAAGTAATGATACTTCATCCTCTAACAAAGTTTCAACGAAACGTAAAAAGGCTGTAAGGACCACCAATGCTTATTTCTATTGGGTAACAAGGGAGCAGGGCTCTTTTGATTGGTTCAAAGGAGTCATGAATGAAGTTGCAGAGCTTGATCAAAGGGTAATTAATGTCCATTTAAGTAAATTAGAAAGATTTCTCCATTTTGCTTCGTTTCCTTGATTGTTGACTTGTCATTGGACTACTCCAGGGTGTGATTGAGATGCATAATTACTTGACCAGTGTGTATGAGGAAGGAGATGCCCGATCAACCCTCATTACCATGGTCCAAGCCCTAAACCATGCGAAAAACGGTGTGGACATTGTCTCTGGCACCAGGGTAAGACCAATCTTTTTGTTTCAGGCTCCTCGTATGTTCATCTTGTGGGTCCTAGGTTATATCAGCAGGAATTTTCCAAAATTTCTGGCACCTTCAAAGAGATATAAGTTACATTCTCAGCAGGCAAGTGACACCATGCAGTTCTACTAACAAATCCCAAACTCTTTCTTTAGGTGCGAACGCATTTTGCAAGGCCTAATTGGAAAAAGGTTCTTTCTAAATTATGTTCCAAGCACTGTAATGCAAGGATAGGTGAGTATTCCTTCCAGCCAACATATTTCTTTTCAATAAAGAAACCCATCATTTTGTTCTAAATATATCACTGTGGTTCTGGAGCAGGCGTGTTTTACTGCGGGGCACCTGTCTTGGCCAAGGAATTAAGCAGGCTCTGCTATGAATTCAATCAAAAAGGTTCCACAAAGTTTGAGTTCCACAAGGAGCATTTCTAAGTGATCAGGGGGGTGGTATACATAGCGTTTACACCTTTTTTTTCTCAGCAAAACTTCCTCTAACACCCCCGATGCAAAATAAGAAGTTCTGCGATAAGACAATGAAGCTTTTGTACAGTGTTGGGCAGAAAAAGGAAAATGGGGGAGTTAAAAAAAAGAAGATAAATAGATATACTGAAATACGTGGTAACATATTAGTAACACCAAGCAGGGCCATAAAAATAATCCTGGCTGGTGAGATTGCTTGAGGTTTCAACGATAAACCTGTGCTAGTTTGGAGGTGGCAAGTGGACGGCATTGCTGAGAGCAAGAGTGGGTTACAGATGCAATGGAGAGGTTGAGATTATTGAGAAATGATATACATAGTTTCATTTTGTCTTTTTTCTTTTATATATATATATATATATATATACACACACATATATAGTTTCATCGAGTGTTAGGACTGCCATTGTAAAAGTAAATGGGGTCCTAACCTTGCTATTAGAAATAGATTTTCTGTTCGTTGAAACCGTAACACTTGATGGTTGAGTTGATAGCATTTGGATTAAGTATCAGTTCTTGTATTCTACTCATTGCTTTTAGTTCTTTGATGTACTTTTCACTACTTTTCTGGAATTGCATCTCCTAACAAAAAGAATGGATGGAGATTAAAATTAAAATAAAAAATAAATTTTATTTTTTATTAAAGGATAAAATTAAAAAAAAGATTAAAAAAATAAGTATCAAAATTAAAATAAAAAATAAAAAATAAAATTTTGAGTGAAAGGGTGAAATTAAAAAGAAGAATCAATTTAACAATTAAAAAAATAAGTATTAAACTGAAAAAATAATATATCATAAATTGATATTAAATAATAAAATTATAAAAAACAAAAAACAAAAAACAAAAAAACAAAAGAAATACCGAAGTTGACATAATAAATAAGAAGATAATTTTAAAATTTTAAATGAGAACGGGGTGTTATAGTACTTAATTAATTTTGTAGCAAAACTATTAAAATGACCTCATACATCTAATTTTATAATACTTTCAACAGTACCAACATATGACTCGCAAAAATCTTAATTTTTTTTTGTAATATATTTCGAAGAATTCTTCGTAATTACACCCCTATTATAAATGGTCTCGCACTGTCTACACATCAGCTTTCAAACCATCCAAATCTAAGTTGTTTCAGGCAGGCTCATTTCTCCTCCTGGGGTAGCAGTTGGGCCCATCTGCGTGTGTAGTCTCCACGATTTTCATATATTCTGGGTTGGATTGGGCTGTAGGCTGTTCTAATCTTGGGCTTTCACCTCGCTCGATCAAAATATTGTCAAGTCTTGGTCCTTTCTTCAAGTAATCTGGGTTTCAAGCGCATAATGAGCTCCGGGCTCTATCAGGCTTTAGAAAGGATCAATATATGATTCTCCCTGGCTACAGGTGTTTTAGAGTTTTAGCAGTATTGTTTTTCATAATGTTTTTTTTGTTTATAAATATATAAAAATAATATTTTTTATTTTTTAAAATTTATTTTTAATACCATCATGTCAAAAATATGTAGAAATAAATATATAATAATTTTGAAAAAAATTGAATTTTAAGCCACAATCCTTTGACTCGACTGCTTGACATAAAGGGTTTTTCTCCTGCATTATTATCATCAAATTTCAATACAAATAAAAAAAATGCGAGAAAGTTTTGTAAAAATTTAGGTATGGGTGGCTTGTTTAAATTTAGTACAGATTTAAGCATAAACTGCTGATAAAAAGAAAGGGTAAAATCTTTGTAAACAAGTTTTTCCTACATTTACATAATGGCGCCTCCACGTCCTAGGACTGCTCCATCGAGGTTGCTAAAAATTCAATACAGCGGACGGCTCCTCTTTTTCATGCTGCTACTGTATAAAAAGGTGATTCAGCACATACGCATAAGATTATAAACCTAAAACAAGAGGTCTAGTTTCCTAAAAACCCGAAGAAAAAATTAACCCTACTACTTCACCCTCTACAAGCTCAGGAAAAATGTCCCAAGGCAACCAAATTGTTCCTTTTAGCACCAGCTAAATCTCATCGGAAAAGCGACGAAGAGTATGCCACGGTACAACCCAAAGCGTTACGGTAAAAAACAAGTGGCAAATGTTTTGCATATTTTCTTGCTTTAATTGTCATCCTGAGTGCAATCAACTTAGTTTTTGCACTAATTGTGATGCCAAGAACTCCTGATGTTATATTATGCTTGGTCGCCGTCGAAAATCCAAGTAATGGTAACAGTAAAGTCCTTCCATCCAACATGACACTAGCTGCTGAGTTTAATAACAAGAACAAAAAGTTCGATCTCTTCAGATTTGAGAATACCAGGGCTAGTGTTCTGTACGAGGGCATGGTGGTTGGTGTCTTGGTGAAGCAAAATTAAGCAACGGAGGATTGAATCAGAGAAATTAACGGGGTGAATATTGTTGTGAATGATAAGTCATCAGATGGGTTAGATTGTCACTTCTATCATAGGTTACAAGCTTGCCTGCAAAACAAGTCATTGTTGATACATGGAACCGTGTGATGCTTAAGTTAATAAATGCATGACGAGTGAAATGTGTGAGGAGCAGGTAGAGTAATGTTGTGTATGAGCTTGAGTTACAGCTTATTTTTTTATGTGGTGACTTGTGATATTTATAAATATAGGAGGTCATATAAGCTTATACGGTGCAGAGAAAAAAATAATTGAAAATATTTGTTTTACCATAAAGTTGAGTAATTGGTTAATGTGTAACGTTTACCACTGGTTAATAGATTGATGCTGGAGAGTAATCCACTGAGGAAAAAATAGTCAGATTAGGAGAGCTGGTGTAGAATTAAGCTGGTTGACAGCGCAACCGAGTTCAATTCCTTTTTTTTTTTTTTTTTCTTTCCTAGTAATATCATATCAAGTTCAATTCAGGATTTAGGGTGCAGAAAGTGTACAAATTTACATATAAATCTTAGTTGTTTTTCCCCTAGTGTACTATTTGTACAATCGTTTTGTTGTTTATAAAAGGTTTGGAGAATATATATACATTTTGGAAGTAAATTAATTAATTAATTGTTTTTTGGTAATTCCATATACTAGGACTGCTTGGCTAAATCTTCAATTTCCTTTTCGCCATAATTCATTCATTCAAATTTCAATGTTTGAGTGAATTTGATATGCTGGCATATTCTCAGATACTAAGCTGGAATATAAATCAAAGGGGCACAAAATATTCATCCATAAAAGGATCAAAGGAGAGACGGCATTCTGAAATATATCTTGAACTTGTTTTCATTGAATACATGTTATAATATGATAAGATGTAACATGATGATTTGAAAGCAATTTTTTTCTTGCTTTGATTCTACCTTGAAAGTCAGTCAAAGTCTGTGACACTTTTCTATTCTACTGAATGAAATTTCTATCAATGAATTCTTTGATGTACAATATTATAATAAAAGCTAAATAATACGAGGAATGGTTATAGATTATAGATTAAGAGATTACTGTATATTATAATAGTGATTTCACTTTTAATTTTTTATTTTTTTCATGCAATGTTTCTTTGGTTTTCTTTTTCTTTCCCGGTAAATAGATGGCAGACGCATCATTAAGAAGGCGCGTGTGAAGCTTTCCAATGATCAAATCTGGTAATCTATTATCTCACTGGATGCGCAGTTGTACCTTCTTTCACATGGTGTGGCGCGTGTAGACAAATAATGATTGGATTGCCGTCGGTAATCGATTGTTTACGTTTTTTCTTTCTTTTCTCTCTCGTGACAACTGAAGTGCGCGATTATTCTTTTTGTTTGTTTTTTTTGTCAAATCAGGCATATTTGTCATACCCAAGCGTCTGTCAATCATGTCAGACCCGTGCGCCAGGTTCCAAGAACTTCATATTTTTTAAAAGCATGATTGAACTGCGAAAACAAACATTGTCTCATTCAAGCAGGATTTTTCATTTATATGAAGTAGAACTTAACTATTTTTCAAAAACAAATTCTTTTTTATTTGTGCACCATATTTTATAAATTTGTTATATTTGAAGAGAAAAGAATGAAAAGAAAAAAATTGAGCTCTAAATGATTTATTTCAAGTTTTCAAAAATAAACTTTTCTTTTTTATATGCATTGCGAATGAAAATATTAATTTTATGTTTCCATCCAAGTGTTTGACAGTTTTTTAAAGGGTTCGTGTTTTTTTAAATTTGAGATGTTGCATGATCTAATTGCCAAAGTTTGTTACAAGAAAAGTTTATTCTACATTATAACTATTAGTATATACGAAAATCTGAAATATATGATCATAAGAGAAAACTTTTGAATTTTTTAATTGATACATTATGTTGTAGGAAAAGAAAATATTGTATATTTAAAAGATTTATTGTCCTTTTGAATTTCTTAATTTGTGCAATTTTATAAATGATTTCTTCACTAAAATTAGGGATTAATAAAGAAAAAATGAGTGAGTGTGTGACAACAATGCCAGACCCACACTTGAGTCTGGCAACCATACCAGCACAAACACCTTGGCTTTGGTAGGCGTTTGGATTTGGCTAGGTTGCCAGACCCCAACGCTTTGGGTCTGGCATTCAAAAAAAGACGCATGGTTTCGGTATGGTTGCCAGACCTAGACACTTAGGTCAAAAATAAAATTAAAAATATTAAAAAATAACAGTACAAAAGCGAACCCAAATCTATATTTTGAAATTTTAAGGATTAATTAACTAGTTTTATTGAACTAGAGAAGAAGGAATAAGTTATAATTAACGTTCTCAAGCTTATTTTTTGTTGTTTAAGCATAGTTATTAGACCTAGTCAGCACATCAAGTCAACCCAAGACTTGAGTGACCCAACAAAACCCGGTAGAGATCTTTTTTTTTTAAATGTGTTTTTTCCCCTTTTTTTCATCTTTTTCAGTTGGTTACTAACTCATATCAAAGTTCATTATATAAATACTAGAATAATATTTTATTTTTTCATTGTGAAATTTAAAACCCATTAATATATATATAGTCTATGTTCACAAGAAAAAAAATTTGTGTTTTTTTAGTGAGATAAAAAATATTTTTGTTTAAATACTTCAATTTAGTGGACATTTGTTTACGCGGTTGCGGTTGCTTTTAAAGCAAACCGTAAATTTTAAATATTTGGTAACGAAGAACCACAATATACTATTCATGTGGGACCATTTTAAAGTTGGTTAAAACCGCAGGTTTGCGGAAAGCAGCTCTCTACTGCTTTCCGCAAACCTGTGGACGCATTGGAGAGTTTCACTCTCCACTATTCTGGCTACTATTCCGGCCAGACCGAGTCCGGTCCAAAGTTAAATGCATTGAACCGGGTTTGCCCGGTTAAAAAAATTCAATTTTTATTTTTTTTAATTGTGTTTTATTCAAAAATTAGAAAGAGATCGCTTGATGACATAGTATTTGTAGAATTTGATCGCAATCCCAATTTTGTTCTTACTAGGTCCGACCATTTGCAGAATTTGACCGCAATCCAAATTTTATTCTTGGTGATATTTTATCTGATGTTGTTGCGCGCTTAAGAAACTAAGAAAAATATAGTCCTTGTTGGATAGATTTTGTATGTGATAACATTGCATATAATTTAATGGAACAATAAAAATATTTGATATCAATATTATTTATTTCATGATATAATAACAGTAGTTAAATTTATAATATTTAAATTAAAAATCATCAATATATATATATATAACCTCAATTTGAAAAGTATTCTTTTAACTAAACACATTAAACTACAGTTTTAACCAAACATATATTTTTCCAAACCAACCTCAACTAAATGTATTTTTTATAAAAAAATATTTTTTTTCAAACCACAACCACAACAGCTACCGCAGTACCAAACATACTAACAGGATAAGATAAATCTTTTCAATGTGAGATAAAAAAACCCTTTTGAAATTATATTTTAGTTTATATCTATATGGATTGTTTCTTAATTTTTCATATGAAATATTAAAATCTCAAATATTTTTTTTAATTTATCCAGGTTGACCCATACCAGGCCAGGTCCAAAAAAATATTAGATCCGCGACTGGGTCTGGCAATCTTGTTTGAGTCTGACATGATTATCAGACTTAAGGCGCATAAGTCTAGTATAATTATCATACCCATGACACTTGAGTCTAGCAAAGAGTTGAGTGGAGGTTTAAAAATTAACTTAATTAATTTTAATAACACTATTAAAATATTTTTTATATTTTTTATATTTTTTTAAATATTATTGATCTGCTTATATTTAAAAAAAATTAATATTCAACAGCTGAAAAGCGAATGTCAATATATTAATAATTACTAAATTCTATGTTTTCAAAGTCAAGAGACGTGCATCCCTCGCAAACGCGCAGAGGACCAATTGTATGCTTGACTGTATACTCATTGACTAGTACTTGTCAAACAACATGGACAAAACAAAATATAAAAGATTGTAATAATAAAAAAAAAAATCGAACCATTCCCTTCTTGAGTTTGGTCATGGCTGAGACAGAGCAGGTCAAGCCCTTAGCCCCGGCAGCATTCCAGATCCGCAGTGATGAAGAAGCAACAATGCCTGTGCAATTGAAAACTCGCCGACGAAATTGCATCAACTGCTGTGGCTGCATCACTGCGATGTTATTAATTGTTGCCGTGACTATTTTAGTTTTAGTCCTTACAGTTTTTCATGTTAAGGACCCTGTGATCAAGATGAACAGGGTATTCGTGCAACGCCTTGAGCTTGCTAATGGGGCTCTTCGAACAGATGTGAACGTGACACTTCTTGCTGACGTCTCCGTGAAAAATCCTAACGCGGCCTCGTTCAAGTTCGAAAAAGGCACAACGACTATTTACTATGATGGCGCGGTGGTTGGCGAGGCTAATACTCCGCCAGGGATGGCCAAGGCGAGGCGGACTCTACATATGAATGTCACAGTGGATCTAATTCCTGCCAAATTATTGGCTGTTCCACGCTTCATCAGTGACATACGTTCAGCGGGAGCATTGAATATGACCAGCAGTACAATAATTAGTGGAAAGGTGAGGATACTCCATGCTTTCAAGAAATATATTGCGGTGGGAGTAAATTGCACTGTGACATATAATCTTGCAAGTCGGGAAATTCACGGTGGCAACTGCAAACCTCATCTTAGTATCTAAGCGGTAGTGGAAAGCAAACTATAATGTAGCTTTCACATTTTTCTGCTTAATTTTTTCTTGTCGTAGCTTTTCTGCTATACGTATATTGATGGATTGCTAATATACTCTTCATATGTACAAGATTTTAGCATTATAGATTGATGTATGATAAATCTCTACACGTGATTTTTTTCCCCTTAAGATTATATATGAATGTGTAGTTGAAAAGCAAGGATTGCTCCAGATAGATTACTTGCATGCACTAAATCAAGTCTTTGGTTAATCACAAGCCTAATAGAATGAGTTGTTCATCAGTCTACAAAAGGGACGAATTTTAGCCCTGACATGATGAAAATAGCCGTTGGTGTTTAGACCATGGTTTTTGGATCGGGAAAGTAGACATGGGAAGAAATCCATCTCCAATTCCCAGAATTTGCAATTACCAAAACAAATGTTCTGTAGAACAATGTAAATATAAATGCATTCTAAATTAAAAATGAAGTCCATCAGTACCAACATATTGAAAGTCCTAAGAGGAAACTTCGTGCTTGGAGACAACAACCAGAAGATGACTTCCAAGTGCAGTTCATCGGATGAGGCCATTGGTTTGGAAGTCATCAAGTCAACATCTATTATCAAAATTCAAGCTCTTTTTGAGTTTGAAACTTGGATTAGTAGTTGCTCAGTTGCTTTCGTGCGGTATGTGGAAATTTCTATGATTTTGCCTATTGGAATGTTGCCAAATTCCATCAGTGTTTGAATATTGGGCAGACTTCACTCGCAAACGACATGAAAGAATACTCAAGACTTAAGATTACGTTTGTTTTCCGCTAGCTTTCACATAAGCGGTGAAATAAACACATCAATATATTTAGTAATAAAGAAAATTATATTTAATGTAATGAAATCCACTAAAAATTTAAGTTTGCAAAACAGTTTTTATATACAGTAATTTTTACATACTTTTTTAACTAAATTTTATAAATATTCTCTCATTTCATTCAAATATTTTATACATGTTTTTTTGCTATATATAAATTTTAACCACAGTTTTTACTAAATATTTATCTAAATACAACTAATTATAATTTAAAATTTATTTTTAAAATTTATTTTTTTCAAATTACAATCATAAAAACTATCTCAAAAACAAACACACATAAAATCTGCGTGGAATTTTGGTGTAATCAACGTAAAAAGAGGAAGTTCTGTTTTATTTTACTGAAGTCAAGATATATGCACATTCATTTACGAAGAGTTGTGGTAAATCATCGGTACTTTAAACTATCTCCAGAGAAGATAATGTTGATGATGAGATTATTGCACGCTTTTGATTTATCAAAAATACCCGCTCTAAATTTGTCTCGGTAAAAAAATACGTAATTTGAATTGGTTAAAAGATTTTACTAGTCCCTCTATTATTATTTTTTATTTATTTATTTATTTATTACTAATGGGAACCTTCTACTTTTGAAATTATTGTTTGATCGGAAATTCGGGTTTTATTTAAATCACCTTTGCATCCCCCACCATATGACACTTGGCTAAAAAAAAAAACTGGAATGGATGTCATGATATGGTAGGATGCAACATGATGATTTAAGGATAATCTGCATTTTCAATCAGATATATATATAACAGGTTTGGTAAGGTTTAGGAACGAATCAGAAACAGGTTTAAACTTTGATTCGGTTTTTCCTTTATTTCAAACTAGTCTATATATTATTTTAATTAGGGTTTTTTGGGCTTTTTCTTTTTAATTTTATAATGTACTTGTGTTATTTTTACAATTTTTATAGCTTTTCAAGGATTCTTTTGAACTTTTTTAAAACGGGCCTGGTTGTTCTTACCAAGGCCAGGCTTTTTAAAGCCATAAATGTTTCTATTTAAAGGCATATAAATAATTCTTTGCAAGTTGGTAGTATACAAAGGAGATGATACAACTCAATCTCATTATAATTTCAGAGCCCAGCACAGAGGGTATTTAGAGGAGATGCAAATTTACCACAAATATATATAGCGTGGGCCGTGGGGGTATTCAAAGGAGATGCACGGAGAGAATTTGCGGTGGATTATAATAGTAAAATAAATGTTGTTTTTTTTCTTCATCAAATCAGATGCGCTCAGGGTATTTTTGTATTTTTATTATTCTTAGCACAGTAAATTCATGAAATTAACCTATATCCCTTAATTGATTTTTGCTTGATTTAGGAGCAATTTTGTATTTTCACGTGGATTTAATGTAATTAAAATATATATAAAAAAGAATATAATAGGTGGATGGGAGATGCTATTGTGTTCTGACAACGAGCGCGACTTCATAAGATGGTGAAGAAATTTTTTCTATCATGTTATTGGATTCATCACGGTGTCTTCTTTCACCCTAGACGGCCCGTATTAAATTTAGATTGGTGGGATCCATATTTTTTTTTTTATTATCTTTTCTCTCTCATGCTTCGAGATTCGCACATGTCATTTAAAATTTCAAGGCCGTCCTATCGGCTAGGTATATTTGGGTATCGATCCTTATTTTTTTTATTTGTTAATTTTTATCCTTTTTTTTGTAAGTTTTTTTTTCAATTGCATCCTTCAATCTAGATTTTTTATTTTTTAAAATTCAATGCTACTCTTTTTTTCTTTATTTTTTCTTATCTTTTTTTGTAAAGTTTCAATTGTTTTTAATTTTATCTTTTAATAAAAAGAAATTAATTTGTTGAGTTTTTTAGATTTCATGCTCGTATTTTTGGATTTTTTTCTTTTAATTATTTGGTGAAATTAATTTTTCTTTTTAATTTAGCCTTTTAATCCAAAATTATCCACCCTCTATTTTTTTCGTTCAAATTTTATCCTCATTCTTTTAGTTGCTATTTTTTCTTTTAAATTCTTTTTTATGATTGATTTTTTTAAAAAAAATAATCTTTTAATATTTGATTTTTTAAAATTTAGGATTCGTGGTTTTTTTAGATTTGATGTTTCCAATCAAATAGTTCATGTCACAAGTTTTATAAGCAGACATAGGTTTCCATATTTCTTTTAGACTTTTTTTTTCGATCTTATTACTCGACGTTGGTTAAAAAAAAAAACAAACCTCATGGTTTTCTTTGTTTTTCTTTTTAAATGGTTATCTTAATCTCATAACATGGTACGTGGGTATTGCGAGTTAACCTAGGTGGTTCACGTTTTTTTTTAGATGTTGTTGTTCAACTTTGTATAATTGCATTAGAACCGTTTTAATGAGCTCTTTTTGGTGATAGAGCAGTGTCCACAGTGGAGGGACATTAAGTCTACAACGAGCTTTTTTTTTTTTCTTCTCTCAAGTTTGATATTAAAAACTTATTTTTTATAGTTAATTATTATTATTTTTTTATTTGCTCTATTTATTAATTATCGATGCCTTTAATTTTGAACCCATGTGTCACTGGACTTTTCGTTAGTTATCCCTTTAATTTTCTTTCAAATTTTATTTGTGATTAAAATTCTCTAATTTCCTTATGACTCCTTATGTATTAACCTAGCACCGAACGGCAATCGGTATTAACTAAAGGTTGGGATGATAACTAGTGTAGATGTGGTGGGATCATTAATTAAGCGACTTTGTCTACCCCTAATAATTCCACAATGAATTTGCTCTGACATGCAACCGCGTAAAAATCAGTAGAACTTATGGCAGTCCACAGATCAAGGCACAAATTATTAGTATTGAAAGGCAAATACAAGATTGCCCATGAACGCGATTTATGAAGTCAAAGTTACGAGGTAAAGAGCTGAAATTGAAGAGCAAAGAAGAGGCATATCAACCACTGAACAAGAGCCAATCCCTTGGTTTAAAGGATTAACAATAGGGATGTTGGGACTTTTTGAGATTAAAAAAAAATGTCTGGGGTGCATGCATTGAGCTAGTTTATTTCTCTATAAAGAAGTATGGAAAACCATCCAGGCTTTTGACAGGGGATTTGTCCCTCGCAGCTCATGATTAGGTTCAATAAGCCTGATTAATTTAACAATATAATAATAAACCAAAAAAAAAAACAAGACTTCCATACCATACTCGGAAGGAGATAAAAAAAATAAAATTGTTTGAAACTAACCATTGTTTCGTCATGGACACTGTCTCATCATCAAAAGCAGCTCACCATTGTAACCCTGATTAAATTTATAATGACAAATGAATTTCATCGAAAAATATCTTTTTACCTTCGAAGAGAGTTAATTTGGTTTTTCCTTTAAAGGGCAAAAACATTATTGTATTGTTAAAATCCTCAGTGCAATGAATCTATACCTATAGTCAATGCCTCCTTTTTTTAAAATCTTGACAGAATAATGAGTGTTATTGGTGTAGATAGTGACTTGGGTTTCCATTGACTTGAGCTCACATGTAGTCGAGGCCTGCAACCAGGGTAAGATAGGATTGGGTTGAGGTCTTTATTAACTCTTTCATTGGCTAAGTTATTCTCCAATAGTAAAACTAGATTAGAAGGAAAATAAAAACAAAAACTTAGACGTATAGGCTTTGCCTAGGTGACCCAACACACATGCAGGCCTTCTTAGCCTATACCCATACTCTTAGACCTTATTTATTCTCTTTTAAAAGAATAAATAACATGTTATTCATTCCTTTTTTTTATATATAAAAACACAAAAATAGATGGCATGTTATTTGCTTTTACCCAGAATTCAGCCACCATTGCACCATTGTAGCGGCCAAAAAATTGAGCCTATTATTTTTTTCCTAGAAAAATCAAAAATTTTCATTTATTTTGACCATAAAGTACATATTAAATACCCTTTGAACCTAAAAATCTACTTAAACAAAAAAAAAAATCAAAAACAGTTCAAAAATACAAAATTATATTGGAAAAGGTTTTGCTCTCCACCCCGATCTATTTTTCTAAGCTAGATAAAGGCTTAAAATAACCACCATCAAACTCTCATTATCAAATGATACCCGTTAACACTAAAAATAATTAGTTTCATTGTTGAAAATAAAAAAACTAACATATTTCTCTCTCTTAGCTATTTTATAACAAGTTTTTCTCAAATCTTTCTAATTAAAAAATAAATTTTAGAATCAAAATGAAAGTTATTGTAAATTTGGTGTGATCTGTATTTTTTCCTTAGTGTTTTACTTTCCAGACCTCTAACTTTTAATATGGTATTACCTCCATAATTCAAGCCAAATTCCATCCATGTAGACGATGCAAAGGTTAAATTGAAAGGGGGAAAAAGTTCAAAAATGAAAAAAAATAAAAACGAAAATAAAATCGAAAACATAGGTAGGTGATTCAGTATTCATATGAACCGTAAACCAACCCCATGTCGTTTAGTTGTGTTGTTAATTGTTTCGGTATAATTAAAACTGTAACCATCTATGGTTCTTATGGATTCGTGAAATTGTTGGGTGAGAAATTTTGAGAGAAACACAGAACACCGTGATTTTCTCTCTCTCCCACCTTTCAAATTCAATGCAGAAGCTGGTTAATGGGCAGTAACCACCAACCAATGCTAAAAAAAGGTAAAAACCCAAAACATGTTCGGAGGAAGAATGGGATTTGCCCCTATGAACAACAACTTTGTTAACAACATTATTCGGCCTTGGATTATGCTAGATAGCCTAGACTCGAAAGAAAAAGGGAGAGCGCACAGAATCTGATTACAAGCCAAAACGACAAAAGGCTTGCCACAAGACAGTATAGCAGAGTAGTAAATGGAGCAGCGGTTTTGTTGGACCCAACAAGGAGACAGATTGATTCTGCAAAATATTAGTTCACACCACACATAAATCGGGGCTGCATCAACATCATCAGTAACCTTCTCTAATTCCAAGATTAGACCATAAAGAGAGTGTTTTTGTGTTAAACTAGGATAAAACGAGGGCAGGAGAGATTGTATATATCTTGGCAAGCGAAAGAAGGATGGCATCTTCACTCTTTTGAGTTTTGAACTTTTGATACCTCAACTCTCTCGCTCTCTCTCTCTTCCTTTAAGAAAAGAAAATCTTTTTACTGTTCAGGTTTCCACTTTCCCCACTTCTCTGACCACTAAAGACACCTCTTATATCCTGACTTGAGGACCCATAAGGGATGAATCCAAAAACACCCATGATTTTAATGACATCTATAGACACAGTACCCTTTCTCTGTTTCTTTTCTAATCAATTCATGGGGAGAAGACAAGCATGCAAGGCCGCTGCTAATTCTGCTATTGATTTCAAGAGATTACTAGTAACCCTTCTACATTCAGAGTAGTAGTAACCAGCAATTGCTAATAAACTAGTCATTAAGCTTAATCACTAGGCAAACGTTCCTCTTAAACAAGGCATATTTACACGGGATAAAATTAAAAACAAATGGGCTGATAACTGGTTTCCTAGTCACACCTGTGCTCGTTTCAGAAATCATCATTTTCTTTACTGAAACCTCAAAAGATCATCGTCAATCTCTGATCCATCGATCTCATTTTCCCGCCCTTTTTGGGTCCACAGAAGAACCTTTCCCATCATGGTCTGATGGCTTCCTCGCCATTATTTCCATTGATTTCTCATGGGATGGATCACTCGCTGACCTTGATAGCACAGAGGAATCGGAATCTGCAGAAAACCCAGCAAAACAAGACCAAAAACAAAATCAGTCAACTGCAGGGCAGAGTATTGGGTAAAAGTAATTAGAATAATTAATCAAATTAATGACTGTATTACCTCGAGATGCATTAAATGATCTCTTGCAATGAAGAATAGCACTCTGGATCCCATCCTGTTGCTGCAACAGCGAATCATCTCTCCTATTTGACAAAACAGGAACCGGCGGAGCCGCCGCCACCGCCGCCGATGAAGCTGATCTGCTTTTCCCTAAATGCTTACACACAACTCTCAACCCAGCAGGCAAATTCCCCTGTTTAGGACCCTTCATACTACTCACCGCCACCGTCGGAGCTTCCGCGCTTTCCTTCTCCTTCCCCCCATTATCAGCCGTTATTGGTTTCTGGGCCACCGTCGATGGTGACGGAGGAGCGGATGTTTTTGGTCCGGAGCCGAAACTTAATTGCCCGGAGAATTTCAGCTTCTCGCCATACCGTTTAGACACACGGATATAAAGAGGCTTAACTTTCTTTAAATACTTCTGCATTACATCCTTTGAAAACTTCAGCTTATCATCTGAAAAAGCAGCACCGGCAGCAGAAGCAGTTGATTCCTCTGCAGAACTCTGCTTCTGCTGTGATGACTTGATGCTTTTGCTATTCTCCCTGGTGAACAAAGACATTATAGGAACTTCCTCGACCTTAAATTTCACGGTTAAAAACTTACTTTGCTTGCCATTTTCCTCATCTTTCTCGCCTTGTTGTTTAGGAGCAGCAGAAGCCAGTGTCGGCACGTTAGCTTCTATCTTTTCATTTGTTGTTGTAGTGTTTGGTTTTCTCTTTAATCCCGACATGAAGACGCGAAATTTTGTAGCAGATTTTAGCAATGACACCGAAAACTGAGAGGATTTGGAGTTCAGCTCAAGCGAAGATGACTCAATCGGCACAAGCCTTCCTTTGAAAAACAAATCATCGGAAGGAGAAAGAGCAAGATTTTGATCCCTCCTGTCATTGCTAGACGCCGAAGAGAGAGTGAAATTGAACTCCCTCTCTTCGTCCATCCCATCATCATCATCATCATCATCAGAAGTGTCAGCAGCATCGTTTTCCTCATCAGAACCAACCCCATTGTTTTCTTTTATCTCATCTTTGCTTTCTGCTCCTTCCTCTTCTTCTTCGTCAGGAACTGCAAACTCCAAGTCAAAAAAAGGCCCATCATCGTCATCATTCTCATCATCAGTTTCCACTCTGTCTGGAGACACAGCCGAGACAATTGTGGTGGCGCGTGAGTTGTAATTACCATCTCCACCGCGCGCTCCACCATTAACAGCAATACCACCACCTCTCCAGTACTTGAGCAAGCTGAAAGCTTCCATTGTTGGGAGAGCCAGAATAGTAAAATGAAAAAATAAAGGGACTACAGGGAAATAAAAGAGGGGGCGAGTCTTGTTTTAAAAGAGGGAGAAAGGGGAGACGAGGGGAAATAATAGAGAGAGAGAGAGAGAGAACAGGGGTTTTTTTTTTTTTTTTGAGTAAATGTACGAGGGGGTAGCTTAGGTGAATGGGAGTTGCAGAATAGTACCTGAAAATGGGGTGGCAGAGTGACAGAGAGGGCCAAGCTTTTTCACCGGTACAGAAAGAGAGAGGGAAAGGGAAAGAGGGGATGGCTTTTATTTTGTCTTGATTTGTTAGGGTGCTGCAGGTTAGTCATGTGAGACCAGTCCGCGAGTCAGGAGCTGGAGAGAGTAGAAGATAGGGTTGTTCAGTGATGTAGAGATGAAGGTACAGTACAGTAGTGTAGAGTATACGCATACTGCATACTCAATCGTCGCGAGCAGTACTGTTAATTGGCTCCAAATCATTCTTTATCAGTTTATTGTAAATTACTTCCGATGAACTGTGACGTGAGATCTCTATGCTGTTGTGTGTACTTTTGGGTGACCATTACCATTTGTTCAACTAAATTCAGTGAAGGCAGCGTGTTTTTTTTTTTTTAATTAATGTAGGTGTTTGATCATTTTATATGTATTTTAATTAATTTTACATATTTTAAAATTAATAACAAATATAATTCTTTAATGATGTGAATATATTTTTTATTATCTTTGTTGGTGACATGCAATTATCCAAGGATAGATAAGTAAGAATTTACGCAATGTGCTTTGGCAGTTTGTGGCATTATAATTCGGTGTAATTTTTAAAAGTACAGTTATTTTTAAAGTGTTTTCTATTTAAAAATGTATTAAAATAATATATATTTTTAATTTTTTAAAATTATTTTTAATATTAATACATCAATATAATTTAAAAGTATTAATTTGAAATAAAAAATAAAAAATGAAATATTTTTAAAAATATTTTTAAAACATAAAAAGAAATAAAAGAATTAATAAATAGAGATGACAATAAAAAATAGCTATAATTAAAAAAAGAAAAGGAAAAAAAAAACATCATGGGAATAGTTCGAAGCGAGGAAGGGTACGTGCAACGGTGAAATTTTCAATGATTTTACTATCATAAAGAAGAGCCAGCGGTTCTATAATTGTGATGGATGCTAGTAAATGAGCTTCAAACTTCTCAGACAATAACGGATAAGAATCGGTCATTTTATCAACCAGAGGCGAAATCATTTCTATATTCATCATGAAGAGATTGACCAGTTTTGGTGATCATTAAGTAAAAATCGGCTGTTTACTGTTGAATAGAAACTGTTCACGTATTTACAAAACATTATGGGTGCACGATGTATTTTTTCGTAATTTATTTTATTTCTCGAACATAATTACCCGACCTAGTGGAATAGCCGAGTTGTATGTATTGACTAAAATCTTTAAATGTAGAGTAATAAAAAATCTTTTTTAAAATTATATCTACTTTTTTTATATATCATAAAATAGCTAAAACCATGATAGATAACTCGTAAACTCGGGCTTCTTAATTGATAACTTACTTATTTAATTATTTAAGTTTTTAGATTGAATTTTTATAAAACAATATAAAATTATAATTGAAATTTTGTTTAACGGCCTGGGTTTAAAAAGTTTTATAACCAGATCCTAATGAGTTCAAAAGGTTTTTTTATGGAACCTAGATTTTTTAGATTAAAATCGTTCTTTTACAATACCCACATGAAAAAACAAGGAAAACAAAATGTTAATTTAACTATCAATACTCTGATAATAGTTAAAGACAAGCTAATATAAAAAAACAACAAACATATTAATTATATCAGAACTCGTTAAATTATTAGTTAGTTCTTTTACAAGTAATGTTTGTTATTGTCTTACGTTGTTTTTTACTTTCTTGGATGAAATGATGGATAAAGTATTTACTCTTCTTTTGGACAAAAAAATCAATGATGTTGTAGAAATTGTTCGTGGCTCGCTCTTTTTCACACCTACATAGTTAATTTATATTCATAATAGTTAAAACAAACTCTTTAAAATAAAACAATTCTAAATAATGTGCAACGCTAATGCTACTAGTTAATATCTACTAAAACCCTGAATTAAACTTTTATTCATGACACATGTTTTGTTGACTTATGCTATGTAAATCAGATCTTATTCAAACAAGGGACTGTAATTGCTGTTCAGTGCATGCAAGTAATTATAATTTTGTGTTCTTGATCGTAGCTGAAGCAGAGGTGATTATTGTTTATTCGGTTTAGTTTTTATTTAGAAAAAGTTATTAAATTAATTTAAAAAAAGAACAAAAATCAAAACCGGTTTAAACTGACCGGTTTCGGTTC
This sequence comes from Populus nigra, assembly GCF_951802175.1. Taxonomy (NCBI): domain Eukaryota; kingdom Viridiplantae; phylum Streptophyta; class Magnoliopsida; order Malpighiales; family Salicaceae; genus Populus; species Populus nigra. The sequence continues at coordinate 15,420,797 of NC_084859.1, forward strand.
GGTTCGGTTTTTTACGACAAAAACCTGTTCAGATCGGTTTGCCTTGATTTTTTTGTTTGGCTTGGTTTTTTTGGTTGGGCTCGGGTTTGGCTCAGTTTGGCTCCGGTTTTTCCAGTTTGGTTCTGTTTTTTCAGGTTTGGGTTCGGTTTGGTTTTTTTGTTTCAGACTTATAAAACTGAAACCGAACCGATCAGTTTTTTCAAAATTTTAATCGGTTTTTATCACGGTTTGATTTTTTTGATTTTTTTCCCAGTTTAATCAATTTTTCAGTTTTTTTAATCACCTCTACACTGTAGTATTTAATTCGGTAACGAACACAAGAAAAGGCTTAATTTATTGGGCAACAGTGCTCAATTATTTTTATTAAAAGAACGGGTTCAATTATTTTTATTATAAGAATTTTTTTTTAATGTTGATCTAATATTCATATTTGATTGAGTTAACTAAGTTATTAAAAGCACAATTAATTTAATTGAATTTCATCCTATCAATTTCTTATCTAATTTGCTTTATAGAATTTTTTTTTTATTATTTACGTGGGGTATCCGGGCCAGCTTGTGCGCACCACGACCATTCCCCACGGCCCAGTGGATATCCTGCAAGTCCAGGAGCAGGTAAGGCACCGCGGGGGTGACAGGTGTGCACATAGAGGGTCGAACCCGGGACGGGGACGGAACAAGTTACACGATTGACCACAGCAACTAGACCCTCAAGGCTTTATAGAAATTTTAATTCTACTCGTAGTATCCAATTAACTTTATTTAAATTGTAGTTTCTAAAACATCCAGGAGAATTAATACATGTGCATGAAAAGAAACTGTGCTAAAGGATGCTATAATATTTGTTGGTGTTACATTCATATCAGTTTTATATATTTTTTATTCATCGTACAATAAAACTAACCTAAACTCTAAAACGAAAACGGATTTTTTATTATTATTATTATTAAAACAACTACTTGCATATATTATAAGAATTCTATTCGTTCTATTTCTTTTATTTTTGAAGAAAAGAACGGAACTTTCTTTTAACAAAAGGTACGAAAAAAATATTAACTCAATTTCTAAAGATTTTGTAAACTATCAGTGTAAATCCTCTAATGATTATTATTTTTAAAAGTTTCGTGCGTATATTTTAAAACTATTAGATAAATACTGAATATGCACTTAATGTTTTGCTTCAGTTTAGTTAAACTTTATTTTATATATATGTTTTAAAGCTCAAATAAACGAGTTTAATTATAAATGATCAAACGTGATGTAAAGTCATTAGATTTAAGAGCTCTAACCAGGATCAGTCGAAGAGTATGAAAAATAGAAAAGAAAAAGGGGGTTATGAGCTGCGCCTTTTTGTCACCAAATCTAATGACTTGCTTGTGTCGCGTGACATCCATATATATATAATATTAATTTTATGTTACCAATAGCCGATAGGTAACAGATATGTTGAATAGTGTGATAATAATGACTGTTTAAATTGTTTTTTATTTAAAAATAAATTAAAATAATATTTTTTTATCTTTTTAAAATTATTTTTAACAACACGTTAAAATAATTTTAAATAAAATAATTTAAATATTTAAAAGACATGGTTCCAACCGCAATTTCGGTCACCGCATGAAAGAAGACCCGACATACTTACCAATTAATTCACTGGCCGGACAGATATGATGATACTGCTTGCAAGTTTCGGATCAAGGCACTGAGCTTGAAGTCTTGAAAAGTTAAACCGTCCTCAGCAAAAAAAAAAAAACAATTCTTTTTTGCCTGATCTCCGGATCCTCCCTGTAATTGAACTAGAGTTGGGTGTCAGTAGAGATAAGCACAGGTAAAAATGGTTGTTCTTTAAAGTTTAGAGCAGTGAGAGACTCCCGTTACATAATTCAGATCCAGTGGAAATACCAAGGAATTGGGAAGAAAAGTGAGAGGTTAAAAAAGTGCCCAGTGAAAAAGAAACATAAAGGAAAGCAAGTTTGTGAGAACACTCAACCTTCTCTGCCTCTTAGCGAGGGACCGTGGTCTAGGACTGGCTACGTTAACCCAGACTAACAGCAACATTTAATGCTACGACAAGGACTAGCCAGCTACGGCTACGTTAACCTCACGTGGCACTCATGCAAGCAGGGGATGCACCTTACTGGGCTTCTTTTTCGGAGCAAGTTTCAACATTTTCATTCCCATTAAAAAAAAAAAAGGTTTAACCACACTCCAAGATATTATCCAAGTTCTCAATACAAAGATAAGAAATAAATATTTAAACACTCTTGGAGTTTTGACATGGCATGTTGAAATTTACTTGTCATATTCTTATTTTATATTTAAATTCAAGAAAAATTACTCGCCGGAACATGCCGTGTACACACCAAATATTTAACTTTTATGAAAACACAACAATGCCCTTGAACTAACATAATATCACAGAGAAAAAACCCCAGTAAAAAAACCACACAGGACATGCATTGATAGAGGAGCTGGCCGGTTTAGTAAATTTGTATAGCGTAAAAAAGAGAGGAAAAGAAGCATTGACCTCTACTATTTCGCGCAAATTCCAACGTGAGTTGATGTAGTGATGCGTGGGTCCATACGGACCATGATCCATCCTCTTGACTGTTACTGATATTATAAATCAACAGATAAAGAATCAGTATCTGATGGGCAGTGAGAAAAAGGCCTTTTTCTTCAAATAGTGGGATGAGTTTGATAGCAACCGTCCGATATCTTAACAACCCCCTACCTGTTCATAGATACGATACGGGGAACTGTTTTCATGGACCCCCCAGAACTGACGAACAACCTTCCAAATCCTTCAATGGGTTGAGTTAGGACTCGAGTTTTAAGACTCGTTTATAAATAAAACTGTTTTGTTCACAGATACATTACAATTACAGTTATAATTATAATTATTATATATATAAAAAATCTCTTACCAAAAACAATGCATGAGAGTCGCTCATCACCAAAAATCTTTTTTTTACTGTTCACGGAGCACTTTTTAAAATTTAATCTCCCATAGTTTTTTATCTTTCATTTTTATCCAAGTTAGTTAATGCTTTTATGTTTTTGTTAAAAATTTTATTTTGCCTGCATTTTGATTTTTAAATTTAAAAAATAAGAGATAAAATCATCAAAATAGATATAGATTCAATTGATTATATTTTAGAGATAAAAGAAGTTATTCTTAATGTTAAAAAATATTTTCAACATTAAAAAAGTATTAAAGTGTTGCTGATGTGTTTTCTAATAATATTTTTTAATTATAAACTCAAAATATGATGCGTGTTGAAAAATATCATTTCTAAATATCAATATGGTGATATATCGGATAATTTTTTAAAAACAATATTGAGATGACGATACATTAGATCGATCGAGATTTACCTGTTAATTTTATGAGTCGTGTCATGGGATTATGACCAGTATAAAAAAAAATCAAAATAAATTATTTTCGAGTGGGTAAGATGATCTAACCAATCCTTTTAGTGTTTTGTTAATTATAAGAAAAAATTATTAATAATTTTTCTTTTCAATGAATTGGATAAAGAGATAGTATTACAAAATCTCGATGTTTAACAATACATGGATATTTAGGAAATGATCAGGATTTTCTGAAATCTCGGTGTTTAACAATATGAAACCCAAATGTACTTAACATAATGAATTATTTATATAACTAGAGAAGAGAAGGATTTTGGATTGGATAAGTCTTGATCACCAAAATCCCAGGTCATTTATAGACGCTCATTGTATGCCTTTTATAGAAAGGGAGAGGGAGAGGGAGAGGGAGAGGCTCTTCGGCTCCGTTTGTCTAAGCGGTAGTGTTTGCGTTTTTTAAAAATGCACTGATGCATATATTTGGTTACGGCATGTTACAAAAATTTAAAACGCGGGTCCCACCAGTAAAATGAGGCAGGACCGTGATTTTGGAGAAGCAGTAAAATACTGTTTTTTTGCAAGTTTAACCACGGGTTCAGCTTTTCTGATATAACAGAGATGAGAAATTACCAGCTTATCCTCGTCCTAGCTGGCCCCCCCTCCAATCCCTCGACTGAACCTTATAAGGCCGTGACGATTTTCTGCGAGTCTCTTGTCAAAATGAAAAGCTAGCAAAACAGCAGTTGGTGTGCAGTCCACTAACAACGCCTCATTTTGTCCCTTGTAGTGAAACGTAGATGTAGAAAGTGATGTTTATTGCAGGGACCAATCTTTAGACAAACGGATCTTTGTATTTTTTTTGATAAATCAACTGTTTTTACTCTCGAAAGTTTAAATTGCAATTGTTTCATTCATTTCTCTTTATCAACATAAACGGAAGAAGAAGAGCAAACTGTCTGTAATTATTAATATTATGAATGAAGTTCTTTTAGGTAATTGTACCATAATATCAAATTCAACCATAATTTTTAACCAAATACAATAAACTACTTTTTATTCAACCTCAATTTCAACCACAGTTTTAACCAAACATATATTTTTCCAAACCAACCACAATTAAAAACACTTTTTATAAAACTACTTTTTTCAAATCATAACCACAACAACCACCGCAATACCAAAAACACACTTCATCTCAAGCTTTCAAACTTTACTGCAAGGGAAATGCTCTTTCACAAAGCAAGTCAAAGACCCTTTATGACGGTAGGTTGCCAGGGTGCGAGCTTCGGAGCAGAATTCTGCAAACACCATTTAAGCCTCTGTTAATTTTTTATTTAATTGCATTCCAAACGCGGTTTGACAATTTGTTTCAAGAAAATCTTGTTTAAAATTAATTTTTTTTATATTTTTTATATTATTTATTAAAAATAATTTTTAAAAAAATAAAAAAATATTATTTTAATATATTAAAAAAAAAACACTTTAAAGATCATTAAACAGCTTACCTTTCTTTTCCTTTACATGTATCATGTGCGCCCCGATATTTATTTAGTTATGTTTTAAAGAGTTTATATTTGCACAAAAATCAATCCAACGTACGGTTCATATCGGGAACGGCATCTAAAATCACGTTATTAGATTAAAAGAGAGAGCATGTTTTAACCATTAAATTAGGATTTTAAAGTTATATGTATAAAAAAAGATGACATTTTTCAACATAATCAACGATTAAAATACGCGTTTTTACATAAGAATGTGCTTATATTAGCTATTCCTATTCATGTTTATTAGATCTTAGATTAAGATGGCTTGGAGGTGGATATATAGACCTCGGCCTAGAGGGAAAGGCTTTTTCGCAGCTCCCTCGATTTATGAATCTTCAATCGGCACGAAAGTAATTTTTTTTTATTAATATATGTATTTCTATCAACTTGTATCTATTTCAATTAATTTTTTAAATTATAAAATTAATAATTATATAAAATTTTAATTATCCTGAAATTTATAAAACCTAATTAATAATTTTTAAATAATAAATCTAAATCTTAAATAATTAAATTATATTTTTTAAAATTAACAACTATATATTTTCATCCCAGGCTCAATATGTAATCGGATGAAAGTGATATATGATAAAAATATCAAGAACACTGAATCTATCCGGATGATCGATCACTTGTCTACTTTTCCACTGAACTGATTGAGGGCCATTTTTTTGCTTGAAACTAAATTATGAGGTGTCACGTCCATGGGTGGAGGAAGGAGTTTTAGTTTGGGAGGGTAAAATTTAAAATTTTCTGCCGTTAAAATTAAAAAACTAATTTATTAAAGGAGAAGGGCTGGAAAAAAAAAACTTTTTCCTTGAAGGGGCTCTCGCCCCTGCCAGCCCCCCTTTGATCCTGCCCTTGGTCACACCTCAAAACAATAATTTAAATGATAATCATATCTCATAAATTATTGTAAGAACTAAACCAACTAGGATCGGTTTCACTGTTTATATAAACAGTGAACCTCATCTTCATTTCCTCTCATGCTTCACTTGTTTAAGTTAATTGGGTGGCATCTCCCTGTCGATTTGCTTCTTTTTTTTAAATAATATTTTGATAAAATAAAAATCTTATAATTATAATAATTTTATAATTTTTTATGTAAAACCTTTTTATTTCATGTACTTTATTTTTATTCTAGATTCATTAGTCAAATATTAGATTTATTAATTAAATATTAAAGATAAAAATGTTTTTATTAATAATAAATATATTTTATATAAATAAAATCAGTGACTACATAGTATATTATTAATAATACTTGATACTTCCCTAATAATCATGAGTTCGAGTTTTCTCATGATGATTTGAGATTTATATGATCATTAATTTTAGAATTAGTCGAGATACATGCAAGTTAACCCAACCATCCATTTCAATAAAAAAAAATAAGAATGACTCTGGAGTAGAACTACTAGAACTTTTTCACTACCTAATACATCGTGTTTGAAGCCTGCACCGGAGTAGAGAAAGGTAAATTAACTGTCATCGGTGAATTGATTAGGATATACATAATCTCCATCATAAGATATGTATTTGCCAGTAGGTTTTCCAGCTACTCTATAACAACTTTTATTCGTTAGATATAACTATATATTAGATATACATAATCTCCATCATAAGAATGCAATCCTAAGTTATTGATTGTCGGAATTCTATTTGATCGGTGGTTTTGATTCTTGATGTCTGAAGTCAGCAGCTGGACTTGAAAGTTTAGATTTTTTTTGGCTACATATGCAACGAATTAGAGATTACATTTGGAGTAGAATTGTTATCGGCTTAATTAAGGTTCTGCACTTTCGGAGCAGTAAGAGCTTGGGGAGTTGGAGAATCTTTTACTGTAGATGGCGGTGCTGGGGAATCATCTGAATTGAGGTTTATCGTACCTCAATCCATTGATAACAAATGGGAGTTTTATATAGTTAAGCCACGTGGCTGGATTGTTACAGGGTAGGTTGAATGTGGTGATGAGAACTACAAATATAATAAAGTTGCTTGCAGTGCTAAACATATTAATACAATGATAGAAAAACCAAGCTATTTGGCACGATCACGAGACAAATTTTCCATGTAAGAAAAGTTAAATTACAAATTACTTTCTTTAATATAAAAAAATTCATTTGTCGTGGATATTTAGAGGCATCTAGGATAAAATCCGCCCCACGTTCAAGGTTTCGAGTAATGTAAATTGTACAATTCTTTTAGGAAGAACTATCTTAACGTTATGCTGCAGGTGGAATAAAAAAAAATAGATTATAGAAAATTATTTGGTGTAATTATTAAATCTAATTTAATAAATTAATCTTGAAACATTTCATTTTGATTTTTTATCTAATTAATATGAAAGTTATCCAAACATGATTTATTTAACTTGACCGGTCGAAAGACAAATCGATTAACTTGTAAAAAAAACCAAGGATAGAATCAAGGAAAAAATAAAAAAATTAACAAAAAAAAAAACCTTCCGACCTAGCTCTTTACTTAACCTAAGTTTGAAATTAAACTATGTAAGAGCTATTCTAACGTGATTTAGTCGACTTAATCGATCTAAAAACAATTCAAACAATTGTTAAAAAAATTAAAGATGAAATGAAAAAATTAAATAAAAAAAAGTTGTTTCGTGAAATTTCCCAAAAAATAATATTATTTCTTTAGTAGAGAAGGTAATATTATTTTTCTCTTCGAGCGTGCTAACTGTTAATTTTTAAAGTGTTTTTTCACTTATAAATAGATTAAAATAATATTATTTTATTTTTTAAAATTTATTTTTGATATAAATAAATCAAAATAATCTAAAAATAAAAAAAATTATTTTCATACAAAAAATTTAATTTTTTTCAACAATATTTTTAAAAAACTAAAATAAACAAATTCTAATTATATATAAACACTTCCATGAGAATCATGATGGTAATCACAACGTCGACATTTTTCTGTGCCGCAATTACATTTCTTTTTGACGATAAAGGTCGTGCCATTATTGTCTTCTTCCCTCTTTTTTTTCTCACTTTAGTTTTTCTTTGACACCTCTCAACTTTGGTCTTTCAGTCTTGGGACCCGAGGACAATTTCGGCTCCATAATTGTTTCCTTGTACTTCTCCCTAGGTGCGTGCTTTCCTGCCTCCTTTATGGCACTACGTTGCCCATTTTGGGATTAAAAAAACATGGAAAAGGAAATGGCAAATGATCTCAATACAAGTTGCGTATGAGATTTTAACAATACCAACAAAATGATGCATTCTCAATCAACACCAACGAGCTAAAAAGATTGCTCATGTTTTCTCTCCATAACAACAAAACCTAACACTAGAAAGCAAGAGAGCAAGAAGACAATAGATAGATAGAGCATGAAATTTTCTATCTCAAATTGATCTTGACGTTTAAGAATTAAAGACAAAACCCTAGTCCAAATCCGATCTAAGCCGACTGTGTGCATGTGATTTCTACACAAAATCCACATTATTCAGGCCATCTCTTCTATGTAAACTTTTGTGCCTTTCTGGCTTATTTCTTTTACCTTTATTATAAAATAATATAAATTATATCTTGAGAACCTCATCTAATACTTTAAATTATTGAGTTGAGATGGTTCTTTAACATGATATCAGAGTTTTGATGACCAAGCGATCACGAATTCGAATCTCATCATTCCTATTTATTTAATAAAAAAAAATTAAGCACAAGGTAATGTAAATTTATACAAGTTTCAAGTTTAAAAAGTTTTAATAGTGTGTTAGAGAATAATATAAATCATATTCTGAAAACCTCACCTAATAACTTAAGTTATTAAGTTGAGATGATTCTTTCACACTTTTCAAGATACCACTGTATAAACTGATAAAAAAAAATGATCTTTCAATGCGAGAAATCATTTTTTTTATTGTTTTATAATTTATTTAAGACATTAATATTTATTTTATAAAATAGATTCTATTTTATACTTGACATAAATATACTCATTAAAAATATCATAACCAATTTTTCCAAGACCTTTATATATCTCAAACCGTGTATATATATATATATATATATATATATATATATATATATATATATATATATTGCAGTGGTTTGATCTTTTATTGAGATGTTATTTTTCGCATGCTAAAATCAAATCCAAAAAGTTCTCCATAAAGGATATTGGGTCTTTTAAACGAGCTTGAGATTGTCCCAATTCTATCTCAGCGACGGGCACAAAATGTAGAAATAGATTGTGCCTTTTTTAGAAATACGAAAAGAACTATTTATTTTTAAAAATATATTAAAATAATATTTTTTAATTTTTAAAATTTATTTTTAACATCATCAGTACATAAAATATTAAAAAAACACAAGATATTAATTTAAAATTAAAAAATTATTTTTTAAAAAATATAATATTAAATCACAATTACAAACACCTCCTCAAAAAAAGCATGGAACGGTGTGTATGTCTTATAAAAAAAAAAAAACCATTTGCTAGTTCTAGACAGCTTGATAAGAAAAAGAAAAGAAAAGAAAACTAGTTTTAGTTATAGACAGTTCAAAATTTATCAAAAGCTTTGCAAATTGATTAAAAATATTGGAGATGAATGGTTCGTCATCCACTGAGAAAACTTTTATTAGTGAAATTAGCACGTCAATAACCTAAAAAGAAAACCCATGGCCACGGCCTAGACTTCTAATGGAAAAAAAAGTGCCAAACAAATAGAAAATCTAGTCTATTGGTCAATCTTTGTTTTAACAAGCTTGAACCACTGCCTTGTTGGATTCTCCTCTTGCTTGTAGAATCATCTCCACCGCAGATGCACTTCTTGGCTACGATATTTTCAGCAAACGAAGGCTCCAAGTGTAAGCACAGATATTTTCCCTTGTGATCTTTGGCAGCTCAGTGAAGATTACTGGTAGGAATTGGTTCCCAAGTGCTCTCTGCTCGAGAGCAGTCTGGGGCCAGGAGTGGTGGCAGACAACCAGCAATGTCTTGGGAGGCACAGCCCAGTTTCCTTCAGCTTGAGTGGACCTTCATTTCCATCGTGAAGCCACCGAGACAGGGCCTTGCAAATGCCTGGACGAATCTGCTCTCCCTTCCCTTCAGCTACACAAGGACCACTTTGTGCCTTTGATTTTGGGTCGGCATGACAGAGGTTTTTTTTCTTTTAATTAAGAACATGAGGCACACCTCTAGTAAACAGAAAAATAGATAAATAAATAAAGTTAATAATAACTAGGGTTTCAGCAAATAAGATAGTTTCTGCGAGCGAAGTGCTTGCTTAAGAAGGCCCAGCCTCTTTTCGACTTGTCGATTTTTAAATTGATATTCAAGACTCCAAAATATTCCTCCATGTTGATTGGATTTTGTCTAAAACAATAACTTCCTTGAAAAGCCCACAAGGCCCAATCCAAGTCTTTATCATCAGCCCAAGTAGAAAACCAACTCAAGAATCTATCAGCAGCAGCAAGAATTAGATTTGAAGGAATGATTCCTGAAGTACGTCAAAGTCTTGCAAGAATTTAATCCTGAAGAAGCAACTATGAGACTATGAGTACATGAGGATTGGCATTGAGCGCCTGTGCTGCTGCTTTCATGATGTAATAATCAAAAAACAGAGTTGCATCGTGATTATTGCCGCGTGGCTCATTGTGCAGTTAACAAAACCTAAAGGGTGTTCAAGATTAGTACAAGAAGACTCAATTTGTATTGTGGATTAGAACAATGCATTTATAATTTTATCTTACTAAAAAAATCTCATTAGCTATGGTCATAGAGGTAATTTTGTTTTTATATAGAGTTTATCGGTTATTATTAAATTGATAGGAAATAATTCATTTTTTTTTATATTTATAGAACACAATGGAATTTAAAACTAGTGTTCAAGAGTTTTTCGGTATTTTTATAATTCCAAAGCATAGTAGAATGATTCATCTAACCTTCAAAGCAAAAACAAATTAAAACTAGAATTTAAGGGCTTTTTCATATTTTATTGTTTTCTTGTTTTTTTTATTATTATTACAATGGCTTAGGAAATATATGGTATTTAAATAAATATATATGTATAAAAGAAAAGTTAGTGTGTGTAACGTGTGAGAGCCACTCGTGCAATGCCTCCTAACAACTAAAAACTTCATTTTATCATATTGTTGGAAGCACCATGTTATCCTTTTCTTGTTGGGGTGGTTCATGATGCCTTTAGTGATATGGTTCGATTTCGACCATGTTTTTTTTTCTTTTTTCATTTTATTTCTTTGAAACTCATGTTAGTCATATATAATTTCAGAGTTACCTTTTTATTTATTGTAATATTAATTTGTATCCTTATTTTTTTAGTTTTTAATATTTGTTTTTGGTCTTTTTATAAAATTTTAATTTATTTTTTATTGATAAATTTATTCTTCAAGGTCCAATCCTCCTGCTCCTCTTTGTTCAATTTGAATTGGGTAACCATTTTGTTTTGTCTGAGCTTAATCAAGGTTAGTTCATTTCGAAACATAGCTGGAACTGAATAAAACAAAGTAAAAGTCTAAGATTGAATTCATAAATAGGTGATGTTTGTTGTATTTGGTATCCTCCTGGCTCCTGGGCATGAAATAGTTGTTTTCTGCTTTTTTTTCTCTCCCCGTACGATATCCATTGCTTGTTTCTTTATAAGAATTATAATAACAGTTATTTTTTAAGGTATATTTTACTTGAAAATATGTTAAAATAATATTTTTTTATTTTTAAAAATTTATTTTTTACATTAACACATTAGAACGATCCAAAAATACTAAAATAAAATTAATTTAAAGCAAAAAAATAAATATATTTTGACAAAAAAACAGATTAAAACTCAATACCAAATATCTAAAACGCAGAGAAAAGATATTTTTCTGAACAAACTGGACTTGAATAACTGCATGGCTTCTTTTTGCATGAATGAAGGGCAGCTGAATGGTAGATGAGGGAATATAGTTCGTTAAACGCAATTGCTTTTTTGACGAATGCGTCGGCTGCCTAGAAGCTGGGTGGAGGGTCATGCCACGCTGCCTGATTTTTTTAAATAGCTAATCCATCCACACAGTTTTGATTCTTCTTACATCCTCGTGCTACTGTCCGTCCTTCATCATTTTATTGCCTTCGAATCTATATTGTTAGACCTCTTAACAAAACTGGTCTTAACGTGGACTGCATGTTTCTTGTCCCTGTTTTTCTGCTCGTTGCAGTTACTTCACATTTACATTAAAAATTAAAATTAAATTAAAAACTAAATTCCCTGGCGAAAACACTGTAATGCTGTCTTTTTTCTTACTTTTCACTGTTCATGAGGCGCCTCTTTTAAAATTTTCATCCTCCAAGTTTTTAGTTTTTTACCACTGATACCTGCTTGTTGAGTTTTTATATTTTGATCCCAAACTCCATTTTATTTTCGTTATATTCTTCAAATCTGAAAGAGGATAGAAAAAAATATCTGGAAAACAAAGAATTCACAAAGTAGATGGTTGAACACATTCAACAATTAAAAAATTTATTGCTGGTGTTAATGAATTTCAACGAGAGAAATTTTATTCATATGCTTTTTTTTGTTTGATTTTGTGTTTTTAAATTGATTTAAGAATGTTTTGAGTTGATAAATTAATTTATTGATATTATAAGAGTGTTTATTATATGAAAATTAATTTGTTTGGTCCAAAAAACCTAAACCTGATTTTTCAGTTAACTCTCCAGTAGTCGGGATCTAGGCATATAAACATTGTGTCATGTAATTTATTTTTTAAATAAAAAATAAATAAAAGAGGAACATATAATCCATCATCTACTTTATTTTCTACAAATAAAATAAAAATGACATTCATCTTAAAGAAAAAAAAACAATAAGAAGAAGGTTAGGTTGTTGGCACCAACCTTTTTTCTCTGTCGGGCAAAGTGCGTAGGCCAATTTTTTTAGCCAGTCGCCTCACTCTTTTTTATTTTGATTAAAATGTACTATAAAATAATCTTAACATGATATTTCTTTTTGAAACGCAAAAATAAATATATACGGATCATGGCCTTGCTTTTCAATTTTCTGGCCTCTTGACCCTGTAGATAACGTGGACTGCATGTTTCTCGTCCCTGTTTTTTTCTGCTCGTTGCAGTTACTTTACAATTACAATTACAATTACATTAAAAATTAAAATTAAATTAAAAACTAAATTCCCTGGCGAAAACACTTGTTTTTTTTGGAGCAGCTCGTATTGCACTGTTCAAACTTGATACTTAAACAAAAATGCTGCCTTTTTTTTCTCACTTTTCACTGTTCATGAGGCGCATCTTTTAAAATTTTCAT